>NC_088686.1:113552721-113865442 GCF_028017835.1 Emys orbicularis
TATACAGATGTCAATGCTACCAAATCAAAATTCTCCCCTCACGCCTCTGGGAACATTTTAGACCCACTTTGCCCAGGTGCAAGTGACTACCCGCCTTGCAAGGCTGTGGAGAATCAGGCCCTCAGTGTGTGCTGGAGCTAGAAAACCCTTGCAGCCTATGGTAACTAAGAACTAGCTTCACTCAGTCCAGTCCCCCTCAACTGGAAGAATGACTGGGGCCAGAGGGGGAACCTCTAAGGGTCATGGATTGTACTTCCTTTGTCCTGTATTGACTATGACACTGTACATTAGTTGACACTCTGCAAATGCAGTGTTTGATTTTTGCATTCGTGTTCTTGTTGAGAGTCTCAGCAAGGCAGTTAGGGAGTGACTAACTAGAAGCTCTGACCAGCTGTTCCCCCCTTCTCGGGTAGGATTAAAGCAGACTGGTGGGGCAGAGTATAACTGTGCACTCATCGTGCTATACCTATCCTATGGATAAACAGCCAACTTCAGCTGGGAGGACCATTAATCAGAACCTTTCACTTGTACTACGTCAATATGAATGCATCTATTCAAGAGCACCTCCACTTCGCAAACTGTATCTCAGTCCCCTGAGTGTCGATAATCTTTCTACATTATAGAGCTATTCCCTACTCCTCCCCAGGCTCCTGCATCCCTCTCTGTCAGACCCACAGCTGCTATAAAGAAAAAGCTGGAGCATGGGAATATGAGACAGGTGCTTGTGCTGACACCATAGGGAGGACACAAGAGCGGCTCAGAAATATTTTTTCTATAGAGAACAAATAGCCAGCTAGAGAGAGAAATGTGTGTGTGTTAGAGGGTGGATGTTATCACTTCTAGGCCTCCTCTGAAGAGTAACTAGAACTAGTCCAGACCCGCTTACCTTAGGGTTAGCTGAGAGAGAGGGAAGGAAGATGGACCCTGTGGTAGGAGGGTCTGTCACAGAAGAAAGGATAGACCATCAAACTGACTGCCCTGTTAGGTATCCACTTAACAACTGTTAGAGAGAGAGGCAGGAACCAGTTAGTTCTCTAAGCCACTCAGACACTGAGTAGCATTAGGTGATTAATTCCCAGTGTGAAGCTTCCCCACCCACTTGCTATATCACGGTCACCCTGGCTTCCCAGGGGAGCTCATCTGAGAGGTGGCACTCTGAACATTTTAATTTTCAGTGCACTTATATGCAGTGTTATTTGTTCTGTTTTCAGATTGATAAGTATGCTCAGCAGGATCTGAAAAAAGGGCTTCATTTGTATGGGACAGATGGAAATATTGGCCTAACTAATGCATGGAGCATCATTCAAACAGATGTAAGTCTAAAGGTTTTTTGTTTTGTTTTTCCTCTTAATTTATTTCTGGTCTCTTCAGAGGTCTCTTCTGGGATTACATATTCATGTGCTACCAACAATACCATGTCTCTCTTTATTTCTTGTCTGACCCTCCCCTGGGCCGGTGGAAGGATGTTTCACGCCCTAGGCGAAACTTCCACCTTGCGCCCCCCCCCGTCCCTGAGCCCCCACCCTGAGGTGTCCCCCCCTGTGGCAGCTCCTCACCCTGAGGCACCCTCCCTCCCCCGCCCCAGCTCACCCCTGCCCCGCCTCCTCCCCGAGCACGCCGTGGCTGCTTCACTTCTCCCGCCTCCCAGGCTTGCGGCGCCTAAGCTGATTGGCGCCGCAAGCCTGGGAGGCGGGAGAAGTGAAGCAGCCACGGCGTGCTCGGGGAGGAGGCAGGGCAGGGGTGAGCTGGGGCGGGGAGTTCCCCTGCGTGCCGCCCCCCCCCCCTTGCTGCAGGCGACCCTCCCCGCGCTCCACTGCCCCAGCTCCCTCCGCCTAAATGCCGGCGGTGACCGGGGCGGCCGAAGATCCGGCTGCTGCAGTCGCTGCCAAAGAAAATGGCGCCCCCCAAATCCTAGCGCCCTAGGCGACCGCCTAGGTCGCCTAAATGGTTGCACCGTCCCTGACCCTCCCCTGCAGCTAGACTTTTCTACACCCACAGACAAACCCACCCACCTGGTCACAATATCCAGTGGATCCCCTCACCCACACAGTGCTAGTTTCTGTGCAGACTCCATTATGCCTTGTTTTGAGTGTGGCCTCTTAACAGACTCTTCCAATTATCTTACATGAAGAGCATGTTTGCATCAGTTCCAATGAGGTTTGAACTCAACCCATAACAAGGTTTAACCCAATGTATAATAGTACAGAGGAGCGGCACATGAAAGGTAATTCGCTTCTGCTTTTCCAAGATGAACTAGGAAGGATTTGCAGTCATTTTCCAGAGGGTGGGACCCCCTTTTTATTCTTAAGTTCATTTCCCCTTTAGCAGCAACACTATGGCCATTACTTCATCATGGAAGGGCCCTGACGCCATTTCTTCCAAAGTCACTCATGCCACAGCTGGATCGTTGTGCAAAAAAGGTAGATCGGTAGATGAGCACAGCCATTGTTCTGCCCTGCTTTTCTTCCCCACTCTCTCATGTAGCTCTCCCCCAAATTGTCCTCCAGAGAAGCTGGCCAGGAAATAGGTGTGACTAGCCTCCCCTCCCCCATGTGGCTGCTGTACTTTACTGCAGCACTCTCTGAATGGCCAAAGGGGAGCACCAACTCCAAGGATATCCCCCACAATTATGTAAGCTATCCAAACTGACAGATGGGCTATCACATTTTTTTTCCTTTTGCTATCCAACCAGACTACCCTGGGATAAATCATCCTCTTCACCCTTGACTTCCCTTGGTGGAATCTGGGTTGAAATCTTGAATTATGCCTTTTGGTTTGGTCCCAGTCTAGACTCACAGATGGGTCACCCTATACAACACAAGTCATAACATATGCTACACTGTTCAGGAAGGACCTCTAGGACTAGAGCAATTAAGGATCATTGGCAGGGCCCAGAACTGGGATACCAGAGAATGCACAGGTTAGAGTTAAAGTGTGTTGTCAATGTTGCATAGGGACCAAGTTCTAGACACCAGAGGGTGATACAAATTAGGATCAAGGTGCATTGACAGAGCATCTCAGGAGTGGGATAGTCGTGAGTGCTATGGATTGGCCTTGGCTGAACTGTGTGTGAAAAAGGGTAGAACAACTCCAGCAAACAGTCTCTCATTTAGCCAGTGCTTTATATCTCTGGCTTTCATGAGCACTAAAATTCTCATCCACATTCTGAGGAGGAAAGGTAGAAGAGATAAAAATCAAAGTTGAGTATGTGCAATTTCTAAAAGTTTGCTGCCTGCAATCACAGTACCTAGATCATGAATGTCTATATTACTAAATGTCATATACAATTTCAAGTTGGAATGTTGTGGAACTTTGAAGCCACTCATCTTTAAAAAAAAAATACAATAGAGCAGGTTTCATTGCAGTAACCATTTCATTTGCTGTTCATTTTTCCTGGTGGTAACAGCACATACAGAAAATAAATATCATTTCACTCTATTGCTGAGAATAAAATGTTTGGTTACACTGACTTGTGATTGGAAAAAAAATACTACCAAGAAACAACAGATATGGAAAAAAATAGAAATTGATTTTCTTGCCAGTGTGATTTTTCCCTGAATATGTCTTTAGTTTTCTCTTCCCTGATGCCAAGAATTGAATGTGGGAAGGTCGTCCTGTTACAGCTACAAATGTTTCCGTGCTACATGTCTGCTATCATTTCACTTTGAGACTCTGTAATGACCAAATAAAGACTGGGTATTGAATGCTCATAAGGTAAATTTATCTTCAGTTGCCAGCAACATTCAGTAGGCAGACTAGACTGTATGAAATACAGTAGAACCTGAGAGTTCTGAACACCAAAGTTATGAACTGACCAGGCAACCACACACCTCATTTGGAACTGGCAGTGCACAATCAGGCATCAGGAGTGACCAAAAAAAAGAAAGAAACGAACAAACAAAGAAAAAAACAAATACAGTACAGTATTATGTTAAACATAAACTACTAAAAAAATAAAAGGAAAGCAGCATTTTTCTTCTGCCTAGTTAAGTTTCAAAGCTGTATTAAGTCAGTGTTCCATTGTAAACTTTTGAAAGAACAACCATAATGTCTTGTTCAGAGTTATGAAAGTTTCAGAGTTACGAACAACCTCCATTTCCGAGGTGTTTGTAACTCTGAGGTTCTACTGTATAAATTAAAGGTTTTAATATTTTTTATTTTGAGAGGTATTAGAATATCGACTCTGCTTAATTAATCTAAAAATAATGAGTAAAATGTAAGGAAACCTTGCTATGTATTTCCCTGGCTAACTTTTCTGGTAAAGGTTAAACTGGCTGCAGTGATGTTTCAGGAAGTGCTGGGTGTCAAGGCTAGCAGAATGAGTCCTGTTTCTTAGTGTTATGCAGGGCACAAAGCAGTCAAGATTTCTGGGTTGTTATGTGATCTTTGGGAGCCCATAACCTGTGCCTCTACTTCTCCATCTAAAATAGGTGTTTTGAGGCTTAATACTATGTCCAGTTCTGTTGTTCACTCTTTAAAAATATATGCTGACAAATTGGAGAGAGTTCAGAAAAGAGCTACAAGGATGTTAGAAGCCTGGAAAACCTGTTTTACAGTGAGACTAAAGAAGCTCAATCAATTTAGCTTAACAAAGAGATGGTTAAGAGGTAACTTGTCTTTAAGAGTCTACATGGGGAGAAGGTTTCTGAAAGTAGAGGACTCTTAAATCTACCCGACAAAGGTAAATACTGAGATGCAATGACTGGAAACTGTAGCTAGACAAATCAGACTAGTAGTAATTTTTAACAGTGAAGGTAATTAACAATGGGAACAACTTACCTAGGGAAATGGTTTATTCTCCATCACTTGAAGTCTTTAAAACAAGGCCGGATGTTTTTCTAAAAGGGCTGTTCTAGCTTACCTAGTAGGGTTGGGCTTGATGCAGGAATCACTGGGTGAAATTCTATGGCCTGTGTTATGCAGGAGGTCAGATTAGGTGATCATAATGGTTCCTTCTGACCTTAAGATCTACTAATGTTTGGAGAGTCTGGAGATCTTCACGTAAAAGGTTTATTAGTTATTATATTTCAGGAAAGAGCACACAAGATAATAGGAAAATTGCACAGCAAGACACAACAGTGTTAAATCTCTCACTTGCTAGCATGGTAACTGTGAGATTGTGTCTTGCTATAGTTTTTAAATGTGCACAAGTCTCAGAGCTGGGCAGTAGGGAGGACAATAAAGAGCTCTCCCAGAGCAGTTTTTAGCACACTGTCTAATTGCTTCTCATGCTTATCCTTCACAAATACTTAGTAACAGGCTGTTGCAGTGTTGCAGCAACAGCAAATCCCAATATAGTTAATTATGTAAAGCACTTTGAAGATGACTAGCATTGTATAAGTGCCAGTCTTTTGTTTGTTTGGTTTGTTTTTTCGTTCAAGAATAATTATTGCCTTCCTTTCCTAATCAGTAGAGTGTAATCAACTGTGGGGGAATTGTGAGTATATAGGGGACTATTGTATGAGAGATCCTGGCTCCGGCATTATGTTTGTATTCCTGTTCCTTAGTGGTTATTGACAGAAAAGCCAACAGAACTAATCAAAGTGCCATATGGGAGACTGGTTCTCAGCACGCCTTTCTCTAGTGGACCCAGTAGAGATCAGTCATTGGTTGGGCAATGGGCCATGCACATACATAGATGGAGAACAGCATCCTCAGGGGAAAAAAACCCTATGAGCAATAGCAAGAGCCTTAATGGAGTTTATCTTCTATCTCTACTCTCTCCACCCCCACAGTCCCCATCTTTGTGAAAACACCACGCTTAGCTTGCATAGAAGGATGGCCTTGTGGTTAAGGCTCTGGACTGGGGACCCTAGCAATTGTGGCCCTGCCACAGTTCATTTCTCCCTCCCTTTGTCTGTTTAGGGATGCGATGGTCACTTAGTAGGAGTTTGTACAGCACCTAGCACAATGAAACCCCCAAACTCAGTTTGGGCCTCTCTATCATACTGTATAGCTCTATACTCTCTATCATACTGTATAGCTCTATACTCTCTATCATACTTCACAGGAGGAAAAACAGTTTAGCCAGAAACAGAATCACATCCAGCAGCTGGTGATCTGGAGTCCCTGACTGATCCCCTATTGGAGAGGAATTTCATCAGGCAATGACGATAGTATAGATGAAGTCACCCCTGAAGGGTGATTTTGTTTCTTTCTCAAGTGTGAAAATCCTTAGCACTCTTCACATAAATCATCGAGTTCTTTCCTCAGTATAGGGAGGAAAAACCCTAGAAAATGTGATGACATTTCTAAGCAGGATAGACAGTGATACTATTTGTGCCATGGTCATTTTGAGTACTTACCCTGTAATAAAGACACATGGTGTTTCGGGTGGGAACCTAAGCAACTCAGATGGATGTGTTAAATATGCACATAAATGGCCAGATTTTAGATATTAACAAACACAGGATAGAGACCCCCAAAATGTGGAATTTATCGGATTATATTTTTAACTATGAATGACAACACTTGGTGCCGAGCAATGGCCAATCCCACCTCTAGGGTGAGATGTTAGGTCATTTACTCTTATTCAATCCTTGACTGCTCTGTTCAGATTGCCAGTGAAGAGATCAGCTTTGGCAATTCCTCTTGTGATGTAGAGACACATCCACTGGCACCAGGACAGAGAATATATACCTGGAATCTACCTGGATTGCAGTAAGGCATTTGATACAGTTCGACATGGGAAATTATTAGTTCAATTGGAGAAGATGGGGATTAGTATGAGAACTGAAAGGTGAGTAAGGAACTGGTTAGAGGGGAAACTATAATGGGTCACACTGAAAGGTGAAGTGTCAGGCTGGAGGAAGGTTTCTAGTGGAGTTCCACAGGGATCAGTCTTGGGACCGATCTTATTTAACATTTTTATTAATGACCTTGGCACAACAAGTAAAATTTGTGGCTGGAACAAAGTTGGAGGCATTGCCAATATGGAGGAGGACTGGAATATCATACAAGAAGATCTGGACGATATTGAAAACCAGAGTAATAGAAATGGGATGAAATTTAATAGCACAAAGTGCAATGTCATGCACTTAGGGATTAATAACAAGAATTTTTGCTATAAGCTGGGGACTTATCAGTTGGAAGTGACAGAGGAGGAGAAAGACCTAGGTGTACTGGTTGACCACAGGATGACTATGAGATGCCAATGTGATGCGGCTGTGAAAAAAGGCTAATGCAATCCTAGGATGCATCAGGCAAGGTATTTCCAGTAGAGACAGGAAAGTGTTAGTACCATTCTACAAGACACTGGTGAGACCTCACCTAAAATACTATATGCAGTTCTGGTCTCCCATGTTTAAGAAAGAATAATTCAAGCTGAAACAGGTACAGAGAAGGCATCCTAGGATGATCCGAGGAATGGAAAACATGCCTTATGGGAGGAGAATGAAAAAGCTTGGCTTGTTTAGCCTAACCAAAAGAAGGCTGAGGGGAGAGATGATTGCTCTCTATAAATACATCAGAGGGATGAATACCAGGGAAGAAGAGGAGTTAAGTTAAGCACCAATGTGGACATGAGAACAAATGGATATAAATTTACCATTAACAAGTTTAGGCTTGAAATTAGACAAAGGTTTCTAAGCATCAGAGGAGTGCAGCTCTGGAACAGCCTTCCCAGGGGAGCAGTGGGGGCAAAAAGCCTAATTGGCTTCAAGACTGAGCTTGATAAGTTTATGGAGGGGATGGTATGAAGAGACTGCCTATAATGGCATGTAGCTGATCTGTGACTGCTAGCAGCAAATGTCTCCTGATGAGACACTAGATGGGGAGGGCTCTGAGTTACTATAGAGACTTCTTTCTCAGGTGTCTGGCTGGTGGGCCTTGGCCACGTGTTCAGGATCTAACTGATCACCATATTTGGGGTTAAGAAGGAATTTCCCCCCAAGTCAGACTGGCAGAGACCCTGGGGGGTTTTCATCTTCCTCTGAAGTATGGGTCACTTGTAGGATTAAACTAGTAAAAATGGTGGATTCTCTGTAACTTGAAGTCTTTAAACCATGGTTTGAGGACTGCAGTAACTCAGCCAGAGGTTATGGATCTATTACAGGAGTGGATGGGTGAGGTTCTGTGGCCTGCAAAGTGCAGGGAAGGACTTACATATTAGGACTTGGTGCACTACATAGATTTATATAGTTATTTGAATAAACATGACTTAAATCCCACTAATTTAGGACTCAAGTCTGAGCTGAGGTCAGTGGAGTTACAGGTGCAAAACCATCAGGCGATGAGAATTGGGAATTAATTTTTAAAATATAGTTTTATACCCAACATCTTTGTGATCAAGATCTGAGCACGTTTGTTTGACCACCTTGTAAATAATTAGGTAAAGTATTTGAGAAATATGTGGGGAAAAAAGCAGGAGGACCCAAGTTCTGCTCAGTTTTACTTGTGTACATCCAAAGTAATACCATTCATTTCAATTTACACCAGTGTACTCAGACAGCATTTGAGTCTTATGTATTTTTTTCCCATGTGATTGAGCCCAGTTTAGATTCAAAACTAACTTCTGGATACTGCCACGGTAATCTGGACCATCCATCAAACATCATGATTTAATAAGTAATGCTAATTTCTCAAAGATCAAAACCATGCTGCTGCCATTGTGTGGTTATCCAGGCTATGAAGCGTCACTGTTGCCAAACACTGTCTCTGCCACAAGAACAGAATATGCTGTTGCTTAAGATCTGCTGAGACCGGGTCCCAGTGTCTGGGCTTTTTCACTTGTATTCATAAGGCTGTATCCCAACCTGGATGACTTCAATGAGTATTCAGCACAGAGACCACAAGCAGACTATAGCTTGCATAAAGGATCTTTCAAAATTTGCCTTAACTACTAGTGGAGCGAATAAAACAGATACAGGGCAAGTGACAGCCCCAGGCAATAAATACACAAGCCGGAGTGTAACCCTTTCTTTTTCATTGCAGTAAGATAGAAGCCTTGTGCACAGCGTTAAGTATGAACACTAGATATCCCATGCTAGGGTTAATTGCTTGTTAACACAGAAACAAAGCTATCTGGGAGCAATGTTGCATCCCATAAACACAGCACAGAAACTTTAGTGCTTTTTAATGCTTGTTGGTTGGCAAAGCTCTCTCCAACAACACACCCTCCAGATATACTGTTGGTCAGCCTCATACTGTCTGGAGTTGCAGGCTGCTGATTAAACATTTGGAAACCTTCCTCCAGTGCACCAGATGGGTAATCAATATGGGAGTGTGATTGGTGACTCTTTTACAAAGGAGAAAAATAAAGTGTTGTGACGTTTTGGGAGATAGAGCCTCCCACATGAAGAAAATCTGTTTGGGGTTTGTTTTTTTAAGTGAAACAAAGTAACAGCAGAAAACATCAATATTCCTAGAGATGCTCATCACCAGGGACTTATTGAATAGCTGCCTAGAAGCTAGTTTTGCTTGATTTCTTTTCTAACCCTATATTCTGTCAAACTATTGGACTATATTTTCTAAAAGGGACAAGTGACATTGGTGCCCAACTTGAGACCCTGTAAAGGGGCCTGATATCCAGAGGGAGGGTGATTAGTGTTTTCTGAAAATTCTCTCCCTTTTACGCTATCTCAAGCTGGGCACCTAAAAGTCATGAGTCACTTCTGAAAATGTAGGTGTATTGTTTCCCTCTCTTTGACAAAGTCATGGAAACTAGAGGCAGAATAAACCAATCAGCCCATCTTGCCTAACCCTGTTACTGGGGAAATGAAGGGGACAATACAGGACTTTAAATGCAAACTGCAAAGAATGAAGTGGGTTTGTGCCTGTAGCTTACTTTTCCACTATCAAGTGTCATGGCCTCGATTGCTCCTTGCTGGTTTTGCACCTGCCAAGGCAAATGCTTTGCCCCTTCTGGGGTAAAAGAAAATCCAAATAAACAATGGCTCCAAGCTGTTCTCTGCAGACTTTTTTTCTCAAGGGTCTAAGCTACCTCTTCAGGACCCCAATACAGGGGAGTTTCCACTCACCCCTCTCTCAGAACCTCTGGCTGTGGGCTACAAAACAGTGGTTGCACTCAAAGGTCATATAACACACTTTCTGTTTTCCCTTGGCCCATTACCTCTTCCTTCATTCTGCTCGTCCCTTAGCTTCCTTCCTAGAACTTGGCTATTTTTGGTTCTCTAGCTTAACACACACAACCTTTCCTCATGTTTCAACAACGCTTTATTACCAGCCCCCACACCCACTGCTCTGTAACAAAATCCACACAGCTTACCTTTCATTAAAATTCTGAACCTTTCTGACAACCTGTCTCTTAGGCCTCCAACTAGGTCCCTTCGCAGATTCCTCCTAAGCCTTTTCCAAGTCTTTTTTCCCTGAGTAGATCCAGTTTCTCCCCCCCCCCCCCCACCGCCGCCATTTAAAAAAAATCATAAATGTTAGGTATATGAAGACTTGTCTTTCTGTTTGGAGGGAGGATTCCTTGAAAAGAGACATTATTAAGGGCACAAGAGCAAACTATCCCACTGCGTAGAAAAGATAGGAAGTTTGGCAAGAGACCACCCTGACTTAACCAGGAGATCTTCAATGATCTAAAACTCAAAAAAGAGTCCTACAAAAAGTGGAAACTCGGTCAAATTACAAAGGATGAATATAAACATATAACACAAGTATGTAGGGACAAAATTAGAAAAACCAAGGCACAAAACTAGCTGGGGACATAAAAGGAAACAAGAAAACATTCTACAAATACATTAGAAGCAAGAGGAAGACCAAGGACAGAGTAGGCCTGTTACTCAATGGGGGAGGAAAGACAATAACAGAGAATGTGGAAGTGGCAGAGGTGCTTAATGACTTCTTTGTTTTGGTTTTCACCAAGAAGGTTGGTGGCGATTGGACATCTAAAATAGTGAATGCCAGTCAAAATGAGGTAGGATCAGAGTCTAAAATAGGGAAAGAGCAAGTCAAAAATTACTTAGGCAAGTTAGATGTCTTCAAATCACCAGGGCCTGACGAAATGCACCCTAGAATACGCCAGGAGCTGACTGAGGAGATATCTGAGCCATTAGCAAATATCTTTGAAAAGTCATGGAAGACGGGAGATATTTCAGAAGACTGGAAAAGGGCAAATGTAGTGCCCCTCTATAAAAAAGGAAATAAGGACAACCCAGGGAATTACAGACCAGTCAGCTTAACTTCTGTACCCAGAAAGATAATGGAGCAAATAATTAAGCAATCAATTTTCAAACACCTAGAAGAGAATAAGGTGATAAATAACAGTCAGCATTGATTTGTCAAGAACAAATCATGTCAAACCAACCTAACAGCTTTCTTTGACAGGGTAACAAGCCTTGTGGATAGGAGGGAAGCAGTAGATGTGGTATATCTTGACTTTAGTAAGGCTTTAGATACTATTTCACATGACCTTCTCATAAACAAACTAGGGAAATACAACCTAGATGGAGCTACTATAAGGTGGGTGCATAACTGGTTGGAAAATGGTTCCCAGAGAGTTGTTATCAGTGGTTCACAGTCATGTTGGAAGGGCATAACGAGTGGAGTCCCACAGGGATCGGTTCTGGGTCTGATTCTGTTCAATATCTTCATCAATGATTTAGATAATGGCATAGAGAGTACACTTATAAAGTTTGTGGACGATACCAAGCTGGGAGGGTTTGCAAGTGCTTTGGAGGATAAGATTAAAATTCAAAATGATCTGGACAAACTGGAGAAATGGTCTGAAGTAAATAGGATGAAATTCAATAAAGACAAATTCAAAGTACTTCACTTAGGAAGGAACAATCAGTTGAACACATACAAAATGGGAAATGACTGCCTAGGAAGGAGCACTGTGGAAAGGAATCTGGGGGGGGTCATAGTGGATCACAAGCTAAATATGAGTCAACAGTGTAACGCTGTTGCAAAAAAAGTAAACATCATTCTGGGATGTATTAGCAGGAGTATTGTAAGCAAGACACGAGAAGTAATTCTTCCGCTCTTCTCCGCGCTGATTAGGCCTCAACTATAGTATTGTGTCCAGTTCTGGGCACCACATTTCAGGAAAGATGTGGACAAATTGGAGAAAGTCCAGAGAAGAGCAACAAAAATGATTAAAGGTCTAGAAAATATGACCTATGAGGGAAGATTGAAAAAGTTGGGTTTGTTTAGTTTGGAGAAGAGAAGACTGAGAGGGGACATGATAACAGTTTTCAAGTACAAAAAAGTTGTTACAAGGAGAAGGGAGAAAAATTGTTCTTCTTAACCTCTGAGGATAGGACAACAAGCAATGGGCTTAAATTGCAGCAAAGGCAGTTTGCGTTGGAAATTAGGAAAAACTTCCTCACTGTCAGAGTGGTTAAGCACTGGACTAAATTGCCTAGAGAGGTGGTGGAATCTCCATAGTTGGGGATTTTTAAGAGCAGGTTGGACAAACACCTGTCAGGGACGGTCTAGATAATACTTGGTCCTGCCTTGAGTGCAGGGGACTGGACTAGATGACCTCTCGAGGTCCTTTCCAGTTCTGTGATTCTATGAAAAACAGCTAGCATAGGCATTTTCTAAGTCTTCAGTTCGAAAAATCAACTTGGGAGGCGTTCGAATTTTTAATAGAGTTTTTCACTCTCAAATATTTGTCAGATGCTAAGTCAAATAGTTAAAATAATAGTTTTGGATAGTCTTGACTAAAAATCTCCTCCCCACTAAATTGCTCAGTTTTCAGTCTCTTGTAGTATAATCCAGCTAGCTCTCCAGTCATCCAAGAGTCCACCATCAAAAACAGAACAGACAAGCCCTCAGATTTCAAATGTAAAAACAAGCAATGAAAGAACAATGTTAAAGGGAAAGACAAAGATGAATATAGTAAAAGAGCAAAAAGAAACAAACATTTTTCCTTGCAGGTCACTCTCTTTTAAAAATTTTAAATATATTTTATAAGGTGTTTTCTGATCTCACAAATCAAAAAAGTGCATGCTAATGACTGATCTACAGCACCAGCCAAAAATCAAAGAAGTGTGTGTGTGAGGGAGGGGAAATACTCTCCCAGCAAATGTTTCTGAGTTTTGCTGGGGGAAAATGTGTTATGTGAGAGCACAGAGAAACGTTTCTATTGAACACTGGTTTCGTTGTGAGGTGCTGCGTACTGTGCAACTCTAATGGCTAGAATGGCAGAGCCAATGCCTGCACATCTGTGGCAGTGTGCCAATAAGCCCTAATATTATTGTTATAAAGAAGAGTCTCCTTTAGCTCCCATGTAAGCAGCAGGACCTGAGTTTTGTCATTTCCTATGTGACCATGCATCCCTTACAAACAGCAGCAATCGTCCATACCGATTTTAAAAGATATCCCATATCCCTGAATCTGAACGCAACTTTAAAAATAAAACCTTGAGAGGTCATCATGGCTGTAAACTAATTAGCTGATGTGTTTAAAGAGTTTTGAAAATGTAACGTTCCTGCTCATGATTGGTGGGAACTAATGTTTGTATATCCATGCAAGGTATTTTGATTCATCGGCACTCAAGCGCCAAAACAAGTACTGAGTCAACGCCTATAAGAGTAGCACGGGAGGTGATGGATGGGAGATAAGTGCCAGTGAGCCTTAGCCCATTTCATGTGATGTGGGTGGTATTGAACCCAGCTTCCAGAAGAGAAAGATGGCTATAGAGCCAATCTCATGGATGAGCTATGTACATTTTCTGTATTTTCCTTCCCATTGCTGAAATGTAATGAAGCTTTCTCTTCAGTATCAGTTTATTCACTCTGAGTGATTGCTTCAGTGATGTCTCAAGTTTGTGCTCATGACGTCATTTAGTGTCCTCAAACTACGATGTTACTGAATTGTGCCAGAAGAGCGGCGGGGGGGGGGGGAGGGAGGGAAAAAAGCTTTAATTGAGGAACAAAGACTTTGACAGTCAATCATTAGTAATGAACAACAGAGGAGGACAGTGTGGTGGTAACTCTAATCATGAGACTGTCTGCTACAGTGTTCAATACAAAACACAGTCCCTTCGCCACTTGGAGGGTGGCAGACAAGCATCTCAAGGTCATGACTCCTGGCAGTAAGGAGTAAAACAGCATGTTAGTCGCTCTCAGGCAGATTAATTCTTTTAGGCAAAGTGGGAATAATCTTGTTCCATGGCTGTGGTTACTGTGTCTCACCCCTTTCACTGTTCTGGCACTACAAATGTTTGGTTTTGCTTAGTGATCCTTCCATCCAAGCTGCTCATGAGACAACACTCTTAAACTGCGTGGGAGACATGCAAGGGAAGGCGGGAAAGAAAACTATAGATGCTTTACCTGAGCAAAGCAGGGAGACAGGAGTTTATTTCTTTACTGTCTAACGGGCCCTCCCCTCCCCGTTAGCCTAATCCCAATACACAGAGTGAGGCAGTTGGAATAAGAGAATGCTTGTGCCCTGCAAGAGGTTTGGAAGATTCTTCCATTTCCTCAAAATAAGTAAAAATGCGGCATTATGTAATGAATGATGTCTTTTGCCCATAAACCCCAGAGCACACTCACAATGTCATCCTTGCTTTTTCCTCCTCCAGTTCAGATGCTGTGGGGTCTCAAACTACACTGACTGGTTTGAAGTGTACAATACTACACGGGTGCCAGACTCGTGCTGCTTGGAATTCAGCGAGAATTGTGGACTCCACTCGCCGGGGACCTGGTGGAAAGCTGTGAGTATTTCTCTCAGTCAGCTGCCAGGGCAGTTACCTAAGGCTTGTTTTAATTCAACCGACATAAGGGAGGTATGGGGGATGGCCACCAACAGGTCTACAGGATGCAAAGGTGGACTGGAGACATTAAAACTTGATCATCATAAAATGGCCTCACAGAGCTGCCAAGGGCCATTATTTCATCTTGTACCATGCAGTGAAACCAGCACCTTGAATAGTTTTCCAGAGGGCTGAGGCTTCTTCCCTCCCAAGAGACAGCACTGGGCTCTGGAAGTCACATGCATCTCTCCGGACACATGGCTACTGCTGACAATGATCTCATTGTTATGCTTATAAGAAGCACACGGAATCTTTTTTAAAAAGGGGATAAGGCAATATGCCGCGTTTATTGAGAGTACAATTTAAGCATTAAAATCAGCATCTGCAGCTCCGATGTTGATGCAGAACGAACCCAAAGTCCCATGGCAATACACCCTTCTTTTATAGTAATAAGTTCCCATACAAGTCTCTGGACCTTGCGGTGTCACACCGGAGCTGTCAATCACGAGGTATTCAAGGTTGCTCTTAATTAGCATTATTTTGAGTTGTTACCGGGAGGATCCGCAGCTGTTTCTTATCTGTCCCTTTGGCTCAACTCCTTATCTCGTCCTTGGGGTGTATGCCTCTGCTTTAATCTGCCATCCTGGTGATTGATAATAAATTACCATCCGGCCCAGTTGTCCTTTCTCAGTTAATTACCATACATTCGTCACTCACACCAAACAGTAAATAAGGCAATTACAGCCATAAAACTTCTGTCTTTCTAAGAACAAATGTTAACACAATCCGCAAAAAATAAACTCAGAACAATTTCTTCTTACTAATTCAAGGCTATAATTTCTTCTTACTAATTCAAAGCTAGCAAAATGGAGTATACGGCAAAATAAGCAAAATGGAGTACAATTTTACTTGAGACAATTTCTTCCCATTAGGCTTTTGGCCTACATCATGAGCAGAGGAGTTCCGACTGACTAGGAAAGAGACAGTGCCTTTCAGTTTACTGTTGCATCTGTAGGGGTGGAACAGGATGCAGCCAAACACATACCCTCATGATTATCAGAGGTCCTGATATAGAACACAGTAGCAACAGGTTGGAGTGGCACAGACATTCACCAGGCACTCGAGCTGTGTAACCCTGCAGAGTTCAATTCCTGACAGGGAGCTTGATCCAAGTCCCACTGAAGCCTTTCTACTGACTTCAGTGGTCTTTGAATCAGGCCCAGCATTTGTGAGCTCAACGCTGGAATTTATTCTCAGAGCTCAGAAACGAATAAACCCTGCAGTTTGCTTTTGTCAGACTCAAGCCTCCAGAGGTAAGCCCCGCCCCCAAATCCTCACCCAACTCTTCCTTGAGCCGGTAGCCAGACACCCTACCCATCTCCTAAATGAATCCTAGGACCCTCCTTTTATACCATAGATAGCTGTAGGGAAGGTCTTGGGGCCAGGGCAGCTACTGAGGTGGAATAAGGGAGTTTTGCTGCTTTCCAATTGAAGCAAAAAAGAAATTCAATTCTCAGCCTGATTTCAGTGACACTTCACAAGCATGGGCTGAAATTTCTAAACAGAGGCTGGACTCCAACCAAAGCTGGTTTGGTTCTAATCAACACGTCTCCCAGCTCTACTGTACAGCCTCCAGTTACCTTTACATAACACTTTGGATAAAGAAACAAACAGCTTTTCTTGTTCTTGAATATGGGGATGAGAGCCGGCGAGCAGGGCCAAACCCCTAGTCACTGCTGTAGATTAATACCTTTTTCCTTATACATATTGTGAAAGCAACACAGACTAGATGTTTAACAACTACACAGTCCATCAGCTGGGGCTGGGACTGGCACGAAGGAAGCAAACCAGCCACTTCAGTGAATGTGCGTAAGGCCTTAGCACGCTCCTATTTGTAAGTCAACTGCACACGCTAAATCCCTTTCTGTGCCACGTGAATGGCCACAAGAACATAAGAACGGCCATACCGGGTCAGACCAAAGGTCCATCTAGCCCAGTATCCTGTCTACCGACAGTGGCCAACGCCAGGTGCCCCAGAGGGAGTGGACCTAACAGGCAATGATCAAGTGATCTCTCTCCTGCCATCCATCTCCATCCTCTGACAAACAGAGGCTAGGGACACCATTCCTTACCCATCCTGGCTAATAGCCATTAATGGACTTAACCACCATGAATTTATCCAGTTCTCTTTTAAACGCTGTTATAGTCCTAGCCTTCACAACCTCCTCAGGTAAGGAGTTCCACAAGTTGACTGTGCGCTGCGTGAAGAAGAACTTCCTCGTATTTGTTTTAAACCTGCTGCCTATTAATTTCATTTGGTGACCCCTAGTTCTTGTATTATGGGAATAAGTAAATAACTTTTCCTTATCCACTTTCTCCACATCACTCATGATTTTATATACCTCTATCATATCCCCCCTTAGTCTCCTCTTTTCCAAGCTGAAGAGTCCTAGCCTCTTTAATCTCTCCTCATATGGGACCCGTTCCAAACCCCTAATCATTTTAGTTGCCCTTTTCTGATCCTTTTCTAGTACCAGTATATCTTTTTTGAGATGAGGAGACCACATCTGTACGCAGTATTCAAGATGTGGGCGTACCATTGATTTATATAAGGGCAATAATATATTCTCAGTCTTATTCTCTATCCCCTTTTTAATGATTCCTAACATCCTGTTTGCTTTTTTGACCCCCTCTGCACCAGGGCCGGCTCCAGGCACCAGCCTACCAAGCATGTGCTTGGGGCGGCACCTGGAGGGGGGCGGCGCTCAGGCCTGAGAGCGGGGCCGCGACTGGGCTCGCCGCCCTCCCCGCGGCGCTCCGGCCGCTGGGGAGAGCGGAGCCGCAGAGGGCTCGCCGCCCTCCCCCAGCGCTCCGGCCGGCCGGGGAGAGCGGGGCTACCCTCCCGCGACGCTCCAGCCAGCCGGGGAGAGCAGGGCTGCGGCCGGGCTCGCTGCCCTCCCCCCGGCGCTCCGGCCGGTCGGGGAGAGCGGGGCCCTGGTCGGGGAGAGCGGGGCCCCGGCTGGGCTCGCCGCCCTCCTCCTGGCGCTCCGGCCGGTCGGGGAGAGCGGAGCCACGGCGGGCTCGCTGCCCTCCCCCCGGCGCTCCGGCCGATCGGGGAGAGCGGAGCCGCGGCGGGCTCGCTGCACTCCTCCCGGCGCTCCGGCTGGTCGGGGAGAGCGGGGCCCGCGGCGGGTTCGCTGCCCTCCCCCCAGCGCTCCTGCCGCCATGGAGAGCGGAGCCGCGGCGGGCTCGCCGCCCTCCCCCCGGCGCTCCGGCCGGTCGGGGAGAGCGGGGCCCCGGCCGGGCTCTCCGCCCTCCTCCCGGCGCTCCGGCCGGTCGGGGAGCGCGGGGCCTGCGGCGGGCTCGCCGCGCTCCTCCCGGCGCTCCGGCCGGTCGGGGAGAGTGGGGCCCGCAGCGGGTTCGCTGCCCTCCCCCCAGCGCTCCTGCCGCCAGGGAGAGCGGAGCCGCGGCGGGTTCGCCGCCCTCCCCCCGGCGCTCCGGCCGGTCGGGGAGAGCGGGGCCCCGGCCGGGCTCTCCGCCCTCCTCCCGGCGCTCCGGCCGGTCGGGGAGAGCGGGGCCCCGGCCGGGCTCTCCGCCCTCCTCCCGGCGCTCCGGCCGGTCGGGGAGAGCGGGGCCTGCGGCGGGCTCGCCGCGCTCCTCCCGGCGCTCCGGCTGGTCGGGGAGAGCGGGCCTGCGGCCGGGCTCGCCGCCTTCCTCCCAGCGCTCCTGCCGCCGGGGAGAGCGGGCCCGCGGCCGGGCTCGCCGCCCTCCTACCGGCGCTCCGGCCGGTTGGGGAGAGCGGGGCCCCGGCCGGGCTCGCCGCCCTATCCGCGGCGCTCCCCGCCGGGGGGCGGCGGGAGGCTTTTTTGCCTGGGGCGGCAAAAAAGCCAGAGCCGGCCCTGCTCTGCACACTGCGTGGACATCTTCAGAGAACTATCCACGATGACTCCAAGATCTTTTTCCTGACATGTTGTAGCTAAATTAGCCCCCATCGTGTTGTATGTATAGTTGGGGTTATTTTTTCCAATGTGCATTACTTTACATTTATCCACATTAAATTTCATTCGCCATTTTGTTGCCCAATCACTTAGTTTTGTGAGATCTTTTTGAAGTTCGTCACAGTCTGCTTTGGTCTTAACTATCTTGAGCAGTTTAGTATCATCTGCAAACTTTGCCACCTCACTGTTTACCCCTTTCTCCAGATCACTTATGAATAAGTTGAGTAGGATTGGTCCGAGGACTGACCCTTGGGGAACACCACTAGTTACCCCTCTCCATTCTGAGAATTTACCATTAATTCCTACCCTTTGTTCCCTGTCTTTTAACCAATCCATGAAAGGACCTTCCCTTTTATCCCATGACAGCTTAATTTACGTAAGAGCCTTTGGTGAGGGACCTTGTCAAAGGCTTTCTGGAAATCTAAGTACACTATGTCCACTGGATCCCCCTTGTCCACATGTTTGTTGACCCCTTCAAAGAACTCTGATAGATTAGTAAGACATGATTTCCCTTTACAGAAACCATGTTGACTATTGCTCAACAGTTTGTTTTCCTATGTGTCTGACAATTTTATTCTTAACTATTGTTTCGACTAATTTGCCCGGTATTTTGACTAATTTGCCATCTGGGGGCTTGGTGGAGAGCACGCCACGCAGTGGTTGAGGAGGCTAAAGGGAATGCAGGCATCAGGGGAATGTTTTCATAGGAAGCACTTGTTGTGGAGAATTCAGGCAGAGTTCATGAGCTCCACTGGTCAAGCACCTCCTCTTGAAAAGCCAGCCCTGATAATAAACAATTGCATCAGCTGCAGCCCTCTTCTTGGGGTGGAGTTTTCAAAAACACTTAATGCAATGGGGGTTGTGCTCCTAAGTAACTTTCAGTGTGACTTATGTTCACCAGTTACTTTGGCAATGTTGAAAATCCCACCCAGGCTGGACTCTCAGGAGCCTGCAATCCTGCTCCTGGCTGTCCACAAATTCCTGGGGGGGTTGCTTAGTGACAACTGATGGCAGCAGGCTGGGGGGTGAGGGCGGGAGTTCTATATCAGGCTAAGGAGGAAAGGGAGATTCATGACCACTTATGTGAGCTTGGTGGGTGGCTGCCACTATTCTGAAGCTCCCCATGTAATTTATGCCATGCTGCATAGCAAGAGGGGCTGTGACCATGCGTGAGGAGTAGGAAGAATAGATAGGAAAGGTCCTTCCAAACCCTTCCCCAAAGCAAAATGTTCAGCCTGGGGAAATATTCTAATGGCAGGGAAAAGGTCTATGAAGAATTAAATATTTGTGGCCTCAGACTTTTACAAATTAATTGTCCAATTTTAAACTATAATGAGCCTGAAAAACAACTCATTTTTAATACAGGCTATTCCCAGCATTTGCTCAATAGTCACATGGAACTGTACTGCATGTTTGACCTCTTAAGGGATGGATACATCTTACTATGGTGCAACTAGAGCTCTTAAAGGGCTGGGCCAGTAACATCAGAACATGGTCTACATTGCAGAGGATGTGAGGGAGATTCCCAGCCTGAGTCATTCATTTTAGGTGACAGATCTGAGGAACTGTCCCAGATTGAGGTGTCAATAAAGGAAGTATGGGAACAAATTGATAAATTGAACAGCAATAAGTCACCACCACCAGATGGTATTCACCCAAGAGTTCTGAAGGAGCTCAAATATGAAATTGCAGAACTAAATGTGGTATGTAACCTGTCGCTTAAATCAGCATCTATATCAGATTACTGGAGGATAGCTAAAGTAAAACTGATTTTTAAAAAGGACTCCAGAAGGGATCCTGGCAAGTACAGGCTGGTAAGCCTAACTTCAGTACCAGGCAAGCTGGTTGAAACTATAGAAAAGAACAGAATTATCAGACATATAGATGAACACAATATGTTGGGGAAGAGTCAACGCAGCTTTCGTAAAGGGAAATCATTCCTCACCAATCTATTAGAATTCTTTGAGGGGGACAACACGCTTGTGGACAAGGGTGATCTGGTTGATATAGTGCACTTGAACTTTCAGAAAGCCTTTGACAAAGGCTCATAAGCAAAATAAGCAGCCATGGGATAAGAGGGAAGGTCCTCTCGTGGATCAGTAACTGGTTAAAAGATGGGAAACAAAGGCTCGGAATAAGATAATAAGATGGAAAATATAATGCCTATGCCCCTATATAAATCCATGGTATGCCCACACCTTGAATATTGCATGCTGTTCTGGTCGCCCATCTCAAAAAAGGTATATTAGAATTGGAAAAGAATGGTAATGAAAATGCTTAATAGTATGGAACAACTTCCATTTGAGGAGAGATTTAAAAAATTGGGACTGTTCAGCTTAGAAAAGAGACAACTAAGGGGGGATATAATAGAGGTCTATAACATCATGAATCAGGTGGAGAAAGTGAACAGATGCCTTTATGCCTTCACGCAACACAAGAACCAATGAAATTAATAGGGAGCAGGTTTTAAATTAACATAAGGAAGTATTTCCCACAATGCACAGTCAACCTGTGGAACTCCTTGCCAGGGGGTGTTGTGCAAGCCAAAAGCATAACTTGGTTTAAAAAAAAGAGTTACATAGGTTTATGGAGGATAGGTCCATCAATGGCTATAAGCCAAGATGGTCAGCAATTCAACGCCATGTTCCTAAATCTCTGTTTGCCAGAAGCTGGGACTGGACAATGAGATGGATCACTTGATAATTGCCCTGTTCTTTTTATTCCCTCTGAAGCGTCTGGCATCGGTCACTGTCAGAATGGGCTAGATGGACCATTGGTCTGACCCAGTCTGGTCATTTGTATGTTATGTTCTTAAGTGTGCCCCATGCCTAATAATTAAACTGGGAAGAAAATAATCGAGGAACTTCTGTAATGCAAACCTAAGTTATGCAGAATGGTAAAGGGTGGATACATATTGTAAAGCAGGTGGCACAACACAACAGCTCTTACTAGAGACTCTGATTAACTGTTTTCTTTATAGTATGTTATTTCAACCTTTTCACGTATTTCCATGTTCTAGGAAAACAGTAAAATTGATTTCAGAATTACAAAATGTTGATACTTAGCTCTTACAGGGCAAAAGAGCATGCCAGAAACCAGCACCTGCTCATTTTTAGTACGGGACTTGTATCTTCTGGAGCAGCAGCACCTCATGCCCACTGCCCATCCCATATGGCCTTTTGGATGCACATCCGTCTGCGTCATTAAAAATCAATGTTACATTGGAAAGTCTCAAGCCAGGAAGTCATTGTGTTAGTTACAATGCTGAAAAGACAATTCTAGCTATCCAGCAGCTCAGTTTGACCTGTCTCATTCCTATATGTGCCTTCACGTTCCCAGTGGACTAGAGGCTTATGCTTGTGTCTAATACAATACTCTCTGTTTCCTAGCCTTGTTATGAGACAGTGAAAATATGGCTCCAGGAAAACCTGCTAGCAGTGGGGATCTTTGCCCTGTGCACAGCTTTGGTTCAGGTAGGCTCTTATTTCAATTTCTTATTGCCTGAGTGATTGCAGTTGGATTACAAATTATTGAAACAAACTGGTTTCTACATTATTTCTTCCCAGCCTGTTTTTAACAATTTCCAAAATATTCTATTAAATCTTCCTTGGATTTTTAATGTAACCAAACTATCAGAGGGAAACTGCAATAATAAAAACTACATACAGTATATGTTACCATGAATATCTACACACACGCAGTTTCCTTTTTTTAATGCCCTAAATGATTAGGATATGATTTATTTATTTACTTTTTGTCACTCAACATGGCCAGCAAAACCAGACAGGTCAGTTTCATCTTCCAGTTCTCCTGCCTTAGCGTAAGACTGGGTTTAGCTTGCAAAACCAGCAGGGGAATGTTTATATTCAATTTTAACAAAGCACTTAAATGAAAGCCTCAATCCTGCATACACAATCATAGACTTGATTTTCTTTATGTGAGTATTCCCATTAACTTCAATAGCATTATGCACCTGAATCAAGTCAGGCATGTATTTATTTCTTTACAGGTGCAGGGCCTATATTTGTACTTCAAGCATGGCTATGACCAGAAACATGGCTAAATATTAACAGCCTGCTGATGCCTATGTCTACGTGTGCCTATGCTGCAATCAGAGGTATGACTGCAGCACATGTAGACATACCCAGTCTAGCTTTAATCCAGTTAACAGGAGTACCAATGGCAGCCCAGGCTTCAGTATGAGCTGTCCAAGCCTGACCAGGACCATGGATACTGACTTTGGCTGGCTAGCCCACCCTAAAATCAGGGCTGCTGTGGCTTCACTCCTTATGGTACTCGCGCTAGCTAGATTAAAGCTAGACTCTGACTGCAGCATAAACATACCCTTATTTTCTAGCAGTGACTTTCATATCTCATTCATACTCAGCTTACAAGTCGGAAGTATGATTACTCTACACTAACTGTGCAGTAACTCAGTTAAGAGGTGGTTTTATGCTTTGCATGCCTCCAGCAAGAGAGAGTCTGGAATCAGAACTGGCTCATGGTGGTGCTGATGATGCATTAGGCAGAATTGCATCCATCCAACACTTCCATAGTCTTCTACTGGCGCTGCAGTTTATGGCCCCGCTTTGGTAAAGCACATATTTGAGTTGGGAACTATAATAATGAGAAACTTACTTTCTTCTCAGACAGAGGTGAGTGAAGATGCTTAGGGAATGGATATGTGCAGGGAAATAGTGTAGCAAACAGAGCTTGAGCCTCCCTATTTGGTCTATAACCACACTTCAGAGGGTGGCTGTTGGGTACACATGCCACATTTAGGGAGGCTTTAAAAGATGTATTAGTTACACTGTTCATAAGCTCATATCATCCCTCCCCAATAGACAGTGTTTATATGTAGAGCATTTAAAATCATATTGTATACATCTGACCAATTGTAATGACTTGTTTTCATTAGGAAAACAATTTTAGACAATTTTTGAAATGTTTACTGGAGGTTGTAGTGAAAATTATGAAATGCACAGAAAATACTTGAAGCCTGAAAAGCTTTTGCCAGGGTCTTCCGCCTTATCCCCCCCCCCCCCCACCTGTTTGAACCTAATTATTGACTAAAGAACCAAAACCCATTGTGAGTTAATGAGACTCTCTCCATTGACTTATGTGGGATTTGGATCAGGCTCTAATTGCTTAGCAACTTTTTTGGCTGGCACTTTTGAAGTGCAAGGAAGTGCACTTGTGCAAGGAAGTCATACACAAGTAACCCCTTAAAAAACAACATGTACCTAGTGCAGTAGGAGAATCTTCTGAATTGGTGCATGCTAGGGGCCTCAATAAACAAATGTGCAAATTAACCCGCTCTATTGGAGACTGCCACATGCAGACATTCTCTGACACGCTGATCTGCTTTGAGTCAGGAAAAGGTCCGTGTTCTAATGAATAAAGCAGCTGCTTTAATAGCCAACAGAATTCCATTCCGTGGTAAAAAAAGCCAGAGCAAAGTCTGGAAGTTAGAGATCAAGAGCCATTTATTTAACCTAAAAATGTCTGTGTCTGTGCTCAGATAAAACTACCAATATCATTGCTCAAAGGCTATTTAAAAAATAATCCTTGTAGGGAATTGCCATTTAACCAGACTATCAATTGATTTTAAAGTGGGCAAACTAATCATTTCAAAGAATATATATATATAAAGAACTGCTACATGATAAACATTTAACCCTGAGGAGGTGATTACAACTGAGCTTTGGCAGAAATAGCAGCAGCTACACTTAGTTCTTTTATCTAAGTATTTTACAAATGAGGGTAAGGATCATGATTGCCATTTTACATATAGAAAAACTTAGGAAAAGAGATCCTGTGAGGTATTTAGGCACCTAATTCCCCTTGAAGTCAGTGGAAGTTAGGCACCTAAATACCTTTGAGGATACACACAGTAGGTCAATGGCAGAGCTGGGAATAGAAACCATTTCTCCTAACTCCCAACGTAGGGCCACAGCCTCTTGATTAATCTCAAGGCTTTGCTCAGGCCTTTGGGAGCGAGTGCACTGTTGACGGAGCCTGCTTATTTTTTTGTAGAGATGGACCCTGATGATTGTCAGCACTCTTCCCTCCATGGATATGTTTATGAAATCACATAGCTTTGGAAAATAGGAAGAACGGCACTATCCTTAAGTTTGAGACAAAAACATTGTCTCCCATAGTCATGGATACTGTGACAAATACAGACCCACGGCTGTCTGGGTGGGTCGCTACTGTAAAGTAAAATATCTTTCAGCAACTGATGCCTCATTATTTCCTGGCAAATAAGGGCTGCTTTTATACCTGGCACCAGAACTGAGAGCAGGGCCCTTGTCCGTCCATGTCCTCCTGCTGGCACCCCTGAATGAGTGGTGTGGATGGGAGCAGAGGAGTGAAGCAGAGCAGAACAGGAGCCTGTGATCACATAATTAAAGACTGTATCATAAGACGTATGCATATAGGGGCAAAGTCATGTTGCACAAGTAACCTTAATTCTGGCATTTCCTAACTTTTCAGTGTTTGACTTTGCACCCTCAATAAGGTGGATCTAACTCTTTTTTGTAATACTATGTCTGTCAATTTAATTTTTGTTTTGTTTCTTTAGATTCTTGGACTGACCTTTGCAATGACCATGTATTGCCAGGTAGTCAAGGCAGACACCTACTGTGCATAGAAACCATCTCAAGCCTCTATGCTTCTCCTCAAAAGGACATAGGAGAAAGCTCCTTCATGTTCATTCATCTGATCTTTTTTCTATGTAAGATAAACTGTGTATAATCCTATATCTCTGAAGATTTTGTAAATGACCCTAGTTTATTGAGGGAGGAAAAAAGGGATGGGGAGGGGAAAAAAAGCCAAGGGAAGATCAGTACTTGGATTGGCATAGGCAGGAGGAGGAAGTATTGTCTTTAGAAAAAAGAATGCTCCAACATGACAGAAGAAAACAGTTCCGTTTGCATGGACTGTGGCAAGACTGAAGATGCTGCTTAAGAGGAGCTGGTCTGCAAACCAGTGCTAGCATAGTCTGCAGACACTGAAAAGAGCTCCAGGAATCCAGAAAGGTTTCCTTCCAGAATATATTATGGGCTGATGTGTGTGGGGGAGGAGTGGAAAGTTAACTATCCTTCAGTATTGAAAAAAGAAGGCGTGGAATAGCTAATAGTGATGGAACTGTCATTTTACTACAGTTTGCTTTGTATGCAGCTAGTGTCACAGCAAGCCTCCAAACTGTCTCAAGAAGATTTTTGCAGCCAGGCATGGGTCATCTTCAGAAGTGTTTTTAGTTTCATGTGCTCTGAAGTCAGGAGCTAATCAGGATCTGAGTAATGAGATCTGCCTGGTAAGGGAAAAAATTCTTAGTGGACATTGTGTCACTTATTAATTTGCAATGGTATAGAACCAATAAGAGTGTACATGTATAATATATTCATAGACACTTACCATTCTGAAGGGAGGTAAAATAACCCTGCATCTCGCCTCAGAAGATGGAAGCTTTCTACCCCATTTCACATTCCAAGTGAACAAATACTCAAAGGGAAATAATGGCGTATTATTTCTTGTAGGAGACACTATCACTATTACCTCTGGGGAAACAAGTAATTACTTTCAGCTGTATCTTCATTTCTGTAAACAACTTGTGAGTGGGCTTTCTCTGTCACTCTCCTATGGTTTTATTTTTTCCATTCCTGTTTCAAGTCAGTCTACCAGCAACTATCACTCATTTCTGCACTTAAAGAGCTGTCAGCTGTTTCTTCACTGAATGTCATTAATTTTCCCTGGGATAGTATCATCTGCAGATAGTATAGGGTTTGTCTTGTCAAAGAAACATGTGTTACACAGTGCTTAAGACTTGAGATGTTTTCCTGCTTAGAAATGCTAAACTACTTATTTACAACATCTAAGGAAAATGGTTCCCAGTGGGAACTGGAGTCAACTTTCAAGCTTTTTTTCTCCCCCCCTTGTGCAGGCTTGCTCAGTAGCAACACCTGGCCCTGCTGGAATTTGCAAAAAAAGCATCAGTCACAACTCCTCATTGCAGGAAAACAATTCTCTGTGTGTGTGTTCCCACATTGTCATAATTGAAGAGAATGTGTGAATTGTGCTTTGAGGGAATTTTCATTGAATTGTAAGAAAACTTTTCATCCAGCAAACTTCTAAACTGAGGGTAGGCCCAATACAGCCTACAGTATTGTGCAATGTAGACATGCAGCCTTGAGTGACTGTGTCTGCTGGGCCATGCTCCATCTCGATCCTGGCAGCCAAGCCATGGGCAGTATCTATTCGAGAAAGGTTGCTATAACTTTAGTGTTTTATATGTGTTCTGTACCACCTTTACCCTTCTGCCATTAAGTGAGAAAACTGATTTAAATGAACCCTCTATTTAACTCTGTCAAATCCTGAGGTGGTGGTATAAGTCATTAGGCTTGGCAAAATTTTCAGAGAGCTGTAGCATCATGAACAGGGTTGCTGTGGTTGGAAGGAGGGGGCCTAACTGGGCCTTGTGGGAAGAACCATCCCTACAGCCAAGAGAGGTGTGGGACCTACCCAAAGCAACACCATGCTGCTCTGAGGTAAGGCTCTGCAGCAACCCTGAGCAGTGGCAATTGCAGTTGCTCGCCTTCTCCTCCTCTGACTTCCAAAGCCAAGTGTAGGTAGCTTGGTTTAGGCATGTTGATTCCAAGCTACTAAATAGCCAAGGTGGGTGAAGTAATATCTTTTGTTGGCCCAATAAAAGATTTACCTCACCCACCTTCTCTCTCTAAAGAACACATGTATTCATCCTTGAGTTACTACAGCTGGAGCAGAGTATCCAGACGCTTAATGGCTTAGTGCAGGTTCTTGCTGTAGTGTGGTTCACCCACGTGAGGAATAGGCTTCCTTACCACCTTTCTAGTGGGCACTGACATCTATCAACATTAATGGGAGTTTCACAAATGCAGAAGTCAAGAACCACTAAAGAGCTCCTGGGTATGTGTCACAAATCAGGCCTTTGTGGGCTGTTACCTGGCACAATGCAGAAAATCTTCCACATTTGAACAGGACTGAGACTAATTCTGTTCTTAAAGCACAGTTTTTGTTTGGAGTAGGTGGGGGAGAGGGAGGCAGGAATAGAGGAACACACCAAAGTCCAATTGTACAATTAGCATAAGTTCTTGCCCTGGCTCATTAGAACAGTTGTACTCACAGGCATTCCTGCTGACAGCTCTGGGTTCCATCTCTGAGGAGCGGAATAATGGAGTGAGGAATGCATTAACAAGACATTGATTTAAAAACGATAAGTGGACTGCTACAAATAGACTCATCTGTCATTAAAAATTATCATGCAGGCAGCAGTCCCAATGGCTCAGCTGAAAACAATGCATCATCATGTGGCAGAGCTGGATTGAAGGTTCCCTCTCAGGCTCTACAAAATGGTCTCAAGGGTAGGGAGTACAACCCATTCCTCATGTGAATCCCCTAGTTCACATGCAGAGCTCAGTGGAGACTGCAAGATTTTGGCCAAGTCCATTGAAGGAACGCACGGAGAAAAGGTAAAATGACTGAAGGCTAGAACACGCCTTTTGATTGTGCTTAAACCATTTGCCACAGTTTATGCTGCTTTACAATTATGTAAACTGCCTCTGTTTTTTAGCCTCCTAGGAGATAAGGTGTCAAGGTGTCACCCCAACTCTGAACTTTAGGGTACAGATGTGGGGACCTGCATGAGATAACCCCTAAGCTTATTTACCAGCTTAGATCTTATAACTGCCACCACCAAATAGTTTAAACAAACATTTATGGGAGAGTCATTTGGAAACTCTGTCTTCCCCCCAATATTTCCCCCGTCTTTATCCCTCTTTTCCTGGCAGGATTGGGACTGATTCACCTCCTACCAATTCCTGGTGAGCCCAGATCCAAAAAACCCTTGGATCTTAAAACAAGGAAAAATTAATCAGGTTCTTAAAAGAAGACTTTTAATTAAAGAAAAAGGGTGAAAGGAATACCTCTGTGAGATTAGCATGCAAGCTACTCTCACAGACAACAGATTCAAAACACAGAGGATGTCCCTCTGGGCAAAAACTTAGTTACACAAAGAAACCCAATTTGATTCTCCCTCTATGCAAAAGAAAGTCACAAAAGACAATAAACATAATCTAATACATTCCTTCTCTAAACACTTACTACTTTTAAGAAATGTTAGATGGTTGATTCCTGGATCCTTCACTCCAGCACAAAACTTACTGAACAGACAAAAGACTGATTTCCCTCCTCCCTCTTTGAAAACATCTTGTCCCCCCCATTGGTTCCTCTGGTCAGGTGTCAGCTAGGCTATGTGAACTTCTTAACCCTTTACAGGTAAAAGAGGAATTAACCCTTAACTATTTGTTTATGACATAAGGTGTGAGCATCTCTTTGAAAACCAAAGTAACTGGGGGGGTGTAAAGCCAGAAAGGCATTAACAGCAATGCAACAAGACTTTGTAATTTGTCTAATCTGGGTCTCCAGCACGGTGCCAGTGCAGATATTGGTGAACTGGAGTCTGTATTCTGTTATTGACTCTTTTCACATAGGCCACCAGACAGATGGTACAGAGCTTACAGACACTACCAACACAATCTGACTTCAAACCATTGCCCCATATTACAATCCACTTAAGCACCTCAGATTTTTTTTAAATGAGATATTCTGAGTAAGAGAACTGATTGGATGGTGTAGCTGTAACAACCACCACACCTTGTAAAAGACATTTCTTTAGTTCACATTTAACTTTAGACTGGTTCATTACAATCATCACATAGTACACCTGGCACATGTTAAAAGGCTCTATGTCGCCAGAGCAGCACAGACGTCATTCCAATTGCTCTCCTAAATCAATGTTTTTATGACTTAAGGGTTGGGTTGTTGTTTTTTTAATAAAAAGGAGAACTTTTAAAATGTAAAACAGGACCAAAGCCAGGGAATCCAGAGTTAAGGTTTAGACTATGTCCCTAATTAAAAGAGTCAGGCCCTTTTTGATTGATTTCACTGTATGAGGCCCAAATTTGGTCCTATTGAAGTTAGTGGGACCAGGATTTGGCTTTAAGTTTCTGTCTGCCATACTTTTAACTTTGCTGTCCTGTATCATAACTATTAAATATATTTATAATAAGGGTTTATTTTCCTGTAGCTGTCCATAGCAGCCATCTTTTATTAACTCTACACCCTGTAGCACAGACTCAATAAAATTCACTCCAGTTTCTGCTCTATATCTACCTGCCAAAAAACCCTGGACATGGTATTTCTTGATTCCCTTTGGACTTAGTAGTAATGAACTGCAATGATGTTGTATAAAAACATTAATCAGGCATCAGTAAATGTGGTTGCTACACAAAAGTCTCTAAAAAACAAATTAAAGATTGCGCAATTGAATATCTCCGGGGTTGTGACCCCCACCTCACCTTACCCTTCCAACATTGCTAAATGTGACAGTGGTCCCAGCTCGATGGGAGTGGGCTACCAGCATGAGGCATACCTGATACCCTCACAGCTGTTCTATAAACATAGCGTGAGAGGAAGTGGGGACATGGCTGATCTTTAAACTAGTACTTTAGTTCACAAGGGTGGGTATTCATGAATTTTATACACTGTATATTAGATTGTTCACAGTAATGATATCGCCATGGAAAATTCTGTTTGGAGTTACATTGTGAGTTCAGTTTGAATATCATCTGTACAATATCCCATTGGACAGTTATTGGTTACTTGGATTTTGTCATTGCAACAGAAGGAATGATACAGTTTTGTGCACCATATAGAGGACAACATAATTTAAAATATACATTTTATTTTTTAAAAGTTATTAAATATTCTTTAAAGTTTACAGCTGAATGTCTTGTGTTCTTTATAATGTACATACATATGCTGTAATATATACAGATGTGTATATATGCACTAGAAACTGCATAGCATGCTTCCATTTTCTCATCTCCCATCGCCTGCCTTTAATTTTAATCTATTTTATCGTATCTATTTTTTGCATAAACAGATTGCCAATTCCGCCAGGAAAGTGAACACCAATTTTCTTTGGTTAGGAGCAGATTATTTTATAGATTTCACAAGCCAGTATTCCTTTAAAAAGATGACAGTGGGAATTCATGTCAGTGTACCTGTTTAATCATGGATACACAAATTGTTTTATTGTGCTTGATTTTTAAATTTAGCTGAACATGATTATGATGATCAATTTTGAAACAAAAGGGATTCTCCTTTTTTTTTCCGAGACAGCAGGAGGCTGTCAATAATGTTTGGTTATATGTTAAAATGAAACATAGGAATTGCCATGGCAAATCAAAAGAGAGGTCCATCTAATTGGGTATCCTGCCTGAGCCCATGTCTACACTATGAATACTTTATCAGTATAGTATACCAGTATTCCTATATTGGTAAAGCACTCCTAGCAAGGACAACAATGCTTTTAATTTTTATTCCAACCCCGCCTCCTGCAAAACAAGCGATACCAGGAAAAGCAGAGTTTTGGCATGTCAATCAAATATCACACCTCTTCACCCTCAATCCCCGACCGACACAGCTGTGCTGGCAGAAATCTGCAGTGTAGACATTGCCAGGGAGTGGATACAGCAAACTGTTTCAGAGGAAGATGCAAGAAACCTCATAATGGAGAAGCCTGTCCTCATGGGACATTTCTAAGTGGAGCACAGGACCTGGTCCAAGAGGTGAATATAGCTGGACCGCTTGGTAATAGTGGCCACAATATAATTAAATTTAACATCCCTGTGGCGGGGAAACAGCAGCCCAACACTGTAGCATTTAATTTCAGAAAGGCGACTACACAAAAATGAGGGAGTTAGTTGAACAGAAATTAAAAGGTACAGTGCCAAAAGTGAAATCCCTGCAAGCTGCATGGAAACTTTTTAAAGACTCCATAATAGAGGCTCAACTTAAATGTATACCCCACATTAAAAAACATGGTAGAAGAACCAAAAAAGTGTCACAGTGGCAAAACAACAATGTAAAAGCAGCAGTGAGAGACAAAAAGGCATTCTTTAAAAAGTGGAAGTTAAATCCTAGTGAGGAAAATAGAAAGGAGCATAAACTCTGGCAAGTGATGTGTAAAAATATAATTTGGAAGGCCAAAAAAGAATTTGAAGAACAGCTAGCCAAAGACTCAAAAAGTAATAGCAACTTTTTTTTTTTAAAGTACATCAGAAGCAGGAAGTCTGCTAATCAAACAGTGGGGCCACTGGACGATTGAGATACTAAAGGAGCACTCAAGGACGATACGGCCATTGTGGAGAAACTAAATGAATTCTTTGCATCCGTCTTCACGGCTGAGGATGTGAGGGAGATTCCCAAATCTGAGCTATTCTTTTTAGGTGACAAATCTGAGGAACTGTCCCAGATTGAGGTGTCATTAGAGGAGGTTTTGGAACAAATTGATAAACTAGACAATAAGAAGTCACTAGGACCAGATGGTATTCACCCAAGAGTTCTGAAGGAACTCAAATGTGAAATTTCAGAACTATGAACTGTAGTTTGTAACCTATCATTTAAATCAGCTTCTGTACCAAATGAGAGGAGGATAGCTAATGACATGCCAATTTTAAAAAGGGTTCCAGAGGTGATCTCAGCAATTACAGGTCAGTAAGCCTGACTTCAGTACCAGGCAAACTGGTTGAAACTATAGTAAAGAACAAAATTGTCAGACACATAGATGAACATAATTTTTTGGGGAAGAGTCAACATGGTTTTTGTAAAGGGAAATCATGCCTCACCAATCTACTAGAATTCTTTGAGGGGCTCAACAAGCATGTGGACAAAGGGGATCCCGTGGAGATAGTGTACTTGGATTTTCAGAAAGCCTTTGACAAGGTCCCTCACCAAAGGCTCTTAAGCAAAGTAAGTTGTCATGGGATAAGAGGGAAGGTCCTCTCATGGATTGGTAACTGCTTAAAAGATACACTCAGCTCAAGTTTATGGGTAGCTTAAAAACTTGAGCTCAGCAGTTAGATTCCAAAAGAGGAAAGAGAAAAAACAAAAACAAAAAAACTTAACTACCCAGTTTGGGAATCCATATTTTACAAGTGTAGAAAAGGAAAGAAGAGTGCATTGTTACAAATCAAACCCTTCCATATTCTTTTGTTACTGATTTTCCAATTACTTTCTCTCAATTTACCAAGTTAGAACAAGCTAATACCTAGCATGCCATCTGAAAAATCAAGATGTGAGAAACTCTGCTTCATATCTCACCACCATTAGTAAAATCCATGGAACCCAAACCTACTTGACAATATTTTTGAGGTAGAATAGTTATTACTTCTGTGGCCTGCCAGTGCTGAGAGATGATATTAGGGTAAATTTTCCAACAGGCCTCAACTCAGCCTTTAAAACTGCACCCAAAATTTGGGGACTGACAAACTGCAAGTAGATTTGGGTTCCATAGATTTTACTAGTGGTGCCAACATGGAAAAATCAGGTAATTACACATTACGTTGCAAATGCAATTTGAGAGGTTGTTTTTAAAAAACAAAACAAACAAACAAAAAAAACTGGCCCATGGCTGCATGTATTTGCCATTCTTACACCATCACTTTTCTGCCTATGGCCATGCTCCTTACTATATAAATACTTCCCCATATAACTAACACCGGTTATTCTATTCAGTAGAAAATTTTACTTTCGCCTTCATGGAAGAAGAGCTTGGTTTACACTTCCTCTAGTAGTTGGCAGGCTGTTAATAGGATTACATCCACCAACACCTATATCAGTATAAGCCACCTAACTATATAGGTTACCTCACAGCCATCAATCCCCTACAGTGTATGCTCCTTTAATGTCGAAACGCTTTATCAGTTAATATGGTTTCTCCATCAACCCATGGGTAAAACTTGTGTCTTCAGAAATTGTTGGTCTATAAGTGGTTATGCACAAGAGGTGTTTAAATAGAGGCTTTCCTGTATTTGTGACTAAAGGAATGAGATCCTTACTCAATATGAACCTTCCAATACGTTCTCATGGAACTGTTAGTATGTGACTTTATTCAATGACAGCCAACAAAAAATATAACTATGTATATAATTATATATAATACAAAATTAGTTTTTGTACAAGGTACAACATAAAAAAGAGAATGTTAAAATGTATTGTTGTTTCTGTATTTATTTTACCATACTGGCAGTGATACAAGTTTAAGGTGTAAAAGCACTCATTCTGGAGATACTAATGACTACCACTGAAATAAATGGATTTCAGGAACTGGCTTGTTGAGAGTCTATTCAGATGCACCCCATCTTGCTTTTCTAAAAATATGCTTGACTATGGTGCTTATGCACATAGCTGTTTCAACACTGCCTCCTGCCCCAATGCTGTTTACACTTGCCTTCACAACAGACAAATATCTAGATTACAAAGGGCTCAGACATGCCAGATACCGAGTGCCCTGAGTAGCCACTGATATGAACATGTAAATTGCTGTATATGCACCAAGTATTATTAACTAGAAGAATTATCAAGACTTGGTTTACCGTTCTCCAGAGGCTAACAGTGTAGGGGTCATCTCTTCACCTGATTAGCCAGGAACCTCACCCACGGCAAGTGCATCATATACATATGCAGTTAACTTGCTATGAAGTTAAATCATAGTTCAGACAATTAAGACCTGTGATACAGAATATCTGAAAAACACCACATATCAGAATTGTTCCCATAGGTCTTATTTCAAATGCACATATGCACTTTTGATGTTAGTGGAATAGGGTGGTCCTAGTTTTTACCTGATGTGATGGATCTAGGGTTTGAATATGGCAGCACAACTTACTGAGGTAGGTGGAGTCTGCAAAGAAAGCAGTTTTTAGCTGGCTTTCAGTTGTCAAGCCATTGATTCTCCCCAGGGAATTTAACCCCATTTCCAGACCCAGTTAAGGTAGAGTAGCCAAAAGTACTCCAGGAAAAGAGACAAGGGGGGGAAACAGCTCATAAGTGCTATCAAGATTTCCAGTGCTTTCTTGAAAACTCTCCTCTAATACTATGAGCATGCAGCACAGGTGGGTTTACAATAACACAGGCTACAAAGAGTTTCTCTATATCCCTTGAGAAACCGCCCATTTCCCATGCATGGCCACCACTCTTGCAACCAATTAAATTTTAAAGTCAGGTTGGCACTAGCCAAGTAAGGGGAGCACTCACTATGGGTGAACTTTTGGGGAGGAGTTGTGTCCTCAACTATGAGGACAATTGCAACATCTGGACACACCGAAAGCAAACAGCTAGTCTAGAAAGAGAAATACTGAAATTTTCCACAGCAGCCATAGGTAGGAAAGGCTCTTAGCCTCCATGTGAACAGCTGAATTATGCTGCTTTGGGGTGTCAAAAGACAGAGAGAGAATCAAACCAAAACCTTGCGATAGGTCAGACTGGGAAACTCGGGCCCACATCTAAGTAAAGCCCAGTCTATGTGGGAATTGTACATTTGTAAAAACAAATAGATGAGAATGTATATGCTGCATTGTTATCCTGTACATTATCCCGAAATTAAATATCAGAATAGTAGCACAGCCTGCAGTCATGGAAACTTGCTAATTGGTACTACCTCAAACCCTGAGGCTTTAAATCCCACTTCGGGATAGGTCTTACGAGTTCAGGCTCTTCCCTGTTACATATTTGGCAACTAACTCCCTGGCTGCACTCCAAAGCTCATTACCTCAATACAACACTCCCTTCATCTCTGAAATGTCATTCTAGAGAAGTGCTCACTTGGATCCAGAACCATTCTCACCTGGAAAACTGGCATTTATTTAAAGCTATGTACAAATCAGTCTCTCTTCTCACAGGCAGATTGACTCTATATTCATACATTTACTTTTTTCAGAAATATAATGGCACTTGCCTGGTATGGATGACAAAATTCCAGTTTGTCCACAAATCCTGTTGCTCTGTATCTATCTATCACAGAAAGGGAGGAAAGGAAGAAAAAGGAAAGAATCACAGGAATGGAAGATATAGATGAGTATGCAAAGACAGGGTGATAAACCCTGATTGATAAACTTAACAGTAACAAGTCTCCAGGACCAGATGGCATTCACCCAAGAGTTCTGAAAGAACTCAAATGTGAAATTGCGGAACTATTAACTATGGTTTGTAACCTGTCCTTTAAATCAGCTTCTGTACCCAATGACTGGAAGATAGCTAATGTAACGCCAATATTTAAAAATGTCTCTAGAGGTGATCCCGGCAATTACAGACTGGTAAGTCTAACGTCAGTACCGGTCAAATTAGTTGAACCGATAGTAAAGAATAAAATTGTCAGACACATAGGAGAACATAAATTGTTGGGCAAAAGTCAACATGGTTTCTGTAAAGGGAAATCATGTCTTACTAATCTATTAGAGTTCTTCGAAGGGGTCAACAAACATGTGGACAAGGGGGATCCAGTGGACATAGTGTATTTATATTTCCAGAAAGCCTTTGACAAGGTCCCTCACCAAAGGCTCTTATGTAAATTAAATTGTCATGGGATAAGTGGGAAGATCCTTTCATGGATCAAGAACTGGTTAAAAGACAGGGAACAAAGGGTAAGAATAAATGGTCAATTTTCAGAATGGAGAGTGGTAACTAGTGGTGTTCCCCAAGGGTCAGTCCTAGGACCAATCCTATTCAACTTATTCATAAATGATCTGGAGAAAGGGATAAACAGTGAGGGTATGTCTACACTACGAGAGTAGTTCGATTTTACTTAAATCGAATATGTGGAATCGATATTACAAAGTCGAACGTGTGTGTCCACACTAAGGACAGTAATTCGACTTTGTGAGTCCACACTAACGGGGCAAGCGTCGACATTGGAAGCGGTGCACTGTGGGCAGCTATCCCACAGTTCCCGCAGTCCCCGCTGCCCATTGGAATTCTGGGTCGAGCCCCCAATGCCTTCTGGGGAAAAAAATGTGTCGAGGGTGGTTTTGGGTAACTGTCGTCATCCAACAGTCACTCCAGCCCTCCCTCCCTGAAAGTGCCGGCGGGAAATCAGTTCGCGCACTTTTCTGGTCAGTGACAGCGCGGACGCCACAGCACTGCGAGCATGGAGCCTGCTGCGACCATCGCTGCAGTTATGGCCGTTGTCAACACCTCGCACCTTATCGTCCACCTTTCCCAGAGGCTGATGCTGAGAAATCGGGCGAGGAGGCTACGGCAGCGCGGTGAGGACCTGAAGTCTGAGAGTGGCACAGACCTGTCACAAAGCACGGGACCCTGCGCCGAGGACATCATGGTGGCAATGGGTCATGTTGATGTTGTGGAACGGCGATTCTGGGCCCGGGAAACAAGCACGGACTGGTGGGACCGCATAGTGCTGCAGGTCTGGGATGAATCACAGTGGCTGCGAAACTTTCGCATGCGGAAGGGAACTTTCCTTGAACTTTGTGAGTTGCTGTCCCCTGCCCTGAAGTGCAAGGACACCTGGATGCGAGCAGCCCTGACTGTCCAGAAGCGAGTGGCCATAGTCCTCTGGAAGCTTGCAACGCCGGACAGCTAGCGGTCAGTCGCGAACCACTTTGGCGTGGGCAAATCTACCGTGGGGGTTGTTGTGATGCAAGTAGCCAACACAATCGTTGAGCTACTGCTCTCAAAGGTAGTGACCCTGGGAAACGTGGAGGTCATCATAGATGGCTTCGCCGCGATGGGATTCCCAAACTGCGGTGGGGCTATAGATGGAACTCACATCCCTATCCTGGGACCGGAGCACCAGGCCAGCCAGTACATTAACAGAAAGGGCTGCTTTTCAATGGTGCTGCAAGCACTGGTGGACCATAGGGGACGTTTTACCAACATCAACGTCGGATGGCCGGGCAAGGTTCATGACGCTCGTGTTTTCAGGAACTCTGGTCTGTTTAGACGGCTGCAGGAAGGTATTTACTTCCCGGACCACAAAATAACTGTTGGGGATGTGGAGATGCCTATAGTCATCCTCGGGGACCCAGCCTACCCGCTAATGCCCTGGCTCATGAAGCCCTATACAGGCGCCCTGGACAGTGAAAAAGAACTCTTCAACTACCGGCTGAGCAAGTGCAGAATGGTGGTGGAGTGTGCTTTTGGACGTCTCAAGGGGAGATGGAGAACCTTACTGACTCGCTCTGATCTCAGCGAAACCAATATCCCCATTGTTATTGCAGCTTGCTGTGTGCTCCACAATCTGTGTGAGAGCAAGGGGGAGACCTTTATGGCGGGGTGGGAGGTTGAGGCAAATAGCCTGGCTGCTGATTACGCCCAGCCAGACAGCCGGGCGATTAGAAGAGCCCAGCGGGACGCGCTGTGCATCCGGGAGGCTTTGAAAGCTAGGTTCCTGAGTGAGCAGGGTAACCTGTGACTATTAAGTTTGTTTACAGAGAAGCTGAACTTGCCCCCGTTTCTTTACCCAGTAAATGTTCACTATCCTCTCCAGTTACATACCCCATTCACCCCGTTCCCCCCCTTCCAACACACGTTTAAAAATAAAATCACTTGAAATTTGTTAATGAACACCGTTTTCTTTATTACTGTTTTCGCGGGAAAGTGTTGAACCTGGGACGCAGACTGTAGTGGGGAGCGGGTGTAGTGTAGTGATGCAAAGGACGCTTCTAAACTCCAGGAATGACAGGCTCCGCACTGGTGGACTGGTTGTTTCAACGGAGCCTGCCACCCCTCCTGTTCGGGAATCTGTGTGTGGGTGCTATGTGACTTTGTGGCAGGGGGAGGACGGTTACAGATCCCCTGCTGCGTGGCTCTGTGATCCAGGATAAGGACCGCTGCATAAGATCTCTAACCGCCCTCCCCCACCACAAAGTCACATAGCCCCCCCCACAGAACATGAAAACCACCTCCCAGACTGACCAGGGCAACTAGTGAATGCAATGTGTGTGTGCCCTGCTGCTGAACCTGCCCCCGCGTCTGTACCCTGGTAAAGGTGACTGTCCTGTCCAATTACCAACCCCCTTCCCCCCCTTCAAACAGACTCTCCTCTAAAAGAACATGATGGAAACAGTAATTAACAGAAACGTATTTTTTATTAGCAACTACACATGAAACTGGGGGATGAAACTGGGACGGGGGCTTGGGTGAGGCGGGAAGGAAAGGACTTATCAAATTTTGGGGAATGAGAGCCTTCTGGTACTTGAGCAGTCTGCAGGGGTGGAGTGAGAGTTTTCACGGACTCTGCCGCCCCTCCTTCTTGGGACTTTGGGTGAGGGGGGTATGGGACTTTGTGGTGGGGGAGGGCGGTTAGAGATAGACTGCAGCGGGGCTCTGTCCTCCTGCCTCCGGTCCTGCAGAACATCCACAAGGCGCCGGAGCGTGTCCGTTTGCTCCCTCATTAATCCAAGCAGCGTTTGAGTCGCCTGCTGGTCTTCCTGCCGCCACCTCTCCTCCCGTTCCATGTGTGATCGGTGCATTTGGGACAAGTTCTCCCTCCACTGGGTCTGCTGGGCTGCCTGGGCTCAGGAGCAGCCCATAAGTTCCAAGAACATGTCCTCCCGTGTCCTCTTCTTCCTACGCCTAATCTGCGCTAGCCTCTGGGAGTGTGATGCCAGGGTACTTCGGGAGACAGTCGCAGCTGTGGGATGGGAAAAAGGGAGTGAATTCCTCAGAAAGATAAATTTTTGGTTGAACAAAGAACATAGTCTTTCTCTGTGAACAAGACCATGCACAGCACCTATCACATGCGCACTCAGGACAAGGTCGAATTTTCGGCCTTCGCATTCAGTGCCTGGGGTCTTGCAGTGCAGATCAGAGAAGCGGGGCAGGACACCGGAATTTGTGTAGCAGGCCGACATGGTAAGCCGTAGACTTGTGGCTGCTTAAAACTTTAATAGTAGCACTGGCCTCCTTTCACATTGAAAGCAATGCCAGTCCCTGCTGCCAGCAATCCGGCAAGCATGAACTCTGCCCCTGTCCCACCCCCTCGCGGCTGTCCCAGGGAAAGATCCCTGTATGCTGCCCCTCTCCCGCCTCCACCGCGTGGCTGTAAACCGCCGGTTACAGTTCTGTAAAGGAACAGGCAAGCAGTCCCAATACTAACATTCCCCTACCTAATTCAAAGCAGGTCACCATGAGCGACATCACTCTGATGAGGATTTCAGAGACGGAAAAAGAAAGGATGCTTCGGGAAAGCCTGCAAAGACCAGGGCCGTATGCCGCCATGCTCTGCAGGGCAATGATCCCAGAGTACTTGCTTGTCTCCTGGCGCGGAAATGTTTGCTACTACGGAGGACCCAATAAGGCCGCTCTCCCCAGGAACCTGATGCAAAGGCTTTCCAATTACCTCCAGGAGAGCTTCGTGGAGATGTCCATGGAGGATTTCTGCTCTATCCCCGGACATATAGACCGGATTTTACTGTAGCTGCACTGGCAGGGACTAAACAGTAGAGCGGCTTGGGCAGAACAATCATGCTAAACCGGACATTGTTAGATTTTTTTTAGTAGTTGCACTGCCAGGGACTGAACCGTTAAGCGCCTAGGGCAAAGTAATCATGCAAAACCCATTGTTAATATTGTTAATATTCCTGTTCTGTAAAAAATAAATGTTTAGATGTTTTAAACACTTACTGATTGATCCTTCCCCTGATTCCGTGTCCGGGTTAACGGCTGGGGACGGTTGGTAGGGGATCTCCGTAAGGGTGATGAAGAGATCCTGGCTGTCGGGGAAATCAGCGTTGTAAGCGCTGTCGACTGCCTCGTCGTCCTCATCTCCTTCCTCATCTTCCCCGTCCGCTAACATCTCCGAGGAACCGGCCGTCGACAATATCCCATCCTCAGAGTCCACGGTCAGTGGTGGGGTAGTGGTGGCGGCCGCACCTAGGATGGAATGCAGTGCCTCGTAGAAACGGCATGTCTGGGGCTGGGATCCGGAGCGTCCGTTTGCCTCTTTGGTCTTCTGGTAGCCTTGTCTCAGCTCCTTGATTTTCACGCGGCACTGCGTTGCATCCCGGCTGTATCCTCTCTCTGCCATGGCTTTAGAGATCTTCTCGTAGATCTTTGCATTCCGTCTTTTCGATCGCAGCTCGGAAAGCACGGACTCATCGCCCCACACAGCGATCAGATCCAAGACTTCCCGATCAGTCCATGCTGGGGCCCTCTTTCTATTCTGAGATTGCATGGCCATCTCTGCTGGAGAGCTCTGCATCGTTGCCAGTGCTGCTGAGCTCGCCACGATGTCCAAACAGGAAATGAGATTCTAACTGCCCAGACAGGAAAAGGAATTCAAATTTTCCCGGGGCTTTTCCTGTGTGGCTGGTCAGAGCATCCGAGCTCGGACTGCTGTCCAGAGCGTCAACAGAGTGGTGCACTGTGGGATAGCTCCCGAAGCTATTACCGTCGATTTCCATCCACACCTAGCCTAATTCGACATGGCCATGTCGAATTTAGCGCTACTCCCCTCGTTGGGGAGGAGTACAGAAGTCGAATGTAAGAGACCTCTATGTCGAACTAAATAGCTTCGTGGTGTGGACAGGTGCAGAGTTAATTCGATGTAACGGTGCTAAATTTGACATAAACTCCTAGTGTAGACCAGGCCTGAGGCGGCAAAGTTTGCACACGATACTAAACTGCTCAAGATAGTTAAGACCAAAGCGAACTTCAAAAAGATCTCACAAAACTAAGTGATTGGGCAACAAAATGGCAAATGAAATTTAATGTGGATAAATGTAAAGTAATGCACATTGGAAAAAATAACCCCAACTATACATACAATATGATGAGGGCTAATTTAGCTATTACTAATCAGGAAAGAGATCTTGAAGTCATCCTGGATATTTCTCTGAAGACATCCATGCAGTGTGCAGCGGCAGTCAAGAAAGCAAACAGGATGTTAAGAATCATTAAAAAAGGGATAGAGAATAAGACGGAGAATATCTTATTGCCCTTATATAAATCCATGGTATGCCCACATCTTGAACACTGCATACAGATGTGGTGTCCTCATCTCAAAAAAGATATACGGGATTAGAAAAGGTTCAGAGAAGGGCAACTAAAATGATTAGAGGTTTGGAACGGGTCCCATATGAGGAAAGATGAAAGAGGCTAGGACTTTTCAGCTTGGAAAAGAGGAGACTAAGGGGGGATATGATAGAGGTATATAAAATCATGAGTGGTGTGGAGAAAGTGAACAAGGAAAAGTTATTTACTTGTTCCCATAATATAAGAACTAGGGGCCACCAAATGAAATTAATGGGCAGCAGGTTTAAAACAAATAAAAGGAAGTTCTTCACACAGCGCACAGTCAACCTGTGGAACTCCTTGCCTGAGGAGGTTGTGAAGGCTAGGACTATAACAGGGTTTAAAAGAGAACTAGATAAATTCATGGAGGTTAAGTCCATTAATGGCAATTAGCCAGGAATGGTGTCCCTAGCCTCTGTTTGTCAGAGTGTGGAGATGGATGGCAGGAGAGAGATCACTTGATCTTTACCTGTTAGGTTCACTCCCTCTGGGGCACCTGGCATTGGCCACTGTCAGTAGACAGGATACTGGGCTGGATGGACCTTTGGTTTGACCCAGTATGGCCATTCTTATGTTCTTACATGAAGGCAAATGGAGAGAAGTAGGAAGGATAATACTTAGCAATTAGAGAGCACTTTTCCTCTTTGTGGTGTGTAGGAAAAGGGTAGTATTCTGTTAAATAATTTGTGAATCCTCTAGTGGCTGGCACCATGTTCTATGTTTTAGAAGCTGCCAGGACCCCATCAGAGCAGCAGTATGGATGTAGCTAGGCCTTGTATGTTTGCGTTTATCTAGTAAACACAGTTATTTGGGACTCAACTGTGCCTGTGTAGTTTTTCAGATTTTGTTGTGTGAAGTCAGAACACTCTTCAAAGAGCTTTATAAACCAGGGTGAATAAAAATCAATGATTTAAAAAAAAAATAAAAAAAATTGATTTGATAAAATGCTTTTTGAGGAAAAAAACCTATGTAAAGACAGTTTTAATTAAGATGCATTATAGCTCAAAGATCTCTCATCATGGAATAGGGATTATAAATTCTAATTCTATAGTATGAGACAATATATTCATGTGATGTTTAAGAAAAGTTTAGTAAATAAGTTCCAATAGTTCATGGATTAGGGACCCAATCTTATGGGGTTCCAAAGGCTTCTGTATAGATTATTTAGGTTAATCTTTCTATCTACCCAATGGGACTCAGTGCTCAGTCTAGAAGATACCGTCAGAAATGCTTAGTTTTGCAGTTCTCAAACTGTGGATTTGTCTCTCCAGAGGTAACATGCTTGTTAACAGCAAAAATGTTTTTAAATAAATAAATAAATATATAGAGGTGAGAAATAACAGACCTCAACTCTATTGCCCCTCTGCAAATTTGTGTACAGAGAGTCAACCCCTTACCTCTCTCTAAAAGTGCAAAATTTCAAAAAGTTCAATGAATAGAAGATTGTTGGGGGCAGAATAGATCTGGACAAGGAGAAGAAGTCTGGAGATAAATGTGAGAAGCGAGGGACATATGCTTGTTTTGTTAAAATATTATATGTTTGCTGTTGAAGAAAAAAATCCAGAATGCTTAACGTTGTTGTTTTAGTTAAATAAAAGAATTTAAATGTCTGTCTGGTGATGTTCTCCTCCTAATACAGCATGGCAAGAAAATCCTCCAAATATTAATGATTAACCTGTTGAATTGGAGATAGTTCACCTCCCAATGACTTCATAAATATGTGCTTCAATTACCTTTGGTAAATGAAATAACCAATCATTCGTTTTCTGATATAGCTGTAAAACTAATCTGAAAAGTTTTCAAAATAAATCACTGTTTAAAAATATATAGTGTGTACCTTCTAAAAATGAAACCTACATCTATCTCTGAGTTGTGAAGAATATGTATTAAGGTTATATCAACCAACAAGTCTTCCTGACTAGTGATTTAAATAATAATTTAAATCAATTTGATTTAAATCAAATCCACCCTGTTACAAACAATTCATCTTCAGAACACACCTGTGAAGTAGGCAGGTCAGTAAATAAGTATGTTCCCATTTTACAGATGGGGAAAACTGAGGCAGTGATTAACTATTGAACTAAGGCCTGAGAAGGACTCTGTGTCAGAGCTACGATGACAACTCAGAAATCCCTAGGTCCCAGGTCCTGTGCTAGTCCCACACTCTCTTTCTCTCTCCCCCTCTCAAGAAGGGAAAGGGAAGTAAGGAATTGGATAAAGAAGGAAAGACAAAGTGGATAAAAAGGAAGGCATAGTGGGCAGGGAAGTAGACTGACAAGGGGAAGTGTGGATGAGAGAGGAGAGAGTAAGTTGCGATGTGAGGAGAAGAAAGGGGGCAGCTGAGAAGAAAAGTGGCATAATGACTGGATGAGTAAAGGAAGGGGTAGATAAGGGAGTGAGGAGAGCAGAGTGAGTGCAGGTGACTGAGTGGAGAGGGAAAGCAGCAAGATTTGACACTTGGGGCAGATCTGTGCTGAAAAGTGAAAATGGAGAGTGAGAGATGGGGTGGGTGCATGAGGGAAGGTTGCAGTCAGGACAGAGAGATCAGAAAATGGATGATGGAAGCCAAATGTATAATTAGGGGGATGGAAATGTGAGTGGGTTAACTTGGAAAGGAGGGAAGGAGAAACTCAATTCTCAACACTGCTCCCCCCCACCACCACACACGCACCATTTTTTTAAAGCTTTCAGTTAATTCAGAGATGGTGGTTCTCTCAGGTTTAACACAGATGTGTTCCCCCCAATCTGTACAATGCTCAGCACTGTGGTATCCGAACATCTATTATTTAGATCCACACAACATGAAGGGTCGTGATGTGCTCTGGAAGATGCCCTGGTTTTCTAGAACTGCAGCCCATGGCAACTAATCCCTTAGACACAGCCAGCATCTAACAATGGGCAGACACAGAACTTGCCTGCAGCAGCTGCTGCAGAATGTGACAGGCAATGTCTGGAGAAAGGGAACCAGTCACAAACAATGTCTAGGATTTAAAGATTCTGCACTACAATATTGCTCATTTGTTCTTCCCTGCACTCTGCTTTCATCCCGTTCCAACAGCTCACCTGCCCGCTCACTAACCTGAGTGAAATCCCCGGTTACTCCTCGTCCTAGACAGCTCAAGCTCATGGCTGTTTAAGAACACAAGACATCAGAGATGATGGAAATGGTTACCAAAAGTGAGGGGAACAAGACGTTTCCTCCTCTTAGTGTCTACAAACCTTTAGTACTTCCCCAGCCAGACACAGCATTCACAGCCAATGGAATGTGACCCAGGGAACAATGGACGGACTCGTGTGTAAGTTAAGTGTGCGGGGGAAAACTACTGGGCTCCAAGACATTTAAAAAAATTCAGTGCACCACAGACACAGACGTTAAGGTCAGTAGGGACCATGTGATCATCTATTCTGACCTCCTACATCGCAGGCCACAGAACCTCACCCACCCAGTCCTGTAATAGACTCATAACCTCTGGCTGAGTTACTGAAGTCCTCATGGTTTAAATACTTCAAGTTCCAGAGAATTCATCATTTTCACTAGTTTAAACTTGCAAGTGACCCATACCCCATGCTTCAGAAGAAGGTGAAAAAACCCCAGGGTCTTGGCCAACCTGACCCAGGGGAAAATTACTTCCCCGACCCTACATTTGGTGATCAGTTAGACCCTGAGAATGTTGGCAAGACCCACCAGGCAAATACCTGGGCAAGAATTCTCAGAGCCCTCCCCATCTAGTGTCCATCAGGCAATGTTTCACCAGTTCACAGACATACATGGAGCACAGGTGTCCTGTAGGCTAAAAAGGTTGATCACCAGGAACATAAATGCTATCACAGAGCACCTAAGAATGTTTGGTCAACGTGATCTATTCTTGACTAGCTGAACACCCCAGTGCCATGTTTACAAGAAGAGCTATTGCTGTATGCAAACTCGAATACTGGATGATATTCTCATTGTTATTGCTGATGGTGCAAGGTTATTTCATTTAGTGAGCTCTCCCTTAAAATTAGTTTCCCTATGTGCTTAAGAGCACATTAATGGCGAACTGAAAAGTTAAAATGAAAATAGAGATAATCCCCATAAATATGTGCACAATTCCCCAGTAACTCAGCTATCAGAGGCACTCCGCATAGTGGTAAATTGTCTTTTAAAAATATTAATTGATCTCCTCCTGTGAAATATTGTGGTTTTCTGGTTCACTTGATAGCATCTCAGAATGCAGTATGTTGTGACCACATCAATACCATGGGTAGGTAAGGCTGGTATTATTGATGTCAGAGGATATTGCAATGCTGGAATGTTTAAGTGAATCAGAACGTGCCAGAGGATCTTGCAGAGCAGGGTGAGGTGAATAGTTTTTAAAATGCAAGTTAAAATTCATCTTCATGCTGAACGGCCCCCACAGATGGGTTATTGGGGCGCACATCTCTAGGCTTGACTCTATTATTTTAATCTTTGCATTCACCTTTAATATCTCCATGCAGCAATGTTTGTTGATTTTAAAGTGTCAGCAAGTTCTCTGTTCAGGTAGGAGAATTGCTCATCTCCACCCTACAACTCCTCTGGGTCTCCATAAAATTGATCCGGGGTCAACACTAATATGAAGAGAGACCTCATGGGCTGAAGGTCTGAATAAACAGACATGCCCAGGAGGAATCCAAGCACCAATATAAAACCTGTCCCAAAGAAACCACACCAACAGGCAAGGTTGTACAAAAGTTTCAGTTATGTTTTAAATGCAGTTTTTGAAGCAGAGAAGAAGCTGATTCCCCAGGAGAATTGCAGAGCTACAATGCCTAAGCATATTTAAAGATTATCATTTGGGGATTTAAATCCAATTTTATGTTTGTATTAATCCACTGAGCTGCCAGTCCAATCGCAAATTGCCACTGCTCGCTCTCTTTCTCTCTCTAACAATAGAGAGCTTATTAAATATTAAGGTTTTAATCATAAGTACTTGGGTATGACTGAAAAAAATCCTAAAAAGTGCACAGAAGAAACATTTTCTAACTACCAAAAAAATATCTTCCAGGGAGAGATTAGATAAAGGCAAACGTCCCTGGACTAGTAGGAAGGCTATATAATAAATCTATTTACTTTAAAAGAAGCCACTATGTTTCTTTAGGTCACATCCTCCCCTGTCTAGACACAGATAGCCCAGTGTCCTGCTTCTGAAGGACAAAAACTCATATTCCTCCCTACCTTGAAATATGCCAACTTTGCAACTAGAAAGAGGTTCACCATAGGATTCACACTGCACTGACAATTCTGATGGGAGCTGTTGAACAGGGAAACAGAGAGAGAGATCAATGCCTGGCATGAAGTACAAGGCACATCAGCAGGTCTGATGCTTGATCAACCCTTCCCCTTATTGTACAGTGCTAGAGATCACCTGAGATATCCTACAATTCAAAAGCAAAGAGAGACAAAAATACTTATATTAGATTTTTTTTTAACACAAACCTGGCCCATTGGTGAGATTGCCTGAAAAGTCTTTTTTCCACCTAACAAACAAAGCACCCCACCCCAAGTAGCTATATCCGTTATTTTTCTATTCTGTTTTTCTAGCTATTTCATTTCAGATGTACCATAACTCTGAACTAACTGGGGAAACACCAGGATGAAATGTTTTAGCTGCTCTTATTGTTACCTGTTTTTGACATTTGATCCAACATTAAACAACAATGGGCCAGATGGCCACATAGCTTCAAGGACAAGACCCCTTTTCTTAGGATATGTCTGCACTAGAAATGCCGCAGCAGCACAGCCATAATGCACTACTGCAGATATTTACTATAGCAACAGAAGGGGTTCTTCCATTACTCTAGTTACTAGTTGTGTGGATTTCAGGAGATCTGTTGATCTCAGGGGCCAGCCAGACTTGTAGGATCTGTGTGGCATAAACTCCACCCCCTTTTCACAGAACTATTTCAAGGAAATTCAGGCACGGTCTATACTACAAAGTTAGGTCGGCTTAACTCCATCGCTCAGGGCTGTGAAAAATTTTCATGTGCTGTGCCATGTAGTTAAGCTGACCTAAACCCTGGTGTAGACACTGCTAGGATGATGAAAGAATTATTCCGCTGACCTAGCTACTGCCTCTGAGAGGTGGATTTACTAGAGTCTAGTATCCTAGACTAGCATCCTAGTACTAGATACTAGGGAATTTAGGGATCCCCTAGCTCTCTCCCTAATGGAGAACTCAGAGGGAGGCCCTGTCCACATCTTTACCAAGTCCCAGACTAGCAGCTGTCCACAGTCCACCTCTGCTCAATGCATGCAGTCCCCATGACAGTTGGCAGGTTTAAATCCCCACTCCCCCCCTGACAGGGAGAAGGAGCAATATGTTTGTCCACATGTACACTCCTAAACTGGAATTTTCCCTAGCAGCACCTAGACTTATGTAGGCCATCAGAGTAATGGCCAACTGTCCACCCTTCAACCAGCAGGCAATATTTGGGGGTCACACAGCTTTAAATGAAACAAATAGCTGGTTTGGGGTTTTGTCCATACACCCTCAAACTAGGGGTTAACTAGACCTAACGTATCACAGTCTTAGTACAGAGGGAAAACAGGGTGAGAGCAATACTTTAAAAGGAACAAGAAGCTCTGCAGAGCTACTGGCATTAGCACTATTGGGAGCCCCAGTGTAGACTAGCCACCAGCCACGCTTTTAGGCACCTGCTTCGAGAAGGGTTAGAGGACACTGTGTTGGCAGCCAGTCTGCTCTGTAGCTAACACAGGTGAAGCTGAACTGCTTTTGCAACAGAGATACATTTTTCCAAAAATTCCCTAGCATATAATGCAAAGGTACAGTGGAGACATGGTTGTTTGGTGGTTTGATTTTGGGATGAACCTCAAATTTACCAGATCTGTGTCACGTATGTGCCTGGTGAATACCCATCGGTACAGAGTAAACAGTGGTAATTCATCATTCATATAAGACTAACATAATTAACATTTCATAAAAATCAAGTTAAACTACATATACTGAAGTTGCTAGGAAATAAGGATGTGCTGAGGGCTAGAAAATATCCAGAGCTTCCACAAACTAAAAGATGCACTGTGCATTGGAAGGGGTAGACTAGCACTCAGGATTTTTTTCACTGTAAAATATACCCCTTATTAACAAGGGTTAGAGCAACATCGTCACTATACATCATTATATACAAACTGCTTACATGCAAAACTCAATGTTAAGTATAGAAACACTACCAGTTCCTCCATAACACACACGTATATGGTGTATGCGCATTTTAAGGTTTTCATTTACAAGAGTAATAGCACCTCTAAGATAAACTACCAAAAATATTCTGAGATTGTATCCAAGCACAGTTCCCCAAGGAGAAGAAGAGAGTACACCTACTCTAAACTTACCTGGAAATCATGGATCTCCACCTTCTTTCTAGTTTCACCATACCACCGTGCAGTGTACAAACAATGTTCTTAGGAGTGAAAAGTCACCAGGTTAAAACTAATGAATGATGAAAGGTCAACTGCAGGGCTTGCAGGTCAGTTTCTGAAAAAGCTAGAGGTTTGATTCTAAAATGCTTCTTCTAAGCTTGCTTCCTCATCTTAAGGGTTCTCTCTGTGAATATTATACTTCATATTGATAGCAACAGTGTTACAGTCACACACGCATGCACCTGAACATTTATTCCACATCATCATTCCTTAGAAATAGTTAATTTAGTTAAAATTGACATGTTAACAAATATTGCTTTATGTAGAGAAAGTTACAAAATATCACTGAATTACTTTTATGAACAAACCCAGAAGTGAAATATGTTGCTAAAAATCACATTTTACTTCTGTAAGCACAGGAGAGTAACTGTGTAACACTGCTCAACAACCCAAGGTACATTAAATAAAATGAGCAGTGTTTCAGCTTCTTTATGGCATCTCAATTATCGAACTGCTTTATCGACTACTTCATTGATAGGGAAGGAAAGTTTGCCTTTCCATGGCTTCTATTTTCCTCAGTGTAAGGTTTTGGAGACTTTTCTTATCATAATTTAATTCCTTTCCTTATCACGCTTGATTCTCAATGTCTAATTTAGTCCTCGCAGAAATGCACTGGAGGAGCACCACTCCAAGCTAAGCAGGGAACACTTCTCACAAACCCCATCCCAAACTTCAGTGCCTACTCCAAATGCACCTAGGAATAAAAGGAATTTACTCTCCAGTCAAGAAAGTGCAGTCAATTCTCAGAATATGGCGACGCATACAGACAGCTCAGTGCATACCTTTCAATCTGCCAAGCCCCAGATGTGGGACACCATGCATGACTAAGAAACAATTATTTATGCAAGAATCTTAAAATGCTGTGGGATACATCCCTAAGTGTAAATAACTAACCTCAGCTTCACAATTATTTTTATTTCTGATGAAAGTTTTCAACTATAAAAGTGAGGGGATGCTAATTTGTGTGGAAAGCAGATAACTTTGGGATTAAATTGAATGTCATCCCTCAGAATGCAGTAAATTTGTGCAATATGGACAAGAAATAGGTTGCTTTTGGTGTACTGCATCTCCACTGAACAATATCAGATGCTTATACTGTAGAACTGACATTTTGCAAAGGAAATACAAGACCGGGGGAGGGAAGCAGGGAACAGAGAATTTAGATTGCTTACTAGTTGCTGTGAATGTCTAATGCTGCTATTTCCATCCATTCTACTCAGAGTTTTAAAACATTTTAGTATGCAATTGGTCATCCCATTATCCCACTCTGTTGGCAGTTCCAATCATTCTGGGTGACAACCCTTCATTGCCACCAGAGAGGCAATACAAATTTAAGTGCCTGCCGTCTGCATTGCAGAATACTGATTGCTAAGTTCAAGGTTTATTTATTTATTTATTTATTTATTTGGTTCTGAGATTTAGAAGGGAATTCTTTCAAACTCAAACACTGACTGCCAAAATTCCCCCAAAGGAGTGATGCAATGATGATAGCCAACAGACCCTAAAAAGCAAAGGAAAACAATAAAAAAGCAGTACTCAGAAAGCAGCAGAATCAACAAAAACTTGTTATTGCAATGTCATGTTATAATGGGGACCTACTCTGAAAAGTGTACGTAAAAATGGCACTTCCTTACACAGCAGATCTGCTGTCTGTCTATTCCAAAACATGTCTTTATTTTGTGAAAAAAATATATACATTTTTACTACTTTTTATTCCTGCTGGCACTGCAAAGCTAATACAACTATTAGAGTGAGCTGGATTCTATTTTGGCTTGAGATTCATCAACAGAACTACTACTAAACTCCAGTTGCATGGGCAAATTTTCCTTTAGTTATGTCTGTTCAAACCCGTTGAAGACAATGGGGCTCCAGAGATGTCACAGAGGGCAAAATAGGACCCACAGGATCCTGAAAGAAAGACCACCAAAGCACATGTTTTGGCTCTCAATTCCAAACATCTCTTATCTATAAACGGAGTAAATCTGATCTAGAAGTGAGACACACACAACCATGGAACCCCACCATAATGCCGTTCATAGTCATTCTTCCCCTCCCCGTCCACTATCGTATTTAACTTTATGTGAAGAAGATGAGACATGTAGGATTTATCATGCAGGACCAAACCAATGGGTTGATCAGCTTCAGCACCTTTCATCCTGCTGTGGCCAATAATGCAGGCTTTCCAAGGATGATGGAGAACACATCAACAGCATTTAGACATTGGAAACATTTTCTCAGTGTAATGTGGGTGGCAGGGTATTTCTTCCCTCCTCCTGGCAACCATCAGCGAATGGCCTAGAGCGTGAGACTCAATTATTCTTACTTTATGGTTTACAATCATACAATCAACTGACCAATATTCATGATAGGTCAGTCACTCAGCCCTTTTTAAAATCTAGCAACCGTCTTTGACTCTATGACCTCTTGTGGCAGTTAATTCCTCACCCTGATTGCATGCTGTGCAAACAACTATTTCCATTCATACTTTCTAAATTTGCTTGCCATCACTTCCGTCGAGCGAGCTTCTTTTATTATATAATGTAGAAGGGAGGGACTGATCAGTTGTTACTATATAATTCAGAATTTAAGTATGTTGATTTCGCTCTGTGTTCTCACACCAAAATATATACAGATGCACATTTCATCACAAGGAGATTAGTTTTCAAGTGAATGATTTTAAGAAGATTATCACAATGTCAACACAGCTCAAAAAGGACCAGACGCTCTCTTTTGCAGTGGGGGTCTAGAGGATAGGACATGGGACTGGACATCAGGAGACCTGGCTTCTATTCCTGATTCTGATAATGACCTGCTGCATGACCTTGGAAAAGTCACTTCATATTGGTCTGCAGCATCCCCTTCATCATGTCTGATGTCTACTTAGACTGTAAGCTCTTTGGGGCAGGGCCTCTCTCTTATTATATGTTTGCACAATGCTTAACACAATGGGTCCACACCCTCAGTTGGGAAGTTTAGGTGTTATTGCAATTCTGCTATTACTCCTACTAATGGTGAGCACCTATAGCCCTTTACTGCAAATAAAAAAAAACACATTTCACTTATATATGATGAATTAGTTTAATATTGTAAGCATTTGAAACTCAAATTACATATTGGTATGCATAGCTGGGCAGGCACTGAATATGTACAACATTCACCTTGTGACCAGCAAGATTCACTCAATGGCAACTTTATTCTCTGCTAAAAAGTTTCACGTGAAATAATCAGAATAATCTTTTTATTTCTCACAAATCTATTGGCCAGAAGCACCACCTCGTCCTATTCCTTGGTGCCTGGAAAGGAGAGGTTCAATGCAGGAGAAAACTGTTGGGAATTAAAAGGATTGATCTTTCTTACCACAGAAGTCATACCTCAAACCAAACACCAAAGAGGAAGTTGAGAGGACAGCATGAAGGGTGATAAGAATAAGATGTGACACTGCCTCACTCAGTGAAAGTGGCACTTGGTGTTTTGAAGAGTTCATTCCAGTAGTAAAAAAAAAAAAGACACCATAAAGGAAGAGAGAAAGTACTTCACATTAAGGATTCTATCACTCTTGAAGTCAGCTTCTACAATGGGTGAGCCACCAGCAACAGAACAATCAATACACATGTAAATGCATAGTGCATCCTCTGGCTGCCATCCATTCTGAAGAGCTAGCAAAGGAGTGAAATGGACAGAGTACCTGCCCTAACTTCTTATAGGTTTCTCTCGTAGGCCTGCATACAACAACTAAGCTGTAAGAGGCTGTATTTGCATTAGACAAGTTAATACCTTCAACATAGCATGAGCCAGCAACAGTGCAGCTGCAGTAATACTAGTCTATTAGTGTAGACAGGACTTGGGCATTATTACTGCGGTATCATGAAAATCTGGGAGTTCTATCTACACCAGCATTTGCACGATTGCTACTTCAATATAGCAATCCTTGGTGATAGCTGTTGTAATCGAGGTACTAATTTTTCTAGTGTAAACAAGGTGAGGGAGTGCATTTACTGATGCATTCCTCTTCAAGTAGTTGCAGACATGGATTCCATTCAGGTGTGCGCACATCCAGTGCACTGAAACTAGAGAACTTTGCTTAGCAGTAACCATCAGGGAGGTGCTCAGTTCCAACCCCCCCATTCAGTTCCTTCTTACCACTTGTGGCCTGAGTTGGAGCATACAGTGTGGTGTCCACCTCATGTTCATTATCACAGTGTTTCCGTGGCGTTTTTCCTTTTAAAAGTTCGCTTAGTAGTACTTTAAGTGTTAGTTTAGTGTAGTGTAGTTATTAGAGCGTAGGCCAGGGTAATGCCTTCTCCGGGTTTCAAACACTGTCCATTGTGTAGGGTTGCTATACCAACTAGTGACCCCCCACACTCAATGTTTATCGTGTCTTAGTGAAAGGACACACTAAGGAAAGGTGCTCTATTTGCAAGTTATTTATGAAAAGAACACAGGTGGCAAGGGACTTGCGTTTAAGTAGCACCTTATGGAGCAGGCCATGAGGCCTGTGTTGGCGCCGAGGACCTCTGCAGATCGTCAGACCCTCCAGAGAGTACCTGAGCCAGTATGGACTGGGCTGTACCTCTACATTAAGATTCTTCACTTAAGAGGAAGAGAGATCATTCCCCTTCCTCTGGTCCCCTGAGGAAGAGATAACCCATAAAACAGACTGGGCTGCCCCAGAGCATGGAAAGAGTCCTCCTCCATGTCTAAGAGTGGTACAGACTGGCATTGAGAGTCTTCCTGTATGCAGGACAGAGCCAGGCCATTAACCCACTCGCTGGTACCGAGGCCTGATCAATAAGACTCTGTGCTGTTGAGTCCAGTACCAATGACAGCGATGTTGGCAACAACAGTCTCCACACTATCGATATACCAGGCAACAGCGGACTAGTCAAGCCGTTCTGTTCCGCTCATTCAAGAGCATTTGACTGTGGTGGCCTTGTTTTCGATGCCACTGACACTCCCCTACCACTGACGACTGACTTACCAGTGTCGATATCATCATCTACACCACCTCATACTCAGGGTCCTGGGTTTCTGTTGGCTTCCTGTTCAGTACTGAGGGGACTGCCAGAGCAGATACAATTTTCAGTACTGACGACAATTCCGGCGCAGACCATATCTGAGGGTCTGGTATCAACTTCATCTTCAGCACGGATGCTCATTTCAGTATGGTGAGTAAGTCTGATGCCTTCAACTGTTCCAACAGTGGTGCTGATGAGGCCAACGTGTTGGATTGTGGATGATTCAGGCCATTTGTTAATTCCACCTGGTGTGGCTCCTCTTCTACCACCAAACTACTTAGAAGAATCTTCAGGATAGAGTGCAAAGATGTCTCCCTCTCCCTTCACCTTCCTGGTACTGTTTTTGGAGCTAGTTGAGGCCACCTGGAGATCAACCATCACTACCAGGATTGGTACTGCTCCCACAGTAGGGACAAAGATTCCTGACCCAGCTCCTACTGGTCACCAGTGCTGCACCTCTACCCACAACAACTTCCTTGAAATCCCTGGGAGGCTCCTTGGTCGCTGAGGTCCCCATTGTCTGCTCATTACAGAGTTAGATCATCTGTTCTTCTGGTAGTCTCTGCCAGGGCCAAATTAACCTTTTGTGGGCCTGGTGCCAAACTTATTTGTGGGCCTGGGTGGGAGCAATGGAGCATGGTGTGGGGAGGTCAGTTCCCAGAACGAGGGGCCAGCCGGGGCAATGGGGCATGGCATGGCAGGGGTGGCCCAGCTACGCCCAGCCCAGTGTGAGGGCACTATTTACAAACCGGCAGTTGCCAGACACACAGTGGCCTGCCCAGCCCTGTGCTGCCAGCATACCCCTTCCCCTTGGGGGGCGGGCCCATGCCGCGCCACACAGCCCCCTACCCAACATCCTCCCAACTCCCTATGGCCAGAGCCCCCCCCGACCCACTACGCCCAGTGCCCCCCGCAACCTCCACCACACAAATGCACAGCACCCTGCCCAGTGCCACCCTGCCCAGCACCCCCACTCCATAGTGCCCCAATATACACATCTTCCCTGCCCCCTCACAGCCCAGCACCGCCCCCGCAAGAAACCCACTCCCCCACGCCCTGCCTCCCGGCCGCACTCACTGGGCCTGCTGGGGGGCAACTGTGTCTGCCAGGCTGAGCCAGCAGTGCAGCCAGAGCTGGTTCTGGTCGGGGAATCGCTCCGGTCCCTCGGGAGTGGTGTGATCAGCCAGGCCAGGGCCTGCTCCAGCCTGGCTCCCTCAAGATGCACTTCCCCTGGAGGGGCCCAGTCAAGCTCCCCGCACTGTCTCCTTCCCCCACGTCCCCCACCCTGGCTGAGTTTGGCCAGGCTTCTGCACCAGTTCCAGGCGGCTCAGCTCCGGGGAGACAGGCGGGGCCCAATAGGTAGTGGGAAGCAAAGACTGCCCAGAGCCGGAGGTGCACTGGGGTCTGGCCAGGAGGCAGAGAGGAGCAGGGGGGTGGGACCGAGGACGCAGCCGGCAGGCAGGCCGAGTGGAGCAAGCGGTGGGCAGGGGAAGCCAGAGGGGTCTCAGGGCGCAGTGCCCCTTCTGAGTATGGGCCTGGCTCCGTGGAGCCATTGTAAACCCGGGGCTGGTCTCTACACCTGAGTTGCCTGAGCCACCTCGGGGGGAGGGCCGTCCTCTGACCTGGTGCAACCTGTACCCTTGATGAGGTCAGATGTATTACCACAAGAGATTCCACTTACCTCTTCTTCCTCTTCACCAGATGCTGCTGCGGTGCCCAAGTCTTCATTTCCAGTACTGGAGGATTTTAAATCATATCATGGCCTCCTGAGATGAATGGCATTGTCAATGGGTATTCAAGCTGAATTTGTTATGGAGAACACCCATAAGCTAGTGGACATTCTTCAATCCTCAGCTTCCAAGAGTTTCTTCCCCCCCGCATAAATGAAGCAATACTGGAGCCTGCAAAATCTCTGTGGAATATCCCAGAGTCTAGAACACACAGAGCTAAGTGTACTCACAAGAGATATTATGTCCCCATGCAGAATTTCTAGTTTTTTCCTCTCACATGCACTGCTCAATTCCCTGGTTGTGACAGCAGCAAATGAGAGTGTACAGCAGGGGAGGTATAAATCTATACCTAGGGACAAGGAGTCTAAAAGGTTATATTTGATGGGGAGAAAAGTTTATTCAACCTCCTCACTACAAATGAGCTGAAAGTCATTGAACAAAACTGTAAACCCTGCATATGATGGAAACAACTTCAAGCCACATGGTGCTGCCGCATCCCCAGTACCCCTAGTTCCAGCACACCTGGTATCACTAGGTGGGTAAGACTGCAAATGTTGAATAGCTCCAGATGGCCAGCAGAGCCTATAATAAGGGGTCAGATGCATGCCTTAGCAGGGAATCTATATTTAAGGGATTTGGAATAGAGGCAAGAGAAATTTACACATGGATCTTTCCATAGTTATTAGAAACCCTAGAAAGTACACAAATGTCTCTCAATCATAATAGCCATTTGACATTTTGTGATCACAAAAACACTGCTCTGTTACGGAAATACACAATTGTTAGCAGTAAAATGTTGTTTCTGTGCATTAATACACTCTAGCACACCCCATCTAATAACTCATACACATGTAATAATTTCCTCTGACATCAAGTATACACATCAGATCTTTCCTCTTTCATACTTGCAACAAGCACAAGGATGCTATTTTAGCCATGTAACATACCTCTCATATCTTAACATTGTCTCCCTCCGCCTCCTCCTCAGTTGCAATATACTTTTCCCTCACATTTTATGGGTATAACGAATCTCCACTTTCATTAAAACACTTGATGCATGTGCATAAGTGGAATCAGACAGTCTGTTAAAACTTACTGCACATTCTCTCTTTGTATCACAAGCTGCAATCCCTGGATCTAAAACAAATAATACTAAGGGTATAATTCAGTCCTTGGGGTTTTAAAATTGTTAATAAACTTCTTAAATTGTGCTCTCAAGGTATGAGATTAGTCAATCTCCTCTGTGGAGCTGCAGCCTTGTATTCAGCTACAATCTCTGAATTGTTTTAAATGCAGTAAGAAGGAATTAAATGGAATTTGAAACCCTGACACATTGCTTGAAAATGAAAGTCCATAAAAAACAATTCCAAACCAATAGCAAAGTCATTTAATTCCAATAAAAAGTTTTGAATTAAAAAGTGAAAGCAGCATGAAAAGGACTGATATAATACATGACCATTTAGTGTTATTTTAAAGAGGTAATTGAATAAAATGCTTTGTGATATTCACTTAAGCTAATGATACCAGCAGGTTACCTAGTTCTTTGGGGGGGAAAAAAGTCTTTGCTCTTGGGCTGTATCTATACTAGAACTGCAACTGCAATGTAACCTCCTAGAGAACCCATAGCGCACAATGTGTCCAAACAAAAGTGCTTGCAGTGGGGCACAGGAGTGGACACCGCTTAGGTGTTTGCATTTGCTGTCCTTATCTACACTGACTTTTCTGAAAATCTCCAGCTGGTGCATCTCCTGTTCCGGTGCTAGCACTAGTGCACACTGGCCAGTGTGCCTTACCCTCTGTATAGTCCAACCCTGCTCACAGCAGGTCCTGATAACAGTATAGTAACACCACCAGTGTCTGGTCTACAGTAGTGCTCCCACCATCAGTACAGAAATGGCTGGAAATATGCAGAAAAAAGTCAGTGTAGATGCAGCTGCTCTGAGCAAGGCTAACCTGGAGTATTGTGTCCAGTTCTGGGCAAATTGGAGAAAGTCCAGAGGAGAGCAACAAAAATGATTTAAGGTCTAGAAAACATGCCCTATGAGGAAAGATTGAAAAAATTGGGTTTGTTTAGCCTGGAGAAGAGAAGACTGAGGGAGGACATGATAACAGTTTTCAGGTACATAAAAGGTTGTTACAAGAAGGAGGGAGAGAAATTGTTCTTGTTACCCACTGAGGTTAGGACAAGAAGCAATAGGCTTAAATTGCAGCAAGGGAGATTCAGGTTGGACATTAAGAAAAACTTTCTAACTGTCAGGGTGGTTAAGCACTGGAATAAATTGCCTAGGGAGGTTGTGGAAGGTCCATCATTGGAGGTTTTTAAGAGCAGCTTAAACACACACCTGTCAGGGATGGTCTAGATTAGTGTTTCTCAAACTGGGGTCTGCGAGGGTACTCCAGGGGCTCCGCCGGCCCCGTTGATCAACTCCTCCCCCTCCCTCCCAGTGATTCCTGTATGCCATGAAACAGCTGTTCAGCGGTGTGCAGGAGGCGCTAGGAGGGAGGAAGAGGAGCAGGGATAGGTGTGCTCAGGGGAAGAGAGCGGAAAGAGGTGGGGAAGAGGAGGGGCAGGGTTGGAGTGGGGGGCAGGGGTGGAGCCTTGGGGGAAGGGGTGGGGTGGAATGGGAGCGGGGCATGGGGCTGAGTGGGAGGCTTGGGGGTCTGCGAAAAATTTTAAATCAAAATGCGGGTCCTTGGGTTGCTGCTGTTCTAGATAATACTTAGTCCTGTCTGAGTGCAGGGGACTGGACGAGAAGACCTCTCAAGCTCCCTTCCAGTCTATGATTCTATAATCCACTGTTACATCCACCACTTTATCACTGCAGTGACAGGTGGGACAGGAAAAGCAACCATTGCAGAGGCAGTGGTACAATCACTCCTCCCAATATAATCCCACAATGCTCCAAAATACGTGAACAGCACAGCATACTGGCACTCTGACTACCAAACTACTCAGCTACTGACTGCATGCAGACCTGAGAACCACCAAGGTATTGCATGGATTGTCCTGACTTTGTCCATATCCCATACCCAACCAGAGGACACAAAGGTATAATAAAAATGAAATTTTAATAAGATTTCCTTAAAACTTCTGAACCCTTCTGTCTCTCAAGGATTCACCTCCCACCCCCCAAAAAATCAAAGGATCAAATCAATGGTTAGATGATGTACATTGCAGAGACTGCCAGTTTATTACCTCAGCAGTATCTCCCACACAATTAATTCAGAACGTAGCCCCAGACTTTTACAACACGTACACAGATCTTTGCACAAGGCAGAATATTTGAAGCAGCCAACACAAACAAAAAATTACAAATGGGTGCAAAGAGACACAACACACCATGGATATTATGCACCTGCGCCAAACAACTGTACTGATGTAACTCATGTCTGTGTGGTGTGGCGCTCTGTCCCCCTCTAGTGGCGGTTAGATCAGCTAGAGATTGATGAGCCTTGGCTAACAGAGGTGTGATTTTTAGCTCAGGCAGCAGAAGCTCCTGAATTAAGCTCAAGAGGTCCTAGGTTTGATCCCAGCTGCCAACAACTGAGGTCTGATGCCATTACACTTAGAATGACAGAATAGGTGCAACAACCCACATATGTTGCAGCAAGTTCCACGTGTACACATCATGCATTGTGTGCACCAGAAATAGGGTGGCTAGCATGTGGACACACTATTCTGCAATGATTTCCATTTCTTTAATACCAAACAGCTTTGTGTAAACAAAATCAGAAGAGTTAAACTTCTAGGGCATCAATACTCTGAAAACGGTATTAACATTTTCACATGAGCTGAAGTGCCTCTCTCTTCAAGTGAGATATGGGTAGGTAAAACCATGGAAATGTGGCCTACAAGGCTTAGAGAGCTGAGCATTCTTATGCAGAGATGCAGTTTAAAAATTAATTCTGTATCCTGTGTTCCTACACGAAATAATTGCTAAGTCTTACCATGATTGTGTCCTTCCTTTAACTGAGCACATTGACTGGATCAAAATTTGGACATCCTAGTACCATGTGTAGGTGACTGACCAGTTGATTCCTGGTTCTCTTGCAGATACTGAGATTCTATCCAGTTACAACACTAATGCCTAAGTTTGAATTTGAATATTTCTCACCAATGTGTTAAGACACTACTGCTAGTTTCACACAAATTTTGATGACAAGGGTCAATCATCTTTCAGGGATTAGCCTGCAGGTCATCAAGTTTCAAAGAATTCGTTAGCAGGGATTTTGCTATTGATGGAGAGAAGACAGTTGGTCAAAAGATATTCTTTTGTGAATTCTGCACTGGCTGCAAGTGTTCCTTGGGACAGAAGTTAATTTTTTTTTAAAGAAAATGCTAAGACAAAGATAAATTGTACAAGTGCCCTGGGGAAAATTGCCTTGGAAATATTTAGGTTCCAATGTAAATGTAGTGGTTCTTAAGTTTGATTCCAGCTAATTCCTTAAAAATGTAATCACCAAACTAGTAACAAAAATAAACCAACCAAACAAAAAAAACCAAAAACCCACCTGGTGCTTACACTTGAGAAAGTGCCGAACACAGTGACTCTAGATGCTGGAAAGTCAGTACAGGTTTATTCCACCCATCACTTTTAAGAAGATCTGTGTGATTCACTATGAAAATATTGCACATATTTTCCTATTAAAGACATAGTTTATTTTTGGTTTTACTTATACCCAAGTACATATTAAAATATATCCTGAAAACGCAAGGGATATGATTGGCAAAGACTGACACAGCACAATTCATTGGTTTGAAGGTAACACTTACCTTCCATACATATTTTTGTAAAGTAACTTTTTGTAATAAAGTTTAGTCATAATAAGACATTCAAGTGCCTACTTATAGCACTTAGGTTTAGGTTAAATAGGTGTGATTGAATATTCTATTTACTCCATGGTTACCTTCTGCATAAATGTGTTAACTGAAGCTGCTTCTTTTTTTCTATTGAAGAAACAATTGACATACAGGTGATAGCTGTTCCAACACAGCATATCTTGAAATGCTGGTAGATTGCAACCCACTGAGACACAGAGACGCACACTTACATAAATGTTTCTGCCGATAGGTTACACAAGGCCCAATTTTGGCTTTGGTGGCAATAATCTTTGCTTCACAAAGATATCAGAAATTGTCGAAGAACTTTTATGTTGATGACTCAATGAAATAATTAAACTTGGGGTAGTCCAAAACATGACTCTATAAAAAGAGAGGCTAGAAAATATTTAGGCTGCAATCAGTCTCTTAAGCTGCAGGTGAAGTGGAACCCAGCCATATTGCGCTGCTCTTTGTTTGACTGAAGGCAAAAACAATTGTACTGTATACTAATCAGAATTGTAATCTCTATAATGACAAGACACTCCCCAAAGCCCTAAGGAAATAACCAGAAGAGATTGTAGTTAAGCTTCCAATGAACAGTCATTATAGATAGGTTCAAAAAAAAAGGGCTGACAGCCCATAATACAAACTGCAAAAGCTATTCTGTATCATCATCTGAACCCTAAAGAAAGCTGATGACATTTCATTAAGTCTTGTTTAAATTTGAAGAATGGTTTGAAGGTTTCTCTCCTCCCATCACCCTTCACTTCACATTGTCCCCTTTCCCCACTCCCAACTTCCTTACCTAGAAGAATCTAAAATCATTTTTTTCTATCACGGAAGAAATATCAATAGGGCTTTTGGTTAGTTGTGTTGGCCATTAGCACTATTAATTTGAGACCTATGCATAACACTACAAAAAAGGAGCAATAAAATAGGCTTTAAAGCTGTAGCCCCGATGAAGCAATGTTTCACCGTGTCACAGGCTACAATATTGATTTTTCACAAAACACCGTCAAAGCTGGTTCGCCAACACAGAGGTTCTATACATGTTCCAGTTTTCAACACGGGTACACTTGACACAAGGGACATGTTTCCTTCAGTAATATGAGATGCTATTGTCCCAGGAATAAGGCCAAACTGATCCTCCTGATACATGACTTTGTTTTGGTTTTTGCCTTGTTAAAGCACCTAGTTATACACAGGGCTGAGAGAAATAGCTTTGCTTATTATTCAAAGTATGTTTGAAATGTTAATTGAATATAAAATGTTCACTCCATATCCAGAACTGACTGCAGGAGAACCAACTGCTACCTCTCTTCTCCTAATCCAAATCCAAGCAAGAGCATTGGAGTGGGGGAGGAAAAGTCAGTTAAAAAACAAACTCTGCTTTGCTACCAGAATTTTCCCCAGGTTCTTGACAAATTCTAATTCAAAGTTCCCCTTTGTAAGAGAGATTTAGTGTGACTCATACAGTCGTGCATTCTACTTCAAATTAAAGCTTTTCTGTTGCACATGATCTGAAGTCAATAATAATAATAATATATTCATGATGCCAGAAACCTGTTCATGGTTTTGACTAAAAGTTTAGTCTTCCAACATATTCAGCTAAAAGACCCCTACTGTTTAATTAATTATATTTTAGAAAAGTGAGCCAATGGAAGGGTCTGTTGAAAGAAACACTTTTCCCCTTCACCTTGTGGTGCAACAGATGTCACTTATTTTAATGGGAACAAAGGATTTCTAAATTGGGTCAACCACTGATTCTATAGGTCCAATATCCCTGCCCCCACAAAGCATACGTAGCCAATACATGCTTCCAAGAAAGAAGAACCTTCTATGCCCCCACAAAGCATATAGCTAAGGTGTTTAATTCTATACAGGTGGAGGAGGAAATCCCTCAGCCGCATTAGGAGTCAGTTTAGTTGTTTCCTTTAAAATAAAAAACAAACATTCATTCATTTAGCTATACTGCATGGGGGTATATTTTAGTACTGAAGAGATGTTCATATTAATGAAAGCTCGTACCTTTGCCTTCTTCTTCTGGTGTATTATTTATAAAGTATGATAAATGTGCAAGGCACCTTAGAGATAAAAGGCAACATCTGTGGCCTGAAGCACTTACACTATGAATGGTTTTAACTACAAAGTGCACTTCTCTTCTGGTGTTTATTTTTCAAGATATAAGCAGGGTTAGTTCGATCTTTCTGTCACGGAGAGGCGTTCATTCCATCTGCAAGGAAGGGGAGGACAGTTCATCGAAACGTGCAGCTCAGCCGGAAGACAGATGTGACACTTGAGCTTCACAGCAAACAATCAAGGAATACAAAAGAAGGCAATAAAAAGAATGTAGGAAGAAAAAAATATGTACATTGACCACTGCCATGAGGGGAGCTGAAATATTGTTTACTTCCCCATCCTCCAATTTTGAAAGTTCTAGCTAACTAGCCTAAAAATATCCGTGCATCTCACAATACAACCTGTTACAATTTTTATTTATCATTTGAGTGCTGAAACAAAACAGCTTTGTAATCCCATTGAAAGGAGAAAAAGAGTGGAATTAAATTCATTTGCTATTCTAGATCCCATTGCCAATGTTACTTTAAATTGCTTTTGACTGAACCAGAAAGTTCAGGTTAACTGAACAAGAGGATTCACAAAGCAAATTACCTCAGTACTAATGGCAAGGAAGAAAGATCCCTGATTAGTAAACCCTGTTGGATACTTTACAGTGTGAAGAGTTGAGAGATGCCAGAACTAAATCAGAGAGGTGAAAATCAATAGGGTTTTAATCAGTGGTGGATTACAGTGGGATTTATTTGCTTGAAACCAGCAGGAGTAGATAAATCCCCCACTGAGATTAATTACTAGCAAGGGAGGTGAGGGGGAAGTAGAGCAGTTATCTTAGTGGGAGCTATGAGTGGCAAGAAGAACAGCAGTGGATCTATAGGGCCAGGGCCGGCTCTAACTTTTTTGCTGCCCCAAGCAGCAAAAAAAAGGGCCGCCCCCCGAGCGCCGCGCCGCCGGAGCCCGCCCCCCCCGCCGAGCGCCACGCCGCGCCACCGGAACCCCCCCCCCGAGCGCCGCGCCCCGTGCCGCCCCTCCGCCGAGCGCCGCCGGAGCCCGCCCCCCCCGCCGAGCACCGCGCCGCGCTGCCCCCCGCCACCCCAAGATTGGCCGCCCCTTACCAGGTGCCGCCCCAAGCATGTGCTTGGTTGCCTGGTGCCTGGAGCCGGCCCTGTATAGGGCTACTGCTTAGATCTCTACAATCAATAGCCCCCCTTCAAATTCCCAGTACTCCCTTTTTAGCTTCCTACAAGGCATCTCATTTTAGTCCATGTGTTATTAAATACACAGAACTTGTGAAACTTGTAAGTGTGAATCACTATCTTGGAAGGTTTTTTTAAAAAAAAATACAAAAAGATCAATTTGTATGCCTTTTAAGCTGAAGGTTAGGTCATCAAGTATTACACCAAAAGCAGTTGCGATGAATTGACAGATCACATTTTGAGATGTCCCCTCTGCAGGCTTTCCAAAGCACAAACAAGTTGGATTAACAATTCACAGCCTTATTTTGAAAGGGGTTGAGCATCCACAGCACCCACTGAGGTCAATGGGAAACAGAGGAGCATCTTTGAAAATCAGGCCATCAGTGCTTAGCCATTTAATTTTATTCACTTCCCAAGTGCATTTTTAAGGCCTTTGATGAGAGAAGTTAGGATTTCCTCAAATTAAGCATTAATGCAAAATACACGACTACAAAGTGACCCATCCAGCAGATTAAGGATAAGACAGCAGTCAGACAAGCCCTCTGGTGAACAACACGTAACTTTAGAACCAAGTCCGGAATAAAAAGTTACCATGGTTTTGAGCTACTTAAGGGATTTGCTAAATACAAAAAACAAACAGAACAAAGTGCTGTTAGTCAGTGTTTTGATTCTCTACTAGCCTGGCAGAAATATATTATTTTTTTCCCCCTTCCAGTTTTATGCCTACCTTACCATTACATAAAGATCAATACCTGTTTACAAATGAGTTCTTGTACAAAATCTGAGACACTAAATTTGCCATGCACAAACCAGACTGGTAGGTCCATTCACTTACTTCTGTGATTACCAATGATAGATGAGACATCTACATCTTAAACATGGGTCAGAAGGATTACACTGTCTGTGTTATTTCCTTCTAGGAGATAGTGCATGAAAACTATGAGAAGTCTAGTGTTCTCTTGATGGTGGTCTATTTTAATGACTGTGTAAAGCAAAGGTTAGAGGCACAACTTTTGTTTCTGTGCATTTTCTCAAATACAACCATGTGTTGCAATCTGTACAGTAATTCAGAGCAGGTTCTTTATTGGGAAAAATGCAAATTCCATACAGATTTCATATAAATTACAAAAAACAAAATTATAAATCATCTCCCCACAAATACCTCACTTAATTGAATGTGCAGTCTCCATGAAGCAAATGAAGTCTCTCCAATTAGTCTACCATTTTAAAGCAGATCATAAAAATAATCCAAGCCTTGTCCCAGCTCCCAGATGGCTATTCCAGTCCCCAATTCCTTTGCAAGTTCTAAGCGCAACTGGATGGACTAAGAAAAGGATAGAGAAGGTAATCAGTTTTTGCTGAATATAAACATTAGAAACTGCATGCAGCCCTCTCTTTGTAGTATTAGACACAATGCATAACAAGATTTTTTGTTTAAGTATTTTTTTCTTAGGACCTGATGCCTGGAGACTATAGTTTTAAGTATTCACTGGTCAATAAGTGCAGAGCCAGATTAGTCCCACCAGTTAGGGCATTTTTTGGTGCATCAACCTAGCATATGATGATTAACTGGACATACAGAACAGCCTTGAAGTAAGCAATATTCGGAACTACGCACTGAAGTATTTTTATTTGGGCTATCACTTACACGATGTACTGCAATGCACACTTCGAAAACTGTGTCACCAGAGATTTCAATTCTCCCAGAAGTCTTAAGTCAATTAACACAACTTGTCACGTAGCAAATATTCTGTGTTTACAGAATGTCATCTCCTACCCAAGGCCATTCTTTTCACATTTCAGGGCAAACTCACAAAGAAAATGACATCTTAAAGGGATACTGTCAGGCTAGTATTTAAGAAAAAAAGTAAAACAAAAACAAAAACCCCCAAACCCAAACCAAACAAAAACAACAGCAACAAAAGATTCCTTATCTATGTTATAACCACAACTTTAGATTATTACAAGTGAAAGAATTTCAACAATTTTATGTTTGGCATTTCTCTCAGCCTGGACAAACCAAGATAGTATTTTTCTAGTCCACTTTCAGATTCTCTTGTACTAGTGCAGTGCTGTAAAGTCTGAACTGCAAACACTACAGGGAAGTGTTTAAAACTTGTTCTCATTGGAACTGAATATCATGAATATATCTGTTTGCCTTGGGGTTTGTGGCTGTTTTTTACAAAATCTGAATGAATTCAAATTTGAGCAGACAAGATACCTATAATTACCCAATTAAGATGAAGAAACTGGGTTGTGAGGGGGAAGCTAAAAGACAATTTGGTGTCACTAGCCGATTTAATTACTTTTATATGAGTGATTTTTCAGCTTTGCTTCAGTGTAGAAATCTCTCTAAACCTTTCATTACAGCCTGTTAAGAATGGAAGGAAAATTCTATTTACGTGTGTATAAATACACCAATTGCCACAGTACGGCATCTACTCTTCAGAGACGAAAGAATGCATGAAAAAATTCTCAAAAAAAATTAGAGGAATTATGTTCAAAACCCAGATGGAGTCTGCCAATAATGCGATAAAAGCATTCTGCAAGACCAAGGAGAATGTAGCTGGACAACTTTCAATGCAATCTGTCTTTGCTAAGGTGCAGCTACCTTGGGGTTTTCAGCACTTCCCCATGTGGCTCAACCACTACTAGCAAGAAAAGAATTTAAACACAGTGATAAACTCTTTCACATCCTGTCTACATTAGGGCCAATGGTGGGAAAGGTGCTCATGAAGCTGAAAGGAACATTCCTCTCCCACTTACATAATGTGGGCTTCTGATGGATTCATAATGGTTTGGTCATTTACAATTTGGCACTCTCTTTTCTAAGCTTAATATACTTTCATTATAAGCTCATTTTCCATTCCAGTTGACTCTTCAAGTCCGGTCTCTAAGGTTTGCCCACATATAGACTTACTGCACAGCAAGCTGGGTGTAAATCTATAGCGCACTAGTCTGCTGGGTGCACTAATTGGCGGTGTGTGGAGCCCGATACTGTGAACTAAAAGCTCCCTACTGCACTTTGACCTACATTTCTCTCTGTTTAAAATAGCAGTAGAGGTCAAAGCACTCTGGGGAACTTTTAGTGCGTAGTAGCAGGATCCACAACAGTGACTCAGTGCGCGGCAGGCTAGTGGATTGTAGATTTACACTCAGCTTGCTGGGCACTAACTCTCCACATGGAGAAGCCCTAAGTTGACGTGGGAGAATCTAGTGACAGAGTGGCCTCTTGTACAAAAACAAAGGATTCCCTCAAAAATGCAAGGAGGCAAAGCAGTATCCACCATCTTCCCTCTTTTTCTCTTATCCCCTTCTCATCTGAAGAAGGGACATAGACGTACCTTTAATGTTGGGTAGAAGACAACATGCTTTCCTCCTTTACTTCTGCAAAGCACAAGAAGAAAACTGAGATAACACAGTATTATTGGCACCCAAGAGTTAATATGAAAATAGAAAGCCAGTCTGAGGAAGGGAACTTTGTATAATAATTTGCAGAAGTAACCTTTGATTCTTTGCTTGTTACACAAACGGTCTTCGGGATATGTGCACTGTTTAAAGATTTATGATTTGATACAGTATTTCAGTGTCTTTGTATGTAGGTTGGTCTCTTCTTAGGCTATGTCTACACTACAGCTGGGATCGACGCTCTGAGATTGATCCACCAGCGGTCGATTTAGCGGGTCTAGTGGAGACCCGCCAAATCAACAGCAGATCACTCTCCAGTTGACCCCTGTACTCTACTCTTGATGAGAAGAGTAAGGTAAGTTGCTGGGAGAGTTTCTCCCATCGACCCCCCGTGGTGTAGAGCCCACAGTAACTCGACCTAAGGTACGTTGACTCCAGCTACGTTATTCATGTAGCTGGAGTTGTGTAGCGTAGGTCGACTTTCCGCGGTAGTGTAGACATAGCCTTAGCAACTGAAGACATGCAATATATTCCCAGGTGACATACTTCACTAGTGAAGCATATTTTCTGCTCCGGATCATATTAACATTCACCCTAGCTAAACCTCTGTAAAGTGGAAGTGGGGATGGGAAGATGCGAATTCTTTCCTGTAGCTTGGCTAACCCAGTGCAGACAGGATGATCCTCACAGTTGTCAATCAGGCAGGTGGCAGCAAGTCAGGAGGAGGAGAATTTTCAGGCCCAGTGTACTCTCTGATTGATTCTCTCTTCCAAAAGGCTCACAGATAAGAATGTTCAAAGAACTGGTTCCAAAGTTAGGTTATGTAGTGTTGACTATATTTCCCTTCACCCAGGTTTGATTTGCCAGAGGCTGTCCTGGAAGCGTGGCTGTACTGAGTTAAATAATGCCATTGAGCCAACCATTCAAGTACAGGATCTCGGATTTGCCTTTTGAGAGCAAGCCTCCATCTTCAGGTGCCAACAATACCTCAAAAAAAAAGGACTTCTATACAAACAATTAGTTAGAGGCATGCTGGGGTGTTAATATATCCCATGCTAGCTTGCTGCAGACTAACCTCCAGTGTGGATCCCCCAGTTTGTTAATGCACTTCCATCTAGATCTCTTTGAAATGGGGCTAGCTCAAAGCACATTAATGACCTGTTACTACCCATCAACAGGGTCCACACAAAGCAGATTCACACCCCAGCATGCCACAAGCTAGTTTTTGTGTAGACAAGCTCTCAGTCTTCAGTTGGACTTTGAACAGAGAAGTTGTAAACACGGATTATTGTTTACTGATTTTTATGCAATACAAAGAAAAATGTAATTGTTTGACATACACAAAGTAATTTCAAAACAGCATACCAAAGAATTCAAAATGAGAGATGATAGATCAGAGGCCTTCTCTTACAGAGTTACAGAAAAAAATCAAAAACTAGTCATTGAACAGTTAAATATCGTTAAACCTCCTGCATGGTGCCCTTTTCAGAAAAAGTATAACAAATAAATGCAGAAGATTATGTATTTACTTGAGCAACACAAATCCACATATATATGTTATTAATTAATATTATATCAAAATTCCTCAAGAGGGAACAATTTTATAAGCTTCCTTAAATAAGGTAAAAAAAACCCCTTAACACTCCAGTATGGCTGCACAGTTGCAGAGAGGCTGGGACAGGGCATGGATGATAGTGAGGAAGAAGTGCTGAAGAATGGATTAAATTCTGGTAAGAGGTGTATGTAGTCAGAAACCAAGCAAGGAAATACACAAGGAAGGCTACTGAGCCAGGGAAGCAATACCTGAGAGCTGAATTAGCCGATGAATCTCAACAATTCTGTCAGCTTTTCCTTGAGCAGCTGATTTGAGTTATGAAAAATATGGGGAATAATTCCTCACAGTTATAAGCAAATTTTAAAAGTATCATAAGTCTAAGAATGTGAGAGAAGTTTGTGGCAACCCTGGTGATTTAGCTAAAAAAATAAATGTCAAACTGACAGGGCCACATTTAAAAAAAGGGAGCATTTTAAAAATGTTTCACCCAAGAAGTTTCATGGGGGAAAAAAATCAATTGTTCACTGAAGAATTATGATGCTTTTTTAATGCAAGGACAATGCATCACAAAATTTACTTCATTAATTTATTTGGATTAGTGCATCTTATATAAGTTATAATATATTAGAAAATATACTGATAGAATTTTATAAAAGTAATGACATTTTGGTTATAGAATCTTTGCCAAAAAGAGAGGAGAACGCATGCAACTGATGGTCTCTTACAAGGTTAACAAATTGGGGTTTAGCAAGATGTTGCTATTATTCCTTTTATCTGTTTAAAACGGTTTTCTTCTAGTATCAAGCACTTATTTATTCTTGTATGATGACAAAGGAAAATAGCCTTATTTGTCCTCTACAACTTTTGTTATTTTGTATACCTCTTGATGCTCTTTTTAAGGCAGTTGTCCTGGTCTTTTTAGTCTCTCCAAGTCCCTTTATGGCTCCTCATTTTTATTGCTCTTTGCTGGGCACAGTCAATTTCTGCTACGTCCGAGTAACACTAAGGCTGAATCTGCCAGGCTCTGTTATTCCTAAAAGTGTTGCTCATATATATATATATATATATATATATATATATATATATATATATATATATATATATATATATATATATATATATATATATATATATATATATATTGTCAGACTTATGGCAAACCAGCTCAGAGGTTGCATCTCAGACTTTTGTTTAAATGAGCCTTGACAGATAACTTAGGTAGGGATGCTCTGCATACCCAAAATACTTCTGAAGATCTGATCCACCAGACTTAAGTGTTAAAGTTTGTTTTAGCTACATTTGTTACTTCATTCACCCTTCCCTGGCTTATTTCTGTCCCCTGAAACCCTCTTTTATGTTCCTATTCATGGCTACCATAGCTGACAAACTGCAGACTCTCAGGGCTTGTCTTCACTACCTGCCTGGATCGGCGGGTAGAAATCGATCTCTCGGGGATCAAATTATCGCGTCTCGTCGGGACGCGACAATCGATCCCCGAATCGACGTGCGTACTCCACCAGCGCAGGTAGGAGTAAGTGCCGTCGACGGGGGAGCCGCGGCGGTCGATTTGCCGCCGTCCTCACAGCGGGTAAGTCGGCTCGGATACGTCTAATTCAGCTACGCTATTCACGTAGCTGAATTTGCGTATCTTAAATCGATCCCCCCCCAGTGTAGACCTAGCCTCAGTATGCTGAATTCAGTCACATATTATAGAAGTAGTAATTCAGTGTCTATGGGACTCAGGCCCAAGAATATTCACAGAGCAGTAAGTAAATGACTGCCACTCACTTTTTGTATTCCAAATAGTGTTCAGCTATTTGTTCATCCCAAACAATTTTCGGTTTGTTTTCCTTCAGGGTTTCGATGTACCTATAAATTAAAACCACAGGTATAAAATTAGTTTTATAATTATTCTAGAGAAAAGTTTAAACCATTAAAAGAATGTTAAAGCTACTTATCCATCCAAGTAGCATATGTATAGAGCAGGTTGAATATTTATTAATAGTTTACTCAACAACATCCTTCGTCAACAGTCTAATATATCTTTTGCAAATCAGGTTTTTTTCCAGCCCATTCAAGCAGCTAAACAGATATGCAATTTGTTTTTTTTTTTGCAACTGATGAATTTACTCATATATGTATTTTCATTATCCAACTATTATAGCATACCCACTCTAGTACTTGAGCACATTTGAGGTCTGTTTCTAGGACACTGACGCCAGGGATTTGAACCAAATTCTCCCCAGCTAGCAATACATAATATTTACCTATAGGCAACAACATCAGCAAAAAGTTTTAAGACTCCTACACCCTGCAGAAAGCCATTTCCTAAAAGTGTAGGTTAGTTCTTTTCAAAATGAGCTGCTTGTGTATGTACTGTTTCCTCTTAGCACAGAGCTCCATGGAAGACATTTTTCACGTTTTGTTTTGTTCGATTCACTTGTTTGGGTACCATCCTTCAGAGAAATGACACACTTGCCATCTGTCACTGTTGGTGTCCTTCCAAGACAGGCAGAACCTAATCATGTCAAAATTTGAATGTGGAGTCCAAATCAAACCTGCACCTTCAGGAAGGATTTATTTTATTCAAAAAGGAATGATGGTCCAATAGTTTGGGAGTTAACCTGGCCCTTGGGAAACCCACATTAAACTCTCTCCGCCACAGACTTTCTTCCTACGTGACCTTGGGCAAGTCATTCAGTCTCTCAGCTCCCCATCTGTAAAATGGGGATAGAGCATTCCCTATCTCACAAGGATATTGTTAGGTTAATACATTAAAGACTGTGAGACACTCAGATACTATGGTCATGGGAGCTATATAATTATGATAGATATATTTTTCCTCTTGCATATCCTCCTGCCTCTTTTCAGCATGAATCTTCTTTGCCCAGAAGGCAGAACGTAACTTTTTCTGACTGGACATTGGAGTTGTTATTGATTGACAGTTCATCCCATTTCCAAGAGGCACTGCCTTCTTTCTACAGACAATCACAGATTTGAAACCAAATCCCCACTTGCCAGTGCATCACCTTACAATGGTCCCTACAGATTAACTGAATAGGCAATAAGAGAGCAGAAAGGTGATGTTAATAAAGACTACTCTTCTCCTGAATTTCTATTTCTGCAAGGTTGATTAAAACCATCTGATCCATAACATAGGACTCATTATAGCAGAAATTTCTCTGCTCCGAACAACATTTACAGGAAAAAAATAGACTTTAAATCTTTTTATTTTTAAATTCAAAGTTTCCATCACCCAAGTTCAAGATGGCATAACCGATTTCCATCAACCATTATCCTGACCTGTTAGTCCTGAAATCCCATCAGACTATACATTTCAAAAAAGAAAATGGTTCGTATTTCTGAGCTTGATAAAGATTTATTCTCCCCTTTCTTCAAATATTATTCCAAATGCAATTACAGCATTCACTATCATACAGAATACTTTCACCTCTCTGCTGTGGTTTTGCTCAGCTGAGCGTTGGTACATAGACGGTCTATGATTCAAATGGCATTTTTACGAGAGAAAGGAATTTAGTTTTATCTAGTGCAATTCATGTTGAAGCGATCTCAAAGTGCTCCACAACATGACCTAGAGTGTGCTAGTTCAGTAACTGTCAGCAAACATACTGTAGTACCGATTGTAAGGTCAGCAAGGGCTGATTTATACGGTAGTCTTGAACATTTAGTTTTTCACTGACAGGTAACATAGGACTAAGATCCTTATTCTTTTTTTGAAAAGTGCCATAGAATCTTGAACTTCCATTTGGATCATCATTAAACATGGGCAGCAGAGAGCTAATTTTCATATTTAAATTCAAGGACAGCACTTAGCACCTTGCTCCATTTCAGAACTGCATCATCGATAGTTATAACAGCACAAGTTCTGGTGTAGGACGTGGGCTTATGAGCATAAGGTCCAGAGATAAGTGCTACCAACTAAGCCATGCTGATACACATGGGTCTTCTTTTGTACATGTGAAGTTACAATAACAAATTCTAATTTATTTGCTAAAAATTCCAACAGCATTAAAGAATGGTAAACACTCATGATTTTTTTAAAAATCAGAAATGTAACATATAGCACCCTTCACAGCCTACTCTGTGTGTGTGTGTGTGTGTGTGTGTGTGTGTGTGTGTGTGTGTGTGTGTGTGTGTGTATTTAGGGCTGTCGATTAATCGCAGTTAACTCATGCGATTAACTCAAAAAAATTAATCGGGATTTAAAAAATTAATCGCGATTAATTGCCATTTTAATTACACTGTTAAACAATAGAATACTAATTGAAATTTATTAAATATTCTGGATGTTTTTCTACATTTTCATATATATTGTATTGTGTGTTGTAACTGAAATCAGTGTACATTATTTTTTATTACAAATATTTGCACTGTAAAAATGATAAACAAAAGAAATAGTATTTTTCAATTCACCTCATACAAGTACTGTAGTGCAATTTCTTTATCGTGAAAGTGTAACTTACAAATGTAGATTTTTTTTGTTACATAATTGCACTCCAAAACAATGTAAAACTTCAGAACCTACAAGTACATTCAGTCCTGCTTCTTGTTCAGCCGATCGCTAAAACAAACAAGTTACAGGAGATAATGCTGCCCACTTCTTGTTTAAAATGTCCCCTGAAAGTGAAAACAGGCATTTGCATGGTACTTTTGTAGCAGGCATTGCAAGGTATTTACGTGCCAGATATGCTAAAAATTCATACACCCTTCATGCTTCGGCCACCATTCCAGAGGACATGCTTCCATGCTGATGACGCTCATTAAAAAAATGTATTAATTAAATTTGTGACTGAACTCCTTGGGGGGAGAATTGTATGTCCCCTGCTCTGTTTTATCCACATTCTGCCATATATTTCATGTTATAGCAGTCTCAGATGATGACCCAGCACATATTGTTCATTTTAAGAACACTTTCACTGCAGATTTCACAAAATGCAAAGAAGGTACCAATGTGAGCTTTCTAAAGATAGCTACAGCATTCGACCCAAGGTTTAAGAATCTGAAGCGCCTCCCAAAATCTGAGAGGGACGAGGTGTGGTGCATGCTTTCAGAAATCTTAAAGGAGCAACATTCCGGTGTGGAAACTACAGAACCAAAACCACCAAAAAAGAAAATCAACCTTCTGTTGGTGGCATCTAACTCAGATAATGAAAATGAACATGCATCAGTCCACACTGCTTTGGATTATTATTGAGCAGAACCCATTATCAGCATGGACGCATGTCCTCTGGAATGGTGGTTGAAGCATCAAGGGACATATGAATCTTTAGCGCATCTGGTACGTAAATATCTTGCAACGCCGGCTACAACAGTGACATGAGAAAACCTGTTCTCACTTTCAGGGGACAGTGTAAACAAGAAGCGGGCAGCATTATCTCCTGCTAATGTAAACGAACATGTTTGTCTTAGCGATCGGCTGAACAAGAAGTAGGACTGAGTGGACTTGTAGGCTCTAAACTTTTAGATTGTTTTATTTTGAATGCAGTTTTTTTTTTTTACATAATTCTACATTTGTAAGTTCAACTTTCATGATAAAGAGATTGCACCACAGTACTTGTATGAGGTGAATTGAAAAATACTATTTCTTTTTTTTTTACAGTGCAAATATTTGTAATAAAAATAAATATAAAGTGAGCACTGTATACTTTGTATTCTGTGTTGTAATTGAAATCAGTATATTTGAAAATGTAGAGAACATCCACAAATATTTAAATAAATGGCATTCTATTATTGTTTAACAGTATGATTCATCACAATTAATTTTTTTAATTGCTTGACAGCTCTAGTGTGTGTGTGTGTATGTATACATACACACACACACACACACACACGCTATATGGTTAGTTATATAACCAAAATAGGACACACAACCATAATTATTTTTTTTAAAGTTGCTCATTAATGTGCTGCATTTACCACATACCGTTCACACCTGCACTGAACATAGTACTCCAGGGCTTCTCTGGGAGGCTTATCGCCACAGTATGCAAGAGCTTCACAAAAAGTAATGAGTTTATCTTCACAACAACAGTAAGGTAAGTGGTATTATTCCCATTTTAGAGACAGGGAAATAGGTCACAAAGATTAAGGCCAAAATTGTCAAAACTGTCCGGTAGTTGTGGGTGCCCAACTTGAGAAACACAGGACCTGATTTTTTACAGTATTTATCAAGAACAATAGAAATGCTATGTTCAAAGCACAACTATGACTACCTTCAGTTGCAGTTGTGAGTGCTCAGCACTTCCACAAGTCAGACTTCAGATGTCTCAAGCTGACCATCCAGAAAATGAGATCATCTGTGAAAAGTTTGGTTTAAATGACCAGATAGAAACTCTGACACACAGACAGGGATATAATCCAATTCTCCAAGACAGATTTCAACTGCCCTTACCCACAGACCATCCTCTCTCTTCCTGCAGTCCCCTGCCTCATCTGGTACTCCACTTGTGCAACAAATGAGGCAGAGCTTTTTGGGGAGGAAGGGTTGTTTTGTTTTTGTTTTGATTTTTTTTAACAGACAACAGCCTCACTCAATATGCAAACCTGATTCATTCCCAGAGCCCAGTCCATCATGTATACTGAATGGGGCATGGGTCCTGGAAAAACATAAATCTGATCTGAAATTAAAGATTATCATGATTCACATACACAGGTGACCGTTTAGTATATAGAACAGGAGTACTTGTGGCACCTTAGAGACTAACAAATTTATTTCAGCATAAGCTTTCGTGGGCTACAGCTCACTTCTTCAGATGCATAGAGTGGAACACACAGACAGAAGATATTTATACATACAGAGAACATGAAAAGGTGGAAGTACGCATACCAATTGTAAGAGGCCAATCAATTGAGATGAGCTATCAGTAGCAGCAGAAGAAAAAACTTTGAAGTGATAATCGAGATGACCCATAGAAGGTGTGAGGAGAACTTAACATGGGGGAAAAAAATTTCAATTAGTGTAATGACCCAACCATTCCCAGTCTCTGTTTAGGCCTAAGTTAATTGTGTCTAATTTGCATATTAATTCAAGTTCAGTAGTCTCTCTTTGGAGTCTGTTTTTGAAGTTTTTTTGTTGCAAAACTGACACCTTCAAGTCTGTCACTGAGTGATTAGAGAGGTTGAAGTGTTCTCCCACTGGTTTTTGAATGTTATGATTCCTGATGTCAGATTTGTGTCCATTTATTCTTTTGCGTAGAGACTGTCCAGTTTGGCCAATGTACATGGCAGAGGGGCATTGCTGGCACATGATGGCATATATCACGTTGGTAGATGTGCAGGTGAACGAGCCCCTGATGGTGTGGCTGACGTGGTTAGGTCCTATGATGGTCTCACTTGAATAGATATGTGGACAGAGCTGGCATCGGGCTTTGTTGCAAGGATAGGTTCCTGGGTTCGTGTTTTTGTTGTATGGTGTGCGGTTGCTGGTTAGTATTTGCTTAAGGTTGGGAGGCTGTCTGTAAGCGAGGACTGGTCTGTCTCCCAAGATCTGTGAGAGTGAGGTATCATCTTTCAGGATAGGTTGTAGATCTTTGATGATGCGCTGGAGAGGTTTCAGTTGGGGGCTGAAGGTGGCGGCTAGTGGCATTCTGTTATTTTCTTTGTTGGGCCTGTCCTGTAGTAGGTGGCTTCTGGGTCCTCTTCTGGCTCTGTCAAACTGTTTTTTCACTTCAGCAGGGGGGTATTGTAGTTTTAAGAATGCTTGATAGAGATCATGTAGGTGTTTATCTCTGTCTGAGGGATTGGAGCAAATGCGGTTGTATCTTAGAGCTTGGCTGTAGACAATGGATCGTGTGGTGTGTCCTGGATGGAAGCTGGAGGCATGTAGGTAAGTATAGCGGTCAGTGGGTTTCTGGTATAGGGTGGTGTTTATGTGACCATCGCTTATTAGCACAGTAGTTTCTAGGAAATGGACCGCTTGTGTGTATTGGTCTAGGCTGAGGTTGATGGTGGGATGGAAATTGTTAAAATCATGATGGAATTCATCGAGGGCTTCTTTACATGGGTCCAGATGATGAAGATATCTTCAATGTAGCACAAGTAGAGTAGGGGCGTTAGGGAACGAGAGCTAAGGAAGCGTTGTTCTAAGTCAGCCATAAAGATGTTGGCATACTGTGGGGCCATGCGGGTACCCATAGCAGTGCCGCTGACTTGAAGGTATATATTGTCCCCAAATGTGAAATAGTTGTGGGTGAGGACAAAGTCACAAAGTTCAGTCACCAGGTTAGCTGTGATGGTATCGGGGATGCTATTCCTGATGGCTTGTAGTCCATCTTTGTGTGGAATGTTGGTGTAGAGGGATTCTACATCCATAGTGGCCAGGATGGTGTTTTCTGGAAGATCACCGATGGATTGTAGTTTCCTCAGGAAGTCAGTGGTGTCTCGAAGATAGCTGGGAGTGCTGGTAGCGTAGGGCCTGAGGAGAGAGTCCACATAGCCAGACAATCCTGCTGTTAAGGTGCCAATGCTTGAGATGATGGGGCGTCCAGGATTTACAGGTTTATGGATCTTGGGTAGCAAATAGAATACACCTGGTCGGGGTTCTAGGCATGTGTCTGTACAGATCTGTTCCTGTGCTTTCTCCGGGAGATTCTTCAAAGATCACTTCAAAGTTTTTTCTTCTGCTGCTACTGATAGCTCATCTCAATTGATTGGCCTCTTACAATTGGTATGCGTACTTCCACCTTTTCATGTTCTCTGTATGTATAAATATCTTCTGTCTGTGTGTTCCACTCTATGCATCTGAAGAAGTGAGCTGTAGCCCACGAAAGCTTATGCTGAAATAAATTTGTTAGTCTCTAAGGTGCCACAAGTACTCCTGTTCTTTTTGCGGATACAGACTAACACGGCTGCTACTTTGTAACCAGTTTAGTATATGGTTTTCTCAGTTAAAAAAACCTGAAAAAGCAAAATTCCATGATATGGAATCATACCGACCCCATATGGGTCAGCAGCAGAGCTGGAACCCTCAGATCCACAGCATATACCTATCTACCACTTGAGCTAACTGAAAACTGGTAGAGGATAACAGCCTACTATTGCTGCCAGAACTGCCACTAGGAGGAAGATGAGAAAATTTGCCAATAGATTTCTCGACTGTTTTCTAGCCAGCAGCAGAATCCTGGATTCTGTTCCAGGTTCTGGAGGGGAGTGTTCTCTAGTGGGTAGAAACATTTCTGCCCATCCCTTAGCATGCCTCTCCTTGCAGCCCGCAGCCTTCTATCCTTGTCCCACCTGTTCCTTTCCCCACCCTTACCTCTGGCCTGACCCCTCTCTGTTCCTATCCCCCCCAGCATGCTCCCCTTTTGCTATCCCCTCTCTAACCTGCTTGAGTTACAGTGCCTGGCACCACAGCAGCCCCTGGAAACCCTAGGAAAATTATAAAGGCCCATTCAGCTGCTGCAATTCTGATCTGAAGTATGCTCAGTGCAGACTGAGCAGCCAGAACCTGGAGGACAGCCTCTAACAAAACTCTACTGAACATGTGCAAATGAAAAATGTGGGTGGATTTTCATGGAGACAGCAAAAGACATCTAACCCCTTCATGAACACCTTGCAAATTTCAAGTGCCTGCTCCAAAGCTATAAATTTAACCTTAGCAAAACTGTATTTTCCCCCAAGCCTCGTTCTCTGAAATGGCTGAACTGTTAAAAGATCAGCTTACGTCAGGCGCTTGGAATGGAAAATTTCAGCCTGAGCAATTAAAAATTTTACAAAGTTACAAACTACTCAAAACACATTCATATAATGGAAAGTTGGGCAACTTTGACCACAAGTGTCGCTGCCAGCTTCACCTATTGTATGAGAGACTCAAAACGCACAGTGAACTATCTATAAATTACGGTCAGACATATGCCAAAAAAGAGGTGGTCACATAGCGCAGTTGCAGACACAATCCATTATTCTTCCATACCGTTGACATTGCTTGGTTACAGAGCCTTATGGCAGGGTCATGTTGAAATATTGTTCCCTCAGCATTGCTTTCTATGGAATAAATGAGAAGCCAAAGGCTTACCCATGATCGAGCACTTTCAAGTCAGTCCTGTCAAAGCTGTGGACCTATGAACAATACCAATATGGCTAGGCCCACACACTAGTGTGCTTTGCAGCACATTCAACTATCAAATACGGGTCCAAGAGAAAGATTCCCAGGATTTATGGCAGTTGCTGTGCACTTCTTCTTACTGGTGTGTGAAAAATAGCATGGCACTGGAATACCTTAGGAGAAAAAAAAACTGGTGATCTACATCCCCCAAAAGAAGATATTTATCTTTAAGCATAACATTTTTAGCCTGGAATACAAATATATTAAAAAATATTCTAGAAACATATTTTTTGGCAAAGAACATACATGGGGAAAATATATAGCTTCATTTAATTTTGAAACCAGGGCTTTTATTTGATGTATCTATTTGTTTATTTTTGTAATGTTTCTAGTTCTTGGGAAACATTTCTAAAAGCACCTAAGTGACTAAGCATGTAAAGGCTCTCAAATGCCTACGTCACTTTTTAATAAAGTCACTCTCCAGTTTTTCATTTTCTTCTGCTTAATCTTTAGAGAAAGAAATTAACACTAAACATATTTCCCATGTCTCTTCTCTTTTCTCCTTTGAGTCCTCTTCTGAAGTCTTTGTGCACTGGGAATTATGGATGCATCAGGAGGTCAAAATCAGACCCACTGTCATCTTTTTAGTCAATACAACTACTTGACTGATAAACACATCCTCCACTCCAGTTATAGAAATTGACAGACCTGAAGACTATCCCCTTTTCTACTGCTCCAGCAAAGAATGCTGTGCTGAGGCAGCTCTGTGCAACACCAAAGTGTTCCAGAAAAAAGTTATGTAAAATCTACAGTAAGCTATTAAAAAGAAAAAGTGCAGCAGTAGCAGCAACTATGTGCCTAATTACATATGTAATAAGACAAGCAAATAAGAAAAATAAATTACAGGCTCATCCCCTACTAAATTTGAAATATGCACAGACGCATTAAGAGTATCCACATGTAGCATTTTATTTTAAACTGGCTGAAGCTATACCAAGCCACTCCTATGGTTATAAAACCTGTACATATCAGCAATTACATTTGTTAGAACACATATGCCTCTCAACATGCCAGACAACTGTACCTACGTATGGTTCAACTTGTAGAAGATAAGTTTTAGATTGCAAGAATCCACACTAACTGTATTGCCTCTTCATGCCACGTAATTAAGACACAGTTTGTTGCATTAGTTCTTTAAATCGAAAAGTCTAGATGTCGGAAGCCAAATAAAATGTACAAAATACCCTCCAAAGAATGCTCAGTCCAATGCACATGACACCTCACGTACAGGACGACACTGGTTATTTCAGAACTATCACATGGTGTATACTTGGATCACTCCAAAGAAAAGTGCAGCATATTGGAGGACAAATGCATACCCATAAAAAAAGACCTTTTTCAGTGAGGGTATTATACCATGGGCTGGCAATTCAGATGGTTGCCAGGAGTCCCGTTTTCGACCAAAACGCCCAGTCAAAAAGGGATCCTGGCGACTCTGGTCAAAAGTCCGGTCTGCGATGCAGGGGGGCTAAGGAAGGCTCCCTGGCTCCCCTGGCTCCGCGCTGCTCCCGGCAGCACCCGGTATGTCCCTGCGGCCCCTAGGCGGAGGGACGATCAGAGAAGGTCCGCGCGCTGCCCCTGCCCCCAATACTGGCACCACAGCTCCCACTGGCCAGGAACTGCAACCAATGGGAGCTGCGGGGGCGGTGCTTGCAGGTGCGGGCAGCCCGCAGAGGCCCCCGGCCCCTTTGCCAAGGGGCCACAGGGACATGCCGGGCACATCCGGGAGCAGCATGAAGCCAGGGTAGGCATGGAGCCTGCCTTAGCCCCGCTGCACCGACGACCGGGAGCTGCCTGAAGTAAGCGCTGCCTGGCCGGAGCCTGCACCCCAATCCCCCTCCCCCAGGTCGGAACCTACTCCCGCACCCTAACTCCCTCCGAGAGCGCACACCCCAACCCCCAGTCCCAGCCCTGAGCCCTCTCCTGCACCACAAACTCCTCATCCCCAGCCCCACCCAGAGCCCACATCCCCAGTTGGAGCCTGCACCCTCTCCCACACCGTAGCCGTCTACCCCAGCCCTGAGCCCGCTCCTGCACTCCAAACCCCTTGGCCCCAGCCCAGAGCCCCCTCCTGCACCGCAAGCCCCTCATCACCGGCCCCACCCCTGAGTCCACAGCCCCAGCCATAGCCCTCACCCCCTCTTACACCCCAACTCCCTGCCCCAGTCCGGAGCCCCCTTCTGCAGCCTGAACCCCTCATTTTTGGCTCCACCCCAGAGCTTGCATCCCCAGCTGGAGCCCTCCCCCCTCCCACACCCCAACGCCCCACCCCAGCCCAGTGAAAATGAGTGAGGGCAGGGGAAAGCGAGTGAGGGTGGGAGGGGGGATGGAGTGAGTGGGGAGCAGGGCCGGGCAGTGGTGCTCGGTTTTCTGCGATTAGAAAGCTGGCAACCCTAGTAATACATTCTATTTAATGTTGAATTTCAATGTCCACTATAACTTCCTCCTTTTTTAATTGCTCGTAACTTTCTCAAACCAATCTCTTCCTGGGTGAAAATTTCAATGCTTGATCTCAGGATGGGGATGGTTTTTGATGGTTCATTTTTTAAAACAAGATTGAGCAAAATATATTCTACTGTGAAGAAAAAGGATATAGCCTTCCTAAAGTGTGCATTGTAGCACAAGGTGATGGGAGGAGCTATACAAAGAAAGAAAGGTAGAGGCTACAAGGGATAATGGCAAATGTTTGATGGCTGCACCACATTTGTGAAATTGTTGTCAAAGATGAGTCTTGCACCTGAGTCTTCCATTTTACAGTCACCACTAAAATGACTGACATCTCACAAAGAAACAAAGCAAAGAAGTGTGCCCAACAGTATAAAGAACTGAAACTGCAGAGATCAAACAAAATATGGGGAACAACCTGAAGAAACTGCTCCCTACTAGGCAATCAAGTCCTACACTCAAAGGAGTCTTTCACTTAACACACCCATGATAGCCCTTCTATAGCTCTGAATGCAAATGCATGTGATCAGTTTCTTTCTTGCAATCACATACTTTTCAGCTTTTGGTTTATGAGTACAAGTGCCTGAAAAGGAGAAGTTTCTACTCTGCAGATGCAGTAGCAGGCTACAGTCAGCACTTAGCCCTGCTCTGTTCCAGTTTGTGAAGGAAGGTCTTTATAAAAGCAAACAAAACAAAAACAGGTTTAAAGTAGTGAGGTAACTACACTTAGCTCAGTCTCAGAAGTTACAAAGATCCTTAAGAAATTTTGGAAGAAAACTTCTGCAAAATTACTGAATATATTCATAGCTATTAAACTCAGCTATGAGACACTCAGCACTGTTGATTAGCAACCTCTTCAACTGTAACATGTGAAAATAAAATACGAAAGTGAACTGGTTAAAGAAAAACTATACCAAGAATGTTATGTCTCCCTCCCCCCAAAATGCAACCGGCTTGTAAAATTGCAAGTACAGAAGGCTTGTAATGCATCACATTTTAAATATTAGTCTTTAAAGATAGTATTTCAGAGCATCCCTCAAATCAACCAAGAGCCCTGCTTTATGAAATAATAAACATTCAGGTGATTTTTTTAATGCAGAAATCCAGGGCAGCTGTGATTGTTGGATGCATTCCTCCTCCAGTTTCTCAACATAAAGCTTCCTAGACTCAAATATGTCACTATTAGGATGCCAAACTATAAATTAGTAACTTTTAAAGAAGGCAAAATTGTATCCCACTGTACCACTTTCTTATGCATTGCAGAATCTAGCATTTATTTCCCCAGCTTTTTAAAGCTGGATATAAAACAAAGACAGAACATTCAATAAAAGGATGACAAGCACAGTGTGTCTTGGGAAAGAAATGGCACAATAATAAAACTGCAAGTGAAAGTGTACTTCACTGACATCAAATCAACTTTTACTCCAAAGATTGCGGGGCCAGATTCTGCAGCCCTTATTTAGCTTGCATAGTACCTCACTCAAAGAATATTCCTATTAAAATCAACGGGATTACTAGTGAGATAAGACAATATGCAACCTGAATAGGACTTGCAGAATCTAGCCCTATTCATACACAACAGTTTGTACATGGGGTACACACACAACACTTATCTCAGAGGCACACTTTCATTCCTGTGCATAGCTGGTGAAGGATTCACAAAATGGTCTGAAAACAATCTATATAAAGTAGCCTCTTCCTATATTAATCTTCTCTCTGTTGTTGCCTGCTTCTTTATTAGGTCAGTTTTTAACAGGCAATTATAGCATTTTGAAGATTTCCAACAGGGTGGCTCCACTGTTAATGTGTGTTTGTTTTAGTGACTTTATAAAATCATCTCATTGATTTTCCCACAATACTTCACCACTAACTTGATGGATAAGGCTTTTTAACACAGTCTTACTTACAGTCAACCTGTCTCCCTGCGCTAGAGAGGAAGGTATTGAGTGTTTTACCCGTAGCCATGTTGCAGTAGCTGAATAACTCACCAGTCCACTAGCAGGGGCACCAAACAACATTCCTTCCTACTACTCTGCACTTAAAAAGCACCTTGTATAGAGTTCTAAATATACTTCTGAAGCACTAATATTTTAAGGCACACAACTCCAAGGAATCAGGTTGGTATCCCATTTTTTAGAATGTTACAGAGATAGGGGCTGAGGTCAAGATTTTCCAAAGGGCCATCTGATTTTGGGTGCTCCTTGAGAAGTTTCAGGATGGAGACTCAAAATGGAAGTCCCAAAGTTAGTGGACACTTGAAAATTTGGGCCTGTGACTTGCCCAAGGTGGTTTAGCCCGTCAGCAGAGGACTCAAGAATAGAAATCAGATGTCCTAGCTTATAGTTCTTTACCCACATAATTATTTAAGTGTGTTTTCTAGTGAACAATTATTTGTCTTACTTTAAACTGTTGAAAGTTATAGAAATATTAGAATATAACTTACTTTTTAATGCTTTATTCATAATTTGCGGGGAGTCAGTCCCAAAACTACTTTTAGAACAGTTCACGGCAGCTATACCAAACAAAAGTAGGTGCACAAATGTGTCATTGTTCTGATAATCTGAACAAGGTTTGAAAGCTAAACCAATACTAGAGCTGGATGAAAATCAGAATTTCTGCCCCATATGAAGGGCCGGATTAACTCTCCTGTGGGCCCAGGGCTATTAGATTTTGTGGGGCCCTTGGGGGTTTGGAGTGGGGGAGTGGGCTCAGGGCTGGGGTAGGGGATTGAGGTGCGGGAGGGGGTGCAGCTCCAGCTGGGGGTGGGTGGGGCCAGGGATGGAACAGGGGGTTGGGGTGCAGCAGGAGGTTCAGGGTATGGGCTCTGGGTGGGAGTTTGGGTGCAAGAGGGGGCTCAGGGCTGGGACAGGGGGTTGGGGTGTAGGAGGGAGTGCGGGGTGCAGGCTCTGGCTGGGAGAGGCTTATCTTGGGTGGCTCCTGGTCGGCAGCGCAGCAAGGCTAAGGCAGGATCCCTGCCTGCCCTGGCTCTGTGCTGCTCTGCTCCCTGAGGTGGCTGGCATGTCCAGCCCCTAGGCAGAGGGGCCAGGCCGCTCTGTGCAGTGCATGCTGCCCCTGCCCGCGGTACCCAGCCAATGGGAGCTGCAGAGCCAGCACTGGGGGCAGCACACAGAGATTCCCTGAACGCCCCTTGCCAGTGCTCGCAGCTCCAGCCCTGGGGAGCGGGTGACGAGGCTCGGGGACGGGTGTCGCAGTGGGCCACATCCAGCCCACTGGCCTGCGGGGGCCCCCTTAGCCCAAGGCCATGGGCTGCAGCCCCTAAAGCCCCTACATTAATCCGGCCCTGCACACATGAAATTCCAATATTTTGACATTTGTGTTTACCCCAGATCTAAATAACAAGCAGAAGTACCAAAATTTTCACAGAACAGTAAGCTGAGAAAAATTCCGATTTGGAAGTGTTGGAACGAAATATGTTGAAACAATAATACAACATTGAAAGGATTCAAACAAATCAAAATATTTAGCTTTGGCTTGGTTATACACTGAACTGCATTGGCCTCATGCCTCCAGCCTCCTATGTAGGCCAGGCTCCAGGACCAGATTAAATATCCCATAATGCACCAAGTACATGGGACTCTCATGATGCACTGGGGAAGTTCAGTGGGAGGGCCGCAGTACATCATGAAATGTAGGTTAGCCAGGAAAGACGGTCCATAAAAGAGAAAGGGGGCATGAGGCACCAGGAGTACAACTTTCATGAAGCACGAAAACAGCTCAGGCAGATGCAGTTCCATGTCAAATGGACCCAAAATAAAATGCTACCAGTCAAGTCAACAAACTAAAATGTTTAGATTTGGGTGGACATACAACGAAACTTAGTTCAGATTTTCCCCATCAGAAAAACCAAAACAATTGGGACAAAAATCAAAATGTCAATTTTGCAGAAACTACCTCTGCCACGGAAAAAATCCTTGACTAAAAGTTCCTGACTACCCTAACACAACCCAAATAGCTTTTCCTTTACAAAACAGGGAGAAAAATGCTGCTTTTAATCATGAGTCAAAGAAACTGGAATCATGCACAAAGCCAGGCACAACAGAACACTGAAATGTGTCAAAATGCATCGGTTTAAGATTTTTAACTAATGTGACTGAAAACCTGCTCTACAAAAACGAGATCTTTATTTCTAAGCTGGGATATGTTTCCCAACCAATACAGATATGATGGATTGATACACAGGCTCACATGCCTGTTTGTTATACTTAATGGAACGCGGCTGTTAGTTCAGCAGTTCAATTTTACTTTGTGAGGATACAGATTTCAATTTGTTCATTCACTGTTTTCCATTTTTCAAGTCATCTATCTGCAGCAACAAAAGCTGAACCATGTTCTTTAGCGCCAGTGCAGATTACTTGTGACAGTAGCTGTTAATTAAGGGATTTTGTTGTTGTTGTTTTCGTCATTTGCAGCATCTCTGTGTAGTTTACTGGTAAGTTTCTGCTCTTCTAACCATAACCTAAAATTGAACTATCTTCTTACACCTAAAACATCAGGCAATCTTTCTCTTATATTTGCTCAGTTGACCATGAATTTTTCTCTTCAGTTTATCCAATCTAACACTTGACAGGTTACTATTTGCAGTGGGTTTGGTTTTGACAGCTTGGGCTGCCTTAACAAAATAAGCCGTTTGGCTTTAAAAGCATAGTGTATGGTCTAGACAGCAATGTCTGCTGCAAGCAAAGAGGACATCTTCCTGTCAGACAGCAGACAAGTTAATGGTAGGGTAATTTACTTCACCCATACAAAATCAGGATTCAAGGAATCTCACAAAACCAAGCAAGCACCTGAGAACTGAGTCCAATAAACCCTGCACAGTGAGTTGAGAGCACAAGTCTCTTTACCTACATTTTTAAACTTTAGACTTTAGCTCCTTTGCTGACAGAAAAATAATCCACAATTCTATCTAATTCTATCTGAGATCTCCAAAATACACCTTTAATTGGTATCAACTACATTTACACATAAAATTGTACTCTAGCATTTTGAAAAACTAAACTACACTTCCATAGTCTCAACTGGTTATTCTAACAAAATCACTTCTTTGTTAATCCTTTGCAGGATACAGATCAGTTCAGAAAAGACAGTTACCTTTTCCGTAATTGGTGTTCTTCGAGATGTGTTGCTCATGTCCATTCCACAATAGGTGTGCGTGCTCGCCACATGCACCAGTGCCGGAAAGTTTTTCCCTTATGTTCTTATGTACTACCCTTAGCACTACCCATTGGGGAGCGCCCCTAGCGACCCCTGGAGTCCCACTGCCATGGCGCGGTATAAGGGGCGCGGCGCGCTCCCCCCCACCCTCAGTTCCTTCTTGCCAGACAACTCCAACAGTGGGGAAGGAGGGCGGGATGCGGAATGGACATGAGCAGCACATCTCGAAGAACACCAGTTACGGAAAAGGTAACTGTCTTTTCTTCTTCGAGTGATTGCTCATGTGCATTCCACAATAGGTGATTCCAAGCTATATCTGTTGGAGGTGGGTACGAGTTTACAGACACTCGGGACGGAGTACAGCCCTGCTGAACCCGGCGTCCTCCCTAGTTTGGGGGGACGATCGCATAATGCGAGGTGAACGTGTGGACCGATGACCATGTGGCAGCCCTACAAATGTCCTGGATAGGAACATGAGCCAGAAACGCAGCCAACGAGGTTTGCACCCCAGTCGAGTGCACCCTCACAACTGGCGGCAGGGGAACTCCCGCCAGGTTGTAACAAGCACAGATACAAGAAGTGATCCAGTTGGAGAGCTGCGGAGTGGAGATCGGCTGACCTTTCATGCGTTCGGCCTTGACGATGAAAAGTTGCGAAGATTTCCTGACGGTTTTGTACATTCTAGGTAAAAGGCCAGAGCCCGTCTTACATCTAGCATGTGAAGGCGGCGCTCCTCACTGGATGCGTGGGGCTTGGGACAGAGCACTGGCAGGAAAATGTCCTGGCCCATATGACAGGCAGAGACCACCTTAGGGAAGAACGACGGGTGCGGGTGGAGCTGGACCTTATCCTTATGAAATACTGTGTACGGGGGTTGGGAGGTTAGGGCCTGGAGCTCCAACACCCTCCTAGCCGATGTGATCACCACCATCCTTTCCATGAGAGGTGGGACCAGGATCATGTAGCAAGCAGCTCAAATGGAGGTCCTGTTAGCTTGGCCAGCACCAAGTTCAGGTCCCACTGAGGGTCTAACATAAGGAAAGAGGCGATCCAAGCCCTTAAGGAATCAACCAGTCATGGCATGGGAGAATATCGTGTGGCCCTTACTGGCGGGTGAAAAGCTGATATGGCTGCCAGATGCACCTTTGCGGACAAGGGGGCTAGGCCGTGGGGCCTGAGATGAAGGAAGTAGTCCAGTATGAGCTGGATCAGGGCAGCCACTGGCGAGATGCCCTGATCAGCGGCCCACCAGGAAAACCGAGAGCATTTTGCCAGGTAGGCCTGACGTGTGGCGAGCCTCCTGCTTTGCCGGAGGATGCGCTGGACTCCCTCCGAACAAGTCCTCTCCTCCCGGCCTAACCATTGAGCAGCCATGCCATGAGGTGGAGGGCTGCTAGGTTGGGGTGGAGGAGGCGAACTTGGTCCTGGGAGAGAAGGTCCGGGCAGATTGGCAATGGCCATGGTGGGGCGATTGCCAAGCTCTTGAGAGTCCCATATCAGTGCTGTCTGGGCCACGCTAGGGCAATCAGAAGAATGCAAGTCCTGTCCGTCTTTATCTTTTCCAAGACCTTGCCGATCAGCGGAATCAGGGGAAAGGCATAGAAAAGCTGACCCGACCAGGACAGAAGGAAGGCGTCAGAAATCGTGCCCATGCCTACCCGTCCCCTGGAGCAGAAATGGGGACATTGGCGGTTCTGTCTGGTCGCGAAGAGGTCCACTTGGGGAGTGCCCCACGTTCGGAAAATCCTGTGCACCACCTCCGGGTGCAGCGACCATTTGTGCTGAGAGGAGACGTCCCGGCTCAGCTGATCCGCCAGAGAATTTTGGACGCCCGGTAAGTGGTGGGCTTCCAAGTTGATATTGTGGGCTATACAGAAGTCCCACAGCCTGAGGGCTTCTTGGCAGAGGAGCGGGCCTCTCCTTGCCTGTTGATGTGTAACATCGAGGCTGTGTTGTTTGTGAGGACCCTGACTACTCTCCCTGCTAGGCACAAGCGAAAGACCATGCAGGCTAGATGGACCGCCCTGAGCTCCTTGACATTTATATGCAGGGCTAGTTCCTGCGTGGACCACAGACCTTGGGTCTGGAGGTTTCCCACATGGGCTCCCCACCCCAAGTCCGACGCATCGGACACCAACTCTACAATTGGGGGCCAGCCCCTGAACAGGACCCCTTGTAGCATGTTCCCCGGGGTGGACCACCAGCAGAGCGAGGCTAGCACAGGTTCGGGCACAGTGAGGACTTTGTCCATCCTGTCTCTGGACTGGGAGAATACCAAGGCCAACCAGAGCTGGAGGGGCCGCATCCTGAGTCTGGCATGACAAACCACGTACGTGCACGCCAACATATGACCCAGGAGTTGGAGGCACACTCTGGCGGCCGTCACGGGAAACCTCATGATCACCCTGATGAGCTCCCTCAGGGTTTTGAATCTGTCCGGTGGGAGGGAGGCTCTGGCCGATGTCGCGTCCAGAATCGCGACAATGAACTCTATGCATTGTACTGGGACCAATGTGGATTTGGTGCTGTTTACCAGCAGCCCCAGTGTGGTGCACGTGTACAGGAGGAGTGTTACGTGATCCTGTACCTGTGATCTGGAGCTGCCTTTGACCAGCCAGTCATCGAGGTAGGGAAAGATCTAGACCCCTCAACACCTGGGCCGCTACCACAGACATACACTTTGTGAAGACTCTAGGTGCTGTCGATAGGCCAAAAGGGAGGACAGTGAACTGGTAGTGTCCCTGCCCTACCATGAAGCAGAGGAAACGCCTGTGGCCCTCAAATATATGAATGTGGAAGTACGCATCCTGTAGATTGAGGGAGGCGTACCAGTCTTCGGGATCCAGGGAGGAGATGATGGAGCTCAGAGAGACCATGCGAAACTTGAGCTTTACCATGTACTGGTTCAGGCTTCGCAGGTCCAGGATGAGCCTGAGCCCCTCTTTTGCCTTCGGGATAAGGAAATAGCAGGAGTTGTACCCCTTGTATCTGAACTCCGCCGGCACCACCTCCACAGCTCCTAAGCAAAGGAGCCTCCTCACCTCTTGCTCGAGTAAGCTCTTGTGAGAGGGGTCCTTGAAGAGGGACAGGGGAGGAAGGGTGGGCGGGAGGGGTACAAAGAAACTGGAAGATATAGCCCCGGGAGATGGTGTTGAGGACCCATCGGTACAAGGTCAGCAGTGACCACTCCATGAGGAAAGTACATAGGAGGTTGGAGACGGGAAGGTCGGGTGGATCCCTGGTACAAACTGGTAAGTCATCCCTGGGTGTCCCATCAAAACTGGTGCTTGCCCCCCTGCTTGCCCTTAGAGGGCCCAGGCTGGGGCGCAGGCAGGGATTGCCCTTGTGGGCACTTTTTATAGTCCCTTGATTTTTTTATAAGGGGGGCTCGTATCTGGAATGGGTGGCCTGACTGGGAGCCTGCTGCGGTTTGAATTTAATCCTGGCCGGGGCCGGGACATAGACCAAGGGTCTTTAATGTTGTGCGGGAGTCCTTAAAACCGTGTAACTTCACGTCTGTTTGTTCCGCAAACAGGGCCTTGCCGTCGAATGGGAGGTCCTGCAAGGAGTTCTGTGCCTTGCTGGACAATCCAGACAACAGGAGCCACGACGCTCTCCTAATGGACACCGCGGAGGCCATAGATCGTGCAGCTGTATCCGCAGCGTCCAAGGCTGCCTGAAGGGCCGCCCTGGTGGCCGCTGTGCCCTCCTCAACCAGAGCCTTAAACTCCTTCTTAAACCACTCCTGGAGGGAGTCCGAAAATTTGGGCATTGAGCCCCACAAGTTGAAGTCATATCTACCCAACAGGGCTTGGTGGTTCGCCATCCTCAGTTGGAAGCTCAAGGATGAATACATCTTTCTACTGAATAAATCTAGTCTCCTCGAGTCCTTATTCTTAGGGGTAGGAGCAGGTTGACCCCGATGCTCCTTATGGTTGGCTGCCTTGACCACTAGCAAGTTGGGGGCAGGGTGGGTATATAGATACTCGTGCCCCTTGGTGGGCACAAAATACTTCCATTCTGCCCTCTTAGAGATGGGGGCAAGGAAGCCAGGGTTTGCTACAGGGCATTTAAGATCTTTGGCTGGTGGCGTAGCCGAGAGGACATCGAAGAGGGAGACCGAGGGTTCCTCCACCTCCTCAGCTTGTAGGTTGAGGCTTGATGCCACCCTTTTCTACAGCTCCTGGTGGGCTTTCGTGTCCTCCTGCGGGACGGGAGGAGGAGGAACCGTGATTGCCTCATTGGGGGAGGATGAGGATGGGGGTGCTGTGTTCTGCATCCCCACCAGTGCCGCAGGTCCCACCACTTGGTCCCCTTCTAAGCGCGGGACTGGGGATGAGCTCTCTGCTGACCCTTTTCTGGGGGGCTCAGAGAGGGAGGCCGATGGTCTTTCTGAGGCTCCGGCCATCGAGCGAGCTACCACTGGCGGCTGCATTGGGGCCCATGGGGCCTATTGGTACCAAGGCGCTGGCCAAGGAGCCCGGTGCCACTGCACCTGCTGTGACACCGTCGGCGCGGACTGCCCCACCTGACTCGCCTGGCCCACCGACTGTCGATTTCGAAGGGAGGCTGGGCTGGCATACGATCTACCACTATCCCGGGATGGGGGACGAGTGATGGCGTTGCGAACGGTGCCGAGCACGAGACCGTGATCCTGGTGTGGAGGAGTGGGAGTACCATCTATAGCGGCTGCTCCGCGAACTGCTCTGATGGGCAGATCTGCGACAGCAGGGTGCTGGTGATCTATGCCTGGGGCTGCGGGAGCAGTGCCGTGGTGGGGACCTCGAGCGGTACGAACAGCGGGAGCGGTGTCGATGTCCGTAATACGAAGGGCTACAATAGCTTCTCAGAGACAATGACCTCCGGTGCAGTCTGTCCCTGTCCCGGCGGGGCATACTTTCATCGTGAGGTCTACGTTCCCTCGAGGCGGAGCAGTGCCTGGAACCCCTGCCTCTCAGCACCCAGCCAGACAACCCGGTGGGGGTCAACGGGAACTGGTGCGGGCCGCGTGCGGGACGGTCACTGTGCGGAGAATGGCGTCGGGAACCTTCCCTTGACCGTGAGTGGTACCGCCCAGGCGGCAACTGCAGGGGTCCGAGCAGTGGCTTGCCTCTGGACCGGGGAGCCGCTGGCACCAGTGCGACTGGTACCGATAGAGACATAACATCTCGAGCCGCCTGCAGGGCCTCCAGCGTGGAGGGCACCCAAATGTGGCCATTGGCGTCTGGGGAGGCCGGCTCAGAGTGGGCCGGGCTACTCCGCTCGACTTGAGTTGAAGGCTGCGAGGCTGATGGGGATCGAGAGCTGCCCGACGCGGGTCTAGTCTCTCCCCCAGTCTTGCTCCGGTGCCTTGGCAGAGAAGACCTCTTCTTCACCTTTTTAGAGTGTCCCAAAGACGGCGAGTGGTGGACTGGTGGAGGGCACTGTTGGTTCACTGTGCACGGATGCCGCGGTGCTGACTCACAGCGGTGTCGAGGTCAGGGCCGACTCCATCAAAATGGCTCAGAGCCGTACGTCCCACTCCTTCTTGGTCTGAGGCTTAAAGGATCTGCAAATTTTGCAGCGATGGCTGGGTGGATTTCCCCCAGACACTGTAAAATGTCAGTGTGCGGATCACTCACGGGCATAGGCTGTTTGCAAGTGTTGCACGACTTAAAACCCGGGGAATGCCCCAACCCGGGCGCACTTAACTATTCTAACTAAACTTTTTCTCTTTTCTTTTTCTTTCTTTCTGGTAACTACAGGTACTAACTAACTACGAACTAAACGAAGTCCAAAGAGGGAAAACTACAGCAAAGCTGGAGTAGAGCAGTTCTGAAGCACCTTCACTGGCAGCAAGAAGGAACTGAGGGTGGGGGGAGCACGCAGCGCCCCTTATACCACGCCATAGTGGCGCCACTCCAGGGGTCGCTAGGGGCACTCCCCTACGGGTACTGCTAAGGGAAAAACTTTCCGGCACTGATGCACGTGGCGAGCACGCACACCTATTGTGGAATGCACATGAGCAATTGCTCAAAGAAAAACATTGTTTCCTGAATCGACAAAATGGCTGTTTTCAGGGGACAGGGCAAATATATGAAGGAATTTCAATTTTTTTTGCTAGATCACTTTCCCTGAGAAATAAACAAAATAAGAACTTTCAGTTGCACTCTCTCAACATTCAAGTGATCATTTTACTTTTCCCTCAAGTTTTAAGTTGAAATTAACCATCAGAGAGAGAAAAAAATAAACACATGTAAAAGCATTCCAAAATGAACCATTTAATAATTAAAAAAAAAATCAATCTGAAGCAAATCTCCCAGGTATTTCCTACTTTATAATTAAAATGTTTTAATTAGCAGTTGTGACTGTCTTTTTTTCTTCATTAAGGCTATGTCTACACTGCATTTTCGTTGGTAACATTTTTTGTAGGTCAGGGGAGTGAACAAACATCCCCCTGACCAACAAAAGTCTTACCGATGAAAAGTGCCGATGTGGACAATGCTTTGTCAACAGAAGATGCTCTCCCACCAACAAAGCTAATGTCCCTCATTGGGGGTGGTTTTATTTTGTCGGCAGCAGAGCTCTCTCCTGCTGACAACGAGCGGCTACACTGCTTACCTTACAACAGCACTGTAGCAGCACAGCTACGCTGCTGTAAGGTGCGCAGTGTAGACATAGCCTAAGAAAAATTTGAGAAGCCTTGATTTAAAGCAGATTGCTTTTAGCACATCTATACTGTACTATATGTGAAAGTTAATTAGTAGTTGTCTGGCAGCTCAAATTGTATGATGATTTTTTTTTCAGATTTATAAAATCCACCACCAAACATACTAGGCACAGATATTAACAATAATATAGAACTGACAACAAACTTACAGCAACACATTTCCTTAAAAATTACCTTTGCCCCAATTGCTAAAAATCACTGCTATCTGACATCAGCTAGACCACATGACTACCAAGAACACCAGCTATCAACCTATGCAGATATTATGCAGATATTACTGGTACGTTGGCACCCTTTCCTCCATTTGTTGAGTCATCTGTTTATATATTTTCTAAATCCTACATTCTAAGTTCTCTGGTGCATGGAATGTCTATTTCTTTGGAAAGTACCTAGTACAATGGAGCCCTATTGCATCACCACAATACAGATATTATTATTAAGTTCCACTCAACATATTGCTGTCTCCTGACTCTATGTACTCTTTCCCCTTCCCCTGAAAAACCCTGGAGAATAGATAGGTCTTATAGTTTTTCCTGAAAGTCAAGAGACACTGACACTGTCAAGTGAAGATGGGAAATATTTCCCAGGCGCCTCTTGTTTAAACCAGGGGTTGTCTGCTTGTACACCTTAGCTCTAACTGCCACAATGTCACAAGAGAGGACACAAGCCCATTTAGTCAAAAGAAATTCACAAGCTATGTACACTTTTTTTCTGAAGGACTATAGGTATCCTGGTAACCACATGCTTACTGATGGAACAAAAATATTACCCAGATAACAATGGTGCAAATCTACAAGTATTGTCATCACTAGGAAAGAGTAGAATGTCCTTTCTTCCGTACAAACTTCACTGACAAAAATACTATGACCTATTGTAATTAGTAAAAAAAAAAAAAAAATTAAGTCTCTTTTGTCAAGAAAGTCCCTAAACTTCACACAAGATGTCAATTTTTAAACAGAATTTAGACTATTCGGATAAGGCTCTAGGTTAAGAAAGGATTGTGATCATTTGTTTTAGTCTTTTCTACCTCTTTCCTTCCCTCGCTTTCCTTGCTAGAGTCTTCTCAATTCACATACCTTTTATCTGCATCCCCCCCCCCCCCCATGCAGGATGACAGAACCTGGTCGGGTCATGAAATCCAGGACTTGTGTGGAAGGAGAGAAGAAAGAGTCTGGGGTCAAGCTGACACCGTCAGGAAAGCATAATTATTTGCCCCTTTATAGGAGCTTACTTCCATTATACAGATCACTGCACCTCACCACAGCTATCCTGCAGTCAGGACCAGCTCAAACTATCAAATCCATTTCTGAATCACAACGCCAGAACACAGCTCTGTGAATCAATGCAAAGCCAGAACTTATTCCACAGGCAATCAAAGCACTCCCAGCTCCTACCAGCCAGGACAGCAATACCTCCACAAGCCTGGGGTCAGGACTGGGTCAAGACCAAGGTTTTCAACATGAAATATGTATTTCTTCTGGAGACTAGGAATAGAAGATCAAAGATTTAAATAATTGATGTCAAATAATAAATAATAAATCTTATCTTCAAAATTAAACATTCATAATGCACAAGTTACTCTTGTTACAAATGTCGACTAAATAGAAGAAAAGAAGCAGAGTCAAAGAAATAACATCTGAAATGACTAAAATTTGCTTCCAAGTTTCTTCTGTAGCAAGTCTGATTGTGTAGGAGGGAGATAATTTGAAATGCTTTGTTACTACATACATTGATACTGCTAACTTAGCAGGTTACACTTTTACCTGAAAGTCATAGCAGCTAGTGCATAACTGTAGCTGACTGCCCAGAACTGTCTTTCCATGCAAGACATAAAAAGAGTCCTGACAAATTGTTAAAGACGTTAGATCAACTTGCAATGGTATAAATGTTTGTCCTTGTGTTTCAGATTCAAGGAATTACAGTACATTAGGACAGGTTTCAGAGTAGCAGCTGTGTTAGTCTGTATCCGCAAAAAGAACAGGAGTACTTGTGGCACCTTAGACACTAACAAATTTATTAGAGCATAAGCTTTCGTGGGCTACAGCCCACTTCATCGGATGCATATAGAGTGAAACATATATTGAGGAGATATATATACACACATACAGAGAGCATGAACAGGTGGGAGTTGTCTTACCAACTCTGACAGGCCAATTAAGTAAGAGAAAAAAAACTTTTGAAGTGATAATCAAGATAGCTCAGTACAGACAGTTTGATAAGAAGCAAGTGTGAAAATACGTACAAGGGGAGATAGATTCAATGTTTGTAATGGCTCAGCCATTCCCAGTCTTTATTTAATCCTGAGTTGATTGTGTCATTAGGAAGAAGACATTAGGAAGAAGACATGGTCTAGTAGACAGCCTCAGAAAGCTCAAGTTCCATTCCCAGAGCAGCCACTGACTGTCAGTGTGGTCTCAGGAATGTCGCATCATCATTCTGCTTCAGTATCCTTATTGGTATAACGAATACAGTAATACTTATCTCACCTCACAGGCTTGTTCTCAGAATCAACCAGTTAATGTACTAACCAGCTAGCTGGTAAAGTGCTTTGAAGGTAAAGTGCTAGTTTAAGAGTAAAATTTATGAACATGCTTAAATGACTTCGGACCCTAAGAACCACTTTCAAAGTAACTTAGGCACTTAGGAGTCTAAGTGTTATTGATTTCCAGTGAGACATAAGCAGTTATAAAAAGTTTAGCCTGATTATTAGCAGATTATTATTATTATTAGCAGATAAAATAAAAAAAGAACAAGTTAAAAATCACTTAGAAAAGTTAGATGCCTGCAAGTCACCAGGGCCTGATGAAATGCATCCTAGAATACTCAAGGTGCTAATAGAGGAGGTATCTGAGCCTCTAGCTATTATCTTTGGAAAATCATGGGAGACGGGAGAGATTCCAGAAGACTGGAAAAGGGCAAATATAGTGCCCATCTATAAAAAGGGAAATAAAAACAACCCAGGAAACTACAGACCAGTTAGTTTAACTTCTGTGCCAGGGAAGATAATGGAGCAAGTAATTAAGGAAATCATCTGCAAACACTTGGAAGGTGGTAAGGTGATAGGGAACAGCCAGCATGGATTTGTAAAGAACAAATCATGTCAAACCAATCTGATAGCTTTCTTTGATAGGATAACGAGCCTTGTGGATAAGGGTGAAGCTGTGGATGTGGTATACCTAGACTTTAGTAAGGCATTTGATACGGTCTCGCATGATATTTTTATAGATAAATTAGGCAAATACAATTTAGATGGGGCTACTATAAGGTGGGTGCATAACTGGCTGGATAACCGTACTCAGAGAGTTGTTATTAATGGTTCCCAATCCTGCTGGAAAGGCATAACGAGTGGGGTACCGCAGGGGTCTGTTTTGGGACCGGCTCTGTTCAATATCTTCATCAACGACTTAGATATTGGCATAGAAAGTACGCTTATTAAGTTTGCGGATGATACCAAACTGGGAGGGATTGCAACTGCTTTGGAGGACAGGGTCATAATTCAAAATGATCTGGACAAATTGGAGAAATGGTCTGAGTTAAACAGGATGAAGTTTAACAAAGACAAATGCAAAGTGCTCCACTTAGGAAGAAAAAATCAGTTTCACACATACAGAATGGGAAGAGACTGTCTAGGAAGGAGTACGGCAGAAAGGGATCTAGGGGTTATAGTGGACCACAAGCTAAATATGAGTCAACAGTGTGATGCTGTTGCAAAAAAAGCAAACATGATTCTGGGATGTATTAACAGGTGTGTTGTGAGCAAGACACGAGAAGTCATTCTTCCGCTCTACTCTGCTCTGGTTAGGCCTCAGCTGGAGTATTGTGTCCAGTTCTGGGCACCGCATTTCAAAAAAGATGTGGAGAAATTGGAAAGGGTTCAGAGAAGAGCAACAAGAATGATTAAAGGTCTTGAGAACATGACCTATGAAGGAAGGCTGAAAGAACTGGGTTTGTTTAGTTTGGAAAAGAGAAGACTGAGAGGGGACATGATAGCAGTTTTCAGGTATTTAAAAGGGTGTCATAAGGAGGAGGGAGAAAACTTGTTCACCTTAGCCTCTAAGGATAGAACAAGAAGCAATGGGTTTAAACTGCAGCAAGGGAGGTCTAGGTTGGACATTAGGAAAAAGTTCCTAACTGTCAGGGTGGTTAAACACTGGAATAGATTGCCTAGGGAGGTTGTGGAATCTCCATCTCTGGAGATATTTAAGAGTAGGTTAGATAAATGTCTATCAGGGATGGTCTAGACAGTATTTGGTCCTGCCATGCGGGCAGGGGACTGGCCTCGATGACCTCTCGAGGTCCCTTCCAGTCCTAGAATCTATGAATCTATGAATTATATTACGTTGGTGTACTAAAAATTTACCCTAATAAAAAGTTATAATTATGAGTTAAATAAAAATTTGTTTCTCTCTAAGCCTAGATCAGATCTCAACATACACTGTATGCAGGTATTATATAAGGAATATCTGGGGTTAGAAACTAAACAAAATTAAGATCCATTAAATATCTGTGGCATAAATCCCGTCATAAATAAAAAAAGCTGGCAGAACTGTGCTATTTTCATCACATCAGGTTAGTTTTTTGCCTTCAGATTCTTAAAAAAACAAAAATCAGTATTTTTCTTCTCACTCAAGACATGCAAAGTGGGGTTAAATTTATTAAGGTGCTATTACATCAGACTCTTGACTTTGTCTCATTGGATTTGAACCCTCACAGGAGACAATTTTGGAGGTCTCAATGCAGTGTATACTAGACAGTTTGTGATCACAATTAGGCATTAAAAACGGGGTAGAAAAATATTCCAGACTGACCTATTTTAAAGTTCTGAATTCTTCTGAACTTCTTTTCATTTTTAAAAGCCATTGTACTACTTGTTTCCAAACCTGAGTCAAAGGGCAGTAACATCCTCTAGTGGCTATGCAGTCATCATCCTTGATAACTCTTCCTGCATTTCAATCTCTGATCTTATGTCATTTTAAAATCTTAGCCAGTTTGCCCTTTGCTATTGTTACCAGCTGGGTCTAATGTGATCGAAAATTAGTGCGGGAGTACCAGTGTATTAGATACACCTGAGCTTATGCTGACTCAGTAACTCTTCTAAGGGCCCCACACACATTGAACAGAATGGGTGACTGTAGCGAGGCGGTGGGATACCCCACAGCCCCGCGGAGGGACGAGCCTCCTCTAGCACCAACGTAGGCGGAGCCAGTGGGTCCTGCGCCCGCCCCCCAGAGGTCACGGCGCAGGACAGGAAGTAGAAAAGCCACGCTGCAAAGCTCACTTGAAAGCCAGCCGCCGGAGAGGCCAGATGCCTGTGACCTAGCTCCGGGTTGGGGAACGCCAGGTCAGCCGAGCCTACCCCTCACCAGCTACCCCGAGGAGGAGCCGCGCCTACCCCTCGCCAGCTACCCTGAGGAGCAGCCGAGCCTACCCTTCGCTGGTTACCCAGAAGAACCGATGGTGCTGGAAACCGCCGAGGACACCGGCCAAACCCAGGTACCTTACAAGGGGGAGTCCGGAAGTAGCCCGGGGGCAGCCGACCCTGGCCTGGCCGCAGCAGGGCCAGAACCAATGTCAGTGTGTTGCGGTCAGGATCCCCACTGACACAGCAGCAAGTCTTCTGCCGCTGCTAGGGCCCCGGGCTGGGACGCAGTGGAGCGGGTGGGCCTGCGTCCCCCCTGCCACCACACGCACGGGTGGCAGTCTCCCCCTCGCACCAGACGCTCAGAAGCCTGAGCTCAAGACTGTTTGCTGCCCCGCCCTGACCTAGGGCCAGGGCTCATATTGAACTATTGGCTCAGCCCCTGCCTAAGGGCCCGAGCTCCTGACTGTTTGTTTACTGGCCAGCCCTGACCCAGGGCTTGGGTCCATAGCGAACTATTGCGAGGCGGTGGGATACCCCACAGCCCCGCGGAGGGACGAGCCTCGGCCGAGCCCTTCTACAGTGACAAAAACGGATCTCTGTGGTATCTCACATATGATCTCTTGGGGAAAAAGACTAATTGTCCCATACCACCCTTTGGGACCTCCCAGAAAAGTCTGGCAGAACTAATGAAGAGCAGCTTTGTTAACTTACAGACCACAGACGTACCAATAAACCTCATGATCAACCACATCAAAGGCATTCAACAGACTTAAACAAGTCAGACAACACCTTTTCCTCATCCACTGTTAAGACAGAAACCAGCACAAGCAATTCAGTTTCTCCCAAGCTGAGATCTTGGCCATCACTGACCTGGATTTTAGGAGGCTAAGGAGTCAAAGATATGGCTAGAGTTGACATGCCACATCCCTTCTCAAGAAGAGATCTGATACAGGTTAACAGTTGACAAGACTGTTAGAGTCAAATGATGGTTTAAACAAGTGCCACATAAAAGCTACAAAGACGGCAGACATCATGCCTTCCCACCCTGAACTTCTGAAGACATTTACCCTCTCCACCAATAATGATGTACTTTCATGATGGCTTTCATCAGTCATGTAAGGACATGGATACAACTCACAAAGCCTCTCTTAAGACCCACCAGAATTTCTAAGCAAGACAGTTCAAACACATGGCTAGCTTGCATGGAGAGCTGCAGGCTCTGTTCCATTTCCAGAGTTGGAGAAGTCAATCCAGATCAAAGCCATTATCTGAAAAGTAGCTTGAAAACTTAAATGAGAAACTCAACTAACCGACTGAAGGTAGCACAGATTTACAAAGCTGATAGCCACCTGGAACCTGCAGCTGTGCGAGATACTGTGGGGAAGGCAAAGTAATATTTCTTCTCCTCCCACATAGCCTCAGTGTAAGACTTGAAAAATTCTGTGTGATGCGAATATATTCCCTCTGGCACTTCTATGACCAGCACTCTAGCTATCACCACTCTTGCTTCATCCATCATGAGTCCCTCTGTAAAATATGACCTATGGGTGCAAAGCCAGTTGAGAAGTTAGTGGAGGATAAAAGAAGTTGCTATACAATCCTGCCATGCCATCAAAGTGATCTGATTGCTGAATAATCTTTCCTCAGCACCATCTGGAATCTCAGTTTCCTTCCACCTCTTGAGGGGAGGCCATTAAAAAAGAGCCAACTTGCCTCTGCAACTATGGTGTGCCCTGTCTTCAAATTGCAGGAAGCAATGGCCCATCTACAACAAGGATGTAACTTTCACTTTCCCCACCTGCAATCTCATTCCAATTACTAGATATCAAGGGTGACCAACTGTGTGAGTCAAGTCAAAAGCCGTCCAAGACAATAGCATGGTCAATGTGGCAACAACAAAACCCTGAAATACTGATAGTATTTCCTGCCCCAGGGATACTGCTGATGTTTCACTGTATCTGACCCCAACCAACTAGAGTTTTCATTGCTGCTATGCTAAATAAAAGCAAGATAGAAACATTCGATTAGTTCCACTTTGACTAGTTAGGAAAAATATGCTTGCAAAGGAATACTGGCTTTCAACACTTCCTTATACCTGGGTGTACTTATTGGAAACACTTGACTCAGATAAGAATTTTAATTCCCTACACTGCATGTAACACATCAAATAATCATGTAATCATCACTAACAAAATATTCACTTGAGGAGTATGAGAAATGATACAATTACTAATATCTCAGCTGTTACATTAATGTGTTACTTTAGTTAGGTGGTAAATATCACCATTGATCTCCTAAGGCTCATGCATTTAAAAAGTATTACAGGTTAGGTTCCTGAATGGAAGCATGTAGTGATGGAATTATAGTGGAGACCAAAAGAACCTGATCTTGCTACTAAATCTGGCACTGGACTGCCAAACTTTCCTGATAATCCTGATTACAACAGAGCTACCAGGCTAAATTTGCAGTTTAAAAAAAAGGGAATGTCAGTCAGATGTAGATAGGAGAAACTTCTGTACCCTACATAGAAAGATCATCATACTTCATAGCTCAAGCATGGATTCACAAAGCAGAATAATGTTTCAACAAAGGATTACAAAGTAGACTATTTTTTTTCCCAATCTCACCCCATAGCTTTTACCATCACAGTTAAGAAACCAAATATGTATTTCAATTACCAACCTCCTCCCTCCCACGGAAGCCTCTTAGCACTCTACACATTATTTAACTCAAAACTATTATCTTATTGATCAAACTGAAAAACCTGAGTTATAAACAAACTCCGTAGTCTCCTCCCGACTCTTATTCAGAAAAGACATCAACAGACCCTACATATCAAATGCATTCTGTAAAACAGGATTTTTTAAAATATCAACTAGCTTGTATGTATTTTTAATAAGCATGCTATTTTATCATTCCCAATATAGCAAGTTGTTTACCTTTATATTAAAGAAATCACAGATTCAATCCCTGACTTGCCCTGCCTTGAGATGATCCTAATTAAGAAAGGTAGCTATGCTAAAATGAAAACCTGTGATTGATCAGTAAACTCAGTGGGCGTCTCCAACATATTATGAGGCTGTAAAACTGTATATACTATTCCGTCTTCCAGGATTGAGTGAAATGGAAAATCAAGAGCACTTTTGCTGCTTTTTCAGTTTGTTTTTCTCATAGTGTTTGAAACTACATTTCTCGCTTCACAGTGGACCAGATTTTGACCTCAGTTAAACGGAGCTGTTCTGGATTTATACTAGAATAACTAATATCAGACTCTGGACCTTTGGTTTTGAAAAAACAGAATGATGACAAGTCTAGGCAAATGAATGTTAATGTCTCATAAATAATGCAATTCTCATAGGATTGGCACCTTGAAACACAATTTAGAACAATCTGGAAGGGTTGTAATTCCTCCTCTTTTGGCATGATTTGAATTACAGAGAGGATACAAAGTAATAAAATGATATTAATAGCAAAATATATTTTCAGCCAATGAGAGTGGGAATGTGTGCCTTTTTAAAACTTCCCTCACTGTGGCAGAAAATGTTGCTACTTCAGAACATGGATTTTACATATCTTTACATTTAATTTTAATTAACAAATATGCATTTGGTGGTGATTGGTTTTAAAGAAAAATCCACAATTTTCCACACAAAAAACAGCTGTACGCATTCTCTTTAACTGCTATGATGCACACAAACATGTTTGTGTATCTTTTTTGTTTGTTTAAAATTTACTTCAGCTGTAATTAAAGTCAAAAATATGGGCACAGGCAGGTGAACATTTGTTAACATTAAGATTCAGTTTTAAAGTAACTGACTATTTCATTCATTTGAAAGAGCTTCCAAAACAATATTTCCATTTACAGCAAAATGACAACCATCTGAAGCCCAAATTAAGGATAAATGACTGCAACATTTCTATCTCTTTTCTGAAATCAACAGTACTTTTAAATGTCCACTTCAACACAAAATGCTATTTTTCTCCTTTCAGCTATGTATAATTATTTCATTATCTTTACTGAAAGCAGCACTAACTGCCTTATTAACTCTAATCTGCAGCTCTTGATCAAACATATGTAAAGTTACTTGTACGCAAAGAATTTTCAGTTCTCATTTAAAGTTGTTGCTTTACCTAGAAGGATAGGAGGGGACTTTTCTATTTTTAGGATATTTGGGATCTTTCTCCATCGTAAAACTTTGTTAGCCTCTGGGAAATTTGGCAGAGTATTTCCCTCTTTCCACTGTTTAATGCCAAAAGATTTTCTTGCTCCTAAAAATAGATTCATCAGGAGAGAATCTGGCTGAAAATGTTCATATACATATTTACCCTAATTATACTGGGAATAATAAAACTATAGTACATATATGCACCTAAAGTTGTTCAGTAAGTAAATGCTTGGAGCGGCAACATCCCATTTACAATTGTGACTGTGGCTTTATGCCTTATACCATTCACCAAGGTGTGGAAAAAATCACCTAGAAAATTGTTTAAGACAAGGCAAAAGAAAAAATTTTTTTTTTGCAAAATATTATTCTAAACTAAGAGAAATAAACATGTAATAGACATGCTCTACAGAAATCCAGTCTAAAAAGCTGAATGAAAAATACAAATGCAAATACAAAGGCTCTCTAGACAACCAGGCACTAAGATTTAAAGGACCAGAGGACTGAAATATGACACATTTTATTATGGAGTAACCAAACAATGTCCTCTTGACTTTGTATAAATACACCAGTAAGTTACATGTCTTATTGCTTCATTATAAACCACTGTGTATGGAGACAAAACCTATACATTTGAATGTAACAAAGGTTTTCCAACTTTCAAAATAAAAACTATGTATTAAGATTTTTGTTGTGCACTTCAGCAGTATTAGAAAGATTGCACTGTTCTACCCACATTGTACTTGTTCTGTGAATAACTTCAGTCTTCTGAGCTATTAATGTAGCACCTTTCTTGAGCAGTACATTCAATGATGGAGCGAGAAGAAAATGAATTGTCCAGAGATATGAAAGATTAAATTAGAGCAGATCACTTGGGCCTTACAAACTCTAGTTCTCTCTTTCCCTTTCTTCTCACGCTCATTTTCCCCCCCTACACCTTCCTCAAACTACCAGTTCCCATCATTAGTCCTCCACCTCTCTCTGTTGTGTTGAATATCTGCTTCTGGAAACAGCATGAGTGCCATGATAGGATTAGAAAAGCGTCTTTAAGCAGTATTAACATGCCTGTTGTAGTAAGGACACCTGGAAGGTCCTGTCAGAATCGTAGTAGCCATGGCATATACCATCCCAAACCTTACTTTCACCTGTGCAAGTTCTGATACATGATAAATTGTCCAACATTTTCTTACATTTGGTGATAGCTGAGTGCAAAAAAATTCATGGAGACAAGTGTGCAACGACACCTTAAATTATCTCAAAGCATAAGACTATCTGGCCTTAGAAATTTCCAAAACGCTACTTTTTCTTTCCTAATTACTTCAACATCCCCTCAACTAGACACTATGTTTTCATGACTCTCCTTCTGGGCCTGGGGGTGGTTGAAACTCCCTCTGGAGCTCATCCAGGGAGCTCTGAGCACTAGCTTGCAAGTGCCTACTGAAAGCAACAAGACTTTCAGCCCACCAAGGGATTGAGCATAATGTCCCTGCAGTGCTCTATCCCCTACCGGCCCAGGAAGCAAGGGTCTGAGCTTGGAATTACAATTAATCCCATGTGTGGCAACACAACATGCTTCCTTTATGCAACCAAGAGAAGTTCCTAACGCTTTAAGATGAAATGCATAGCTAAGATTAAAACAGTCAAAGTTTTCAAAAATGCCTTAAATGAGCCTCTAAATTTGCATATACAAGTTTTCACTTCCAAAATATGTTTACGCATATGAAATTAGAGTGGGTCATTTGAATTTAAGCATTGGTAGGAATTTGGATGCTAAAAGTTGCAGGTACAGTTTTGAAAGCATCTTTCAATATTAGCCTGTATGGTCATCTGCAACATATTAGATTTCTATTCTTTTTTCACCAGAGAACAAAGATTTTTCTCCAAGGATCAAAGAAGTTATTTTTAGATACTACTGTCTAACTGCAAAAAAAAAAAGGGGGGGGGGGCGGGGATTCCAATGAACTATGCCTGGCAAGGTACTAAACAAGTTCACCATCATATAAAATCAACTTGTGTAATTAGAACAGAAGAGGGGCTAGGGGCAAGTAAAGCTTTACTTTTCATTACAAACTGCCGTTTCAAAGCCATATGGCAGGGGTACCACCTGGGAATTCTCTCTGCCCACGATGACTAATTGCCACAGCTCCTGCTACAATTATATCTACAGAGACAAGGTAAGAATGACCTTAAGTGGGAAAAGCACAAAAGAAGATGATATTGTAGCTAGATGTTGAAGAGAAACAGATGGGGCTGTCAGCTATAAAAATTTCAGCTTCCCAACTTTAAAGGGAAGAATCTGAACAATTTAAGGAAAACACTGCTTGGTATGGCTTGAAAATTCATATTACAATAATTAAAAGACTGACTGCCCTATCCTCCAGGGTTAGTAGCTTGTCTCCAAGGCTGTAGGTGGTGTTGTTTTTTGTTTATTTTTTAATTGTAATTGTGTGTATGCATAAGGAGATGGGTTATAATTTGTTCCCCTTTCATTCTCCCTAGTAGCTACTGTCTCAGCAATGTAATCCCTGGTATCACTTAAACACGGGCATTCTACCATAGTGGCACAATATTGCTACTGCTACTGGAAGCTGTAAGATTTTGATGCATTCCTGCAGCATAGCGTAGCTCTAAGTAAGGGACTATCACTGTTAGATGACAGATTCTGTACTTATCACCAAAGAGTCCTTCACATGAGTCAAATCCAAAAGTCACGAAGAGAAACAAAAAATCACGTCTTCAAAACATTCCAGAAACTAATATTACTGGCATCACAAGGAGCCTCTGGTACCTGCAGTGGGAGACTGAATTGGTTCCTCAAAGTGTGATTTCACGTCAGTAACTGCCAACACTGGCTGCTGCTGCTGTGCCGGTCAGTCAGCTCTTTTCAAAGCCATTAGATTGAGAGGTAATGAGGTGAATTTTCAGGATTGCTCATTTTGACTGAGTGCTTGTGAAATTTTGATATAGAAGAAGAAACCAAGAGAATAAAGTGATGGTGGTGACATATGATCAGCAGCTAGAGACTGGAGAAACATACTAGAAGAAGCACAACAAATTTTATTAAGGTGTTTGTCTAGGTAGTTGCCAGTCTGAGAAAAGGGAGATGATTTCTGTCCCTGGACTACTTGGGTAAGTAACAGAAAGTGAAACACGTTGCTACTTGGTCTGGGTTACAGGGAAAGAAGAGGGTTTTTTGATTGAAATCAGACAATCTACTTATTGGTCTTATTCATTTTCTTGACATGAAACAGATTTCAATTACAATTGGGGTCCTAACCCTTTTTGTTTGGTCTGCTGACAGAAAAGCTGCATTGTAACTATAGTAGGAACGTCGCTAATTACCTGCCTCATTTGCGATCAAATACAATTAAGTAGCACTAATTATTTGCTGTGTAACAGCTAAAGTGTGGAAGAGGGTAACCAATCTTTATAATAACCTAATTAATAGACCTGATTGGCATGCATTGTACCTGCATGAATATAACTGAACCTCACATACTCATAATTGGATCTGACTGGACACCCAGTTTTTAAACTAGAGGGTAAAACCCTCATTGTCACTACTAAGTTATTCTAAGGATGTATCCAAATAAGAACACAATAGGAAGTTCTCAGCTCAGAATAATCTCCCCAAAGAATTCACACTCTTCAGATAATCACACAGTATTTCACACCTCCAAAGGGTTTTACAAACATTAACTAATTTGGAGAGGGATGTGCAAGTAATAAGATTAAAATAAAATTTGGAAGAAGTTACTCACCTTGTGCAGTAATGTTGATCTTCGAGATGTCTCCCCCTATGGGTGACTCCACTGTAGTTGCATTTGTATTGCTGTGCTGCTGATTGGAGAACTTTGGTAGCAGTGTCTGTTAGACCCACACGTCCTCCTCATGCCCCGCCACAAGGCCAGCCAGCGCTTGCGGGCTAACCCTCCTCAGTTCTTTTTCTACCGCAAAGTCATTGACAATAGCTCGGAAGTAGAGGGGAGGAGGGTGGATTGTGATGCACCCATAGGGACACATGTCGAAGAGCCATCATTACTGCACAAGGTGAGCAACTTCTTCTTCTTCGAGTGGTGTCCCTATGGGTGCTCCACTGTAGGTGACTCCCGAGCAGTATCCACCACTGAAGGGCTGAGACTTCGGAGTTGGGTCAGTTACAGATGACAGCACTGTGGAGCCGAAGATGGTATCAGAGGAGTCGTCCCCATTGATGGCATAATGTTCTGCGAAGGTGTGGACTGTTGCCCATGTCACCGCTCTACAGATTTCTGAGATAGGGACATTCTTGAAGAAGGCGAGGGATGAGGAGATCGACCTTGTGGAGTGTGTATGAATAGTATCTGGAGGGGTCCTATTGTGAACTTGGTAACACTGTCCAATGCAGTTCGAGACCTACTTGGAGAGTCTCTGGGCTGATAATGCTGAGCCCTTGGATCTTTCTGCAAGGGGGAGGAAAAGACTAACCAAATCCAAAACCTGGACCATTTTTGCAGGTATATACATCATGTCAAGGACTTTCTACTGTATAATATCTCTTGTATCTCCTTCAAAACACGAGCTTTCTAGGTCTTGGAACCAAGAAGGAGCCATGCTTTCATGTAGGGTACGTCCGCTGTTCTGCAAGAGGAGGTATGGAGTGATTGGGAGAGGGATCGACGTCGTGAGCTGTGACAGGTAAGGGTACCAAGTCTCCCTCGGCCAAGTGCGATCAATCAATATGACGTGCTCCGTCTCTTTTATTTTCAGCAGGACTTCTGACAGTAGGGGACAGGAAGGAAAGGCATGGAGAAGATCCCCGTCCCAGGGAAGGAGTGCATCGCCCAGGGAGATTTGTTGTCCTATCCCTGCTCTGGAGAAGTAGCGTCAACATTTCCTGTTCAGGTAAGTGGTGAACAGGTTGTGGTCGGTATTCCACGGCACCGGAATAGATCGTTAAGTACCACTGGGTCTGGCTCCCACTCATGTTTGTGTGGGAATCTGCGACTGAGACTGTCCGCTATGAAGTTTTGTGCGCCCAGGAGGTAGGCTACTGACAGTGTGATGTCATGGGAGATGCACCAGTTCCATAATCTCATAGTCTCTGCACAGAGGAAGGGCGACCTGGCTCCTCCTTGTCAATTTATGTACTACATACATGCTATGCTGTCTGTTAGGAATCTCGTGTGCTATCCTTTCATCAGCAGAAGGAAGTGAGCGCAGGCAATCCTGATCGCCCTGAGCTCGAGGAAGTTGACGTAACTAGATATCTCTGTGGGTGACTACTTGCTGTGTGTCATGAGGTCGTTTAGCTGTACACCCCATCCTATGAGTGATGCATCAGTGGGGAGAAGCAAGGATGGGGGAGGGGAGTTGTGAGAAGGGGATCCCTTTGCAAACATTGGCTGGGTCTTTCCACCAGTCTAAGGAGTTCTTGATCCTGGTGGGTAGTGACAGAGCTTTGTCTAATCTGTCCCTGTTTGGCTGTAAACTGAGCTGAGTCACATCTGGAGGCATCCCACGTGACGCCTGGCATGTAGTATTACTGCTGTGCCTGCTGCCATATGCCCCAAGAGTTGGAGGCAGTACTGGCTGATATTTGCAGGCTGTTTTGAATGGTCTCTATGAGTTTGGCCAGATAAAGGAATCTGTGTTGAGGTAGAACACCTCTGGCCTGAAATGAGTTGAGGTCGGCCCCTATGAATTCCAGATGTTGCACTGGAATGAGGGTTGATTTTTGGCCATTGACCTGTAAGCCCTGGTTTGTAAAAAAGTGCATTGCAGCTTTGGTGACTCAGTGAGCCTCTTGGACAGGTCGGGCTCTAAGGAGGCAATAGTCCAGATAAGGGAAAATCATGATCTCTTGGGAGCATAGGTGTGCGGCCACTACTGAGAGAACCTTGGAAAATACTCTTGGGGAAAACAATAGCCCAAAGTGATGGTAATGGTCTTGTCCCAGAGTGAATCTGAAATTGTCTGTGAGTCAGTTGGATTGAAATATGAAAGTAGGCATCATGAAGGTTGAGGGCTGAAAACCAGTCTCCCTGTTCCAGCATTGGAATGAATGTTGCTAGAGTGACCATCTTGAATTTTTGAGCTTTGACAAACTTGTTGAGAGCTCTGAGGTCTATATGGGTCTCCAACCTCCCTTCCTCTTGGGTATTAGGAAATAGCAAGCCCTATAGATGTTGACGTACTGGTTTTAAGGCTCCTAACTGGAGAAGACTATCTACCTCTTGTTGTAGTAAATTCTTGTGAGAAGAGGGACAGGGAAGGTCATTGTGGAGGGGACAGGGAGGTCAAATGGATAGAGTATCCACTGTGAACAATCTCTTGGACCCATCAGTCCGAGGTTGTATATTCCCAGGTGCTACAGAATGCTGTCAAAAGGTAGCCAAAAGGGATGATAGCGGTGGTCAGCTGTAGCAGTTGGGGAGGAGTGGTCTATCGACCCCTCAACTAACATGTCAAAACTGGTTTTCGGAGGTAGACGCCTAGGATGAGGAAGGTTGTGGGCCAGATGGTTTACGCCTCCAAAATTTATTCTTTTTTCCTCTGTGGCTTGTATTAGGGTTGAGCAGATATTGAAAGGTGTGTGGTTTGTGCTGGGGCTGCCAACTAAACTTCCTCTTTTGTCCTGGCGTATAGATGCCCAGCAAATGGAGAGTGGCTCGAGAATCCTTCAGGGTGTGAAGAGAGCCATCAGTCTTTTCCGCAAAGAGTTTAGTGCCTTCAAAGGGAAGATTTTTGATGGTCAACTGTACCTCCTTCTGGAAGCCCGAGAGATGGAGCCATGATGCACGTCGCATCACCACTGCCATGGAGATGGAACTGGCTGCCGTACTGGCTGCATCGAGAGCAGATTGTAGCGTTGTTTTTGCTACTGACAGTCCCTCCTAAATAATGCCCTTGAATTGGTTGCAATGTGACTCAGGCAGCTGCTTAATAAAATCATTCAGTTTTGAATAATATAGGTAGTCGTATTTCGACATTGGGACTTGGTAGTTGGCAACTCAAAACTGAAGTGTGGCCAAAGAGTATGCCTTCCTCCTGAAAAGTTCCAAATATTTCCACTCCCTGTCATAGGGAGCAGACCTCATCTGGTGTTGACGGACATGGGAATTAACAGTGTTCACCATGATGGAGTTGGGTGGAGGGTGGGAGAAGAGGAACCCAGTCTCTCACGCTGGGACATAATATTTTTTTGTCTGCCTGCTTGCAGATAGGTGCCGCCAATGCTGTGGTCTGTCAGACGGTTCTTGTCAGGCCCAGAATGGCCTCGTTAATGGGTAGGGCAATTTTTGAGGAAGAGGATGAATGGAGCATGTCTAAACAATGATGATGGGTATCCTTGACTTCCTCTAGTGGTATTCGGCGAGTGTCTGCCACTCTCTTCAGTAGGTCCTGGAAGAGGCAAAAGTCATCTGCCAGAGATGGCAGGGGAGACATAACGGCCTCATTTGGGGAGGAGGACAATATGGTCCTTGGGGTGACTTCGTTCTCAAAGATTTATTTTAGAGGTTCTGAAGCTCTGGAAGCCACAGCCAAAGGGGTGTAGCCGAGGGATCTTGGATGGGGCTAGAAGCTCGAGAGGCATGGTGGCGATATACAGCCCGAAGGTCCCAGTATGGCCACTGAGGTGGTGGTGGCATAGAGGTTGGTGGTGGTGCCCATGGGTGGGCGTACCAAGATGGTGGTGGTGGGGCCAACTGAGGGTATCCTCATGGACCCTGTTGATATTGGGCATCGTAAGGAGTCTGGGAGGAGTACTACGATGCCAACTCCTCAAGTTTTCTATCTGAGCCCTCACTAGACAGCAGGGGAGCATGACAGGACAGCGGGAAAGACTCCTGTGCCAGTCAAAGACTCGGTGCGGAGGTTCTGGCACTGAGAAGAGGAGATTCCAGGATGTCCAATACATGGAGGTCCTTAGAGTGTCGGAATACTGGTGGTACCGACCAACTCGATGCCATTGGCAGTACCAGGTGGGATGGAGATCTTGTACGTACCAGTCATTCTGATGCCAACTGAGGCCTCACGCCCCCTCCCACACCCTAACCTCCAGCCTCTACTTCCACATGTATTAGGGAATCATCTTCTGGCAAGAGGTTTTGCAACATTAAGAGCATATTGCTATGACTTATACCTTCAGCAAATTAATGTTTTACAATTTGAACAGTCACCAAGATTATGTTTTTTCCATAATCAAAAAAATGTTAGCCATGAACAGTTTGTGGGAAACTCAGAAGACTGCCCAGATTTGCCAGACATTGAAACACTATCCAGAAAAGAAACAAAGTTCTTTCTCTCCAAGAGCAGACAGACAATTCTTAAATTCCATACCACAGGACACAGTAGGTGTTTCATATGAGCATAACAGCAATAAAAACATAACTTAAAATATATGGTAATTCAAGTAAAAAGCTAAATAGGAAGCTTAAGTGGTATCTTTAAGTTTGTTTTTATTCAGAAGCTAGAATTAGCCCTTTAAAAAGTTCCAGCACAAGCAATTCAAAATTTATGCCAACCACTGGAACTTTTTGATGTACTGTCCTGTGTTAACTTCAACCTCAAGCAAGGCAAAAAACAAACAAACAAAACCCCAGTATGATAAATGGCTCCATCTTGGCTCATTTCTTAGGTTCTCCTTTCCCCATCCCCTTAACATTAGGAGTTCTCATCAAATGAGACAATGGAACTATGATCAAAAATGAGACAATGGAACTATGATCAAAAATCATACTTGACACATTGGTTTTGAAAATCCACCCCTACTATTTTTCCAACTCTAGAAAGTAATAAACCAATCATTTCTTCCATCCTTGAACAAATGCAGAATTGTTCCATACAGTATTGTCTATGCTCCTTTGCCAATCTAGTTTAAATATCTCCAGAGATGGAACTTCTATACAATTGTCGAACTGTGGCCTGAGGGAATTTTTATTACACACCTTTTCTCTTTCTTAATTTCACCACATTACACCTAGGGAATATGGATATCACATGCTGAATTATGCCCTTCCATAATTGGCATTCAGAGCTGACAAATGTTTGTGGTTAGGATTCTACAGAACACTTAAAATACGTACAACATGGCTAACTGAAGAAAGCGTTTGGAAAAGGGTATAACTTTTTGGTAACCTGGTGACAGAATCCATTTTGTCTCAAAGGGGCACCAGTTTGTCAGCAAAGCAGTTACAAATACACTGTTAGAAAAATGAAAGGTGTAACAAAGCCACTCCATAGGACTAAAGAGGTTGCATGGACCCAAAACTAGCAATGGTGCATTATATGGGTAACAGGGTCTTCCCATTCATTCTAAGTTTCAGACAGGTGTCTTAGGGAATTTCTGGACAAAGTTGCCTTTTTGTCTCTGAACAAAGTAAATTTTCATTCTGTAATCAAAGCATGTTTGAATTTTTGTTTAATATTTACAAATTTTAAGCAATTCCATATATTGAAATCCATATTACTGTGTTATGTTTTATCTGGGGAAAACACCCAGAAGATACATGAAATTTGAAATATTAACTTAAAATCTAAGAGTTATTTTTATAAGAGTACTTAGTGTTCTCACTTGAGGTTTTTCAAGAGAACAGGTTATAGTAGCTACAGTATGTAACAGCAAGATAATATCTGCTTCTTAGCCTGTTCCTGCACTAATCTGAAAGAAGTGGAGATGGGGAAAAAATGATCTCGGCGTTGATCACTTACAAGATGGGCAATATGCTCAGAGAAGCATGTGATTAGGAAGAGGCACGGATCAGGAGAAAAACCAGCCCAGAGGCATATTCAAAACAGAGGGAACAGAAAAAGAAAAAAAAAAGAAAAAGAAAAAAAGATGTGCCCGGAGAAGCATACTCTTATGTTCAGTACGAAAGGCAGAACACAGAAGGATGAGAAAATGGCATACAAATAATTCTGGTTGGAAATTTTTCACAGAGCTTTAATCACCAATAATACTTCAGAGGTTCATGATTTTCACATTTGTCTATAAAAGGACACATAACTAATGGACTTGTCTCTTAGAACATTTCTCAGGAGGAGAAAAGGATTGTGCAGTCCTAGTTCTGGTCTGATTTTTAAAGCTACTGTCAAAACAAGACATTAAATTAGAGACTGATGTCACTTCAAAAGTTACACCTTACGAGCAAGAGCCTGGAAGAATGTGGCACTGCTCATGCAATGACTGACTGGCCCTCTTGATGTTGAAAGAAGTGAGTTCTCAAATATACAAGTAATCTTTCTGAATGGCCCAGCACTGAAAAATGAAGCTGCAGTATTACAACTGTTTCTGGAAGTAGTTAATATGACAGCTTCCATTAGCACAAGCAAACTCAGAATAATTTAACTCCAGCGTCTTTTGAACTTAACTAATTGGTTGCTTAAGTAACATTGCCTTCAAAATATAGTTTAATGTAATCACTGTAGGTGATAAGTACTAGTAACGTTCAGAACTATGTATCCCAGAGCATGATCAAGTGTAATGAACCTTACTGATGATTTATCACACTAGGTGACCAAGTCAGAAAAAGTCAGTCATTAAGAAATGATTTCCCACTTTCTACAAAATGCAAAGGCTTCACGAGAGGAGAAAATAGCGTGAAATGCATGATCTTACTGATACCGAAACATCAGTTTATTAATTCAAGATTGTTCTATAAAATTCTCAGATTTCAGAAGTGCAAACAAATCATTTGACTAGCTATTACTCAAGCTCTGCTGGGCCAGGTGGAAGCTGATCCGTAATTATGCTTAGCATTTGACATTCTCAAAGCACTTCACAAGGATTATCCAGTTAATCTTTTGAACATCCTATTTTCCAAATGGAGAAAGAGGCAGCGACATTAGGTGACTCTCAAGGTCAGCAGTATACATTCCACTCCCCCTCAAAGTCATCCCTGAGACAGGGGTTGGGACACGTACAAAAAAGTGGTTCAAGTGTGATTGACAATCAGTTATTGTGTACTTCTAGCTTCTTCTAGTAAACAGGGTTTGTTTAAATACATTATTTTTAATACCATTACAACAATTAAAATAATTGGTGGGCAAAGGGGCCTTACATATTTGATCCATTTCCATTTGACAAACTGGGATGCTTTCCCTGAAAAGAGCTACGAACAGTACAACTTTTGATTACTTCCCGACACAGACACCAGTATTACAGAGAAAGTATTATCTTTGTAGATAAGACTGTAGATTTCAATTTAAAAAACAATTTGTTTCCTTCCATCAATATGAAATATGACTTAAGTTTTACAGGTACATTCTATCAGGGAAATTTCAAACATTTGGGGTTCATTATCTGAGGCATACAGGAGATATGAAATAGTTTTTTTAAAAGGACTGTTCACTTTTTAAAAAAGCTCCTTAACTTTTATTTGCTGTCCCTTCTCAAAAAAGCACTTAATATACCAATCTTAAAATGTGTTATTTTCTGCTAGCCTCAGAGTAGAGCCTTTAACTTGTTTTGGTAAGTGTGCTAATTAATTTTTGACCGCATAATCACATGTACTCCAAAATGTCGCTGTAAGTATAGGCCAGTCCCTAGCTGTCTAGTATCATATGGAGTATATCATGAGCTCAAAGGCAAGTGTTCTATAGCCTCCCAACCTCTAGCCTATGATGGGTTCCCATAAATAGTCCCAGCAAATGATTCTTTTATTAAGGCTGCCAGAAATAAAAGGTGCAAACACCTTAGACACAATTGTTTCAACAAAAAGATAGGAGTGAGATAACTCAGCCCCTAAAGGAAGCTCAGTCCAGTCCAATAGTATAAAAGGTAATAAGGTCCCAGTGTAAACTCTCCACATCATACTCTTGCCTGAAGGCTGCAGCCCTTTGTATTGTTGTTCCTCTGCCAGCAACAGGATGTGCCTTGGCCCAGCAATTAGGCCCTCCATTTGCAGCTCTGAGGGTGCCTGCTCTTCTGACTTTTTCTACAGACAGTTCACAGGCTACAGCCTTTTGTCTATTTCTTCTGTTCACACAGCCTCTGGCTCCCTCTGGAGCCTGGTCCTCTCTGACCTCAGGTTGCACTTTCCTGTAATCTGGAGATTATGGAGCATTCTGGATGTTGAACTGGAGGTTAACAGTGACCAGTAAGAAGTCAACAACAGGTTCATTACAGTAAGTTATCTGAACTTTTAACAAGCCCTCATAGTTTGTAATGTCCACAGATATACTGCACAGAGTTTGAGAAGTCTAGAGGCCAGTCCACTCGTTTCTTAATTTAACTGTAGGTGGCCAACATACGTTAGAGACACCTTCAAATGATTGCTCCAAAAATTGAACTACCACCAATACAGACACACCTGTATAACACATCTGTACAAGAGCCCCCACTCAAGATCTTCATTACAAATTGTAGTGACTGCCTCTGCCTCAAATCACTGCATGTCAAGTTAAAACTTCAAGAAGAAAGCTAAGGAAATTCACATACAGAAAACTAAGTTAAAAGAGAACTAAGGTTGCAAAGAAATCAGTTGCTCTGAAAAACATGCTTTTACAACACCGTAGTTATAAAAGTGTTTTTGATTGCTAGAAAATTTTAAGTTAAAAGATTTAGGAAAAAAACATTAAAGTCTGGGAGTCAGAGTTTTATTTCTTCAGAAAATCTTAACCCTTCCTCCTCCCCTTTCTTTTTTAAACATATGCCCACCATACCTCTCCAACATATTTGATGTCCACATACTTCAACAACATCCCATGCTGAACATACTGATGCTGAAACTATGCTTTCATTATATAAAGAGACACTTACCTATGGTCTTAGATTACACGGTATTAGATGTTATATGAGCGGCTACTCCCCAGATCCTCCTCTAACTCATCCCCCTTTATTAGCTGACTACACTAACAGCTTATCTTTTACATTCCATACACAGTGTGTCCGCGCCGTCTTTGATTTATGCTTAATGAAGAGGCCACAGGGTTTTGTTTTTTTAAACCACATACTGAACAATCCCCTAACTACTAATCCAGTATAAATCACAATGTCAAGCCTAACCTCTCTATAATTGTTACAAGAACCACTTGAATCATCATCAATCTCCTGACGTGAACCTATACTGAATGAGCACATAAAGGAGCTCCACCCTAAAGCCAATGATGGCCCACCGATCAGAATGTATCATTCTCCAAAACATACTGGATGGGTCAGACTTATCTGTATCACAGAGAAGTTAGAGGGAAAAAATCAGACTGTGAAAAGTAACCATAGTTGTGTGTGTAACAGACGGCATACACTGTGGTGGGGCACAGCAACAAGTTTGAGATTATTTGTGGAGCCTTGTTTTTGAGTTTCTAGACTTTCAAGTCTTTGTTTTTTTGAAAGTTTTTTACATACATTTATAACTGTAACGGACATTTCCCAGTAGAGTACAATAATTTTAGACTTTGTGTAGTTCAGAATCTTCGTACAGAACTCATGTGCAAGAAAAAGTGTTTACATACAAAGCCGAATAAAGAGACTTGCATTTCATTACTTATCTACAGACTCCATCCAGAAAAAAAAAAATTCTGTAGCAGTAACAAGTCCTGACTTGGATCAAACAAAAACTAGGTAGGTTCTGTGTAACCTGAGACATAATAATGTGTGCTTGAACTTTTTGACTCCCCCTCCCTGTAATATTCCAATAGGTTCTGAACACAATAAATTAATGACAGAAAGATACTGTATAGCTTTTCTTCTCCAGAAGGCAAATATCAAAGAGAAAAGACTTTGTTTGTAGTGAAGGGAACAAGGGAATGTGAATGAAAGTGGTCTTGCACCCATGAAAAGGAAATTCAGTTTCTATTGCAGCAGCCAAGGACGCAGGCAAGGGCTGTAACACACTTGGGACCATATTCTGATATGATTGCATCTCCCAATGACTTCAGTGGGAGTTTTATCCCCTTGTTCAAGGGTATAATTTGGACTAAATGATTAGATATCAACTTCACTATGCAAATAGACCCCAGTTCAGTAAGGGACTTGAGTACATGCTGAATGCTTAATTATTTTGTTGAATTGATGCCTTAAATGAGTATCCACAACATGAACCCTATATAACCATCCAATCACATCCAAAAGGCAGGGGTGTATTTTGGGTCTTCCACAAAAGAATGAAGAGCACTGCACTGCACAACCACTGCAAACATCACAGAGGCCCACTTCTGCACCTTTCCTTTTCCCACTGCTTATTTTAAGCAAATTAAAGGAAGTTCTGAGTCCCACAATCCTAGTTATAATTTTATAGCACTTTGTAAAGATGTTAGCAAAGCTCTGGTGAGCAGAGGAAAATCTGCCTTAAGCCAAAACAGTTGTAAGTCTTCTAGTTCTAAAAATATTTCCATGACCTATTAAGGTCAAATAACCTTGTGCTTAAAACTCCTGATTTCTTATGTTGAATTTCACAAATTACTACTCTTATTGCGTAAAAAAAAAAGTTTGGAAGAACTTTAGAAGAGCATTAGGAGATAAGCATGTACTAGGAAATACTGCACTGCTACTCTGATAGACATAATACCTACCCAAAATAATTCTAACTCATCTTGAAGAAATGTATATCCTAAAAAATAACAGTGCATAGATAGCATCATTATATTTTTAGTAATCCAGGAAGGATTACTAGCCTGCAATCAAGCAGAGAAGGAGATCAGAGAGGGCGATTAGAGAAGAGGAAGAGGAGGAGAGGGATATCAGGGAAGGATAAAACAGAGATTTAAAATTATAACACTGTTACGGACAAAAGCATAAATTAAGAAAAGATGAACTGGTTAAAGAGTTTTAAGGATTGACAAAAAAGATTAGGAATGTTAAGAAATGGATCATAATTAAAATGCTAATGACTAATGTTATCACTAAAGTAAAAATATTGCTAAGGAACAATTTAGGTCTCCAAATACATTTAAAAGGTATAAAAACAACACGACCTCTCTCTCTTTTGGGTGGGGTTCAAGTGACACTTGCAAAATTCTACTTCCTTGTCACACTGGCTGAGATTTGTCAGGACAGGAGGAGTGAAATAGCTTTGTCATTATTCTTATTATAAGATTGGATGAACGGGTTGTGTGCTTGGGCTGGTAGAAGGTTATGATGATTTTACAAGGAATGCATGTTGAGAGCACATATCACTAGTCAGGCAGGAGACATCATCAAGACTCTGAAGTTCTATTGCTGGTCACTGATTCCCTTTGTGACCTTAGACAAGTCATTTGCACTACACCTGGGTTCCCCCATTTGTAAAATGATGATAATTCTGAGCCACATTTGTAAAGAACTTCGGGATTTATATAAAGTATTACGCAACCTTCCTAACATAACCTTGCAAAACCTTCTTAGTTCAAACCTTTTATTCCAATTTATTTTGTGCAGAAACTGCAATTTTACCATGTAGGGAAACTCTATCAAGGGTTTGGTAGTGATCCTTGCATGATTTAAATCAGATTTTATCCCACACTTCCAGAAGTGCAAGACAAAATAACTTAATGCTCCTTGCAGTTTGCAAATATCATGCTTCTACTTGTTAAAAAAAATACTTTGTTACCTACAAAATATTTGCAGCTGAGAATTTTTTGAAAAGAATATTCCACAGTATTAAGTATATTCTTTAGTTTATTAATATATATGTCTTTGTATGCATAATGCCTTGGTATCTTGTCATGTTATCAGTTACCTCCTTGAAATTCAAGAAAAAATTCAAATGTAAAATAAGATGTTGGGACAGAGCACTAAAGTCAAGACACACAGCTTAACGAATGCCAATATCACCAGGTCTCTTCAGAAAGCATTAAAGGAACTGACAGTAAGAAGAAGAATTTGGATGACTTCTTGGGCGACTTTAAGTTTTGCCTTTCTTATTAAGGATATATTAAAACATTTCAATATTTGAAGTCAAATTTAGCCAGCTATCGAACCACAGTAATTATTTTTGTATTTTTTCAAACTTATTAAATTAAAGTTATAATAAAATGTTAACATACAACACCAGACAGGACTTATTACTTATTCAGAATAAGGTTAATATTCAAAAAACCTAGCTAAAGGTTGTGGCTTGCTGGCTGGAAAGCTGTCTCCCTCTGAGTCTGATAAAAAGGGTGACCAAATTTCTAAATACCTATCGCCCTTGTTGGCACTTCTTTTGTGTAGGTACTTGGTGTGAAAACTTTTCCATTAGAAGGCCAGTCCATATTTTACTATACCACAATTCCATAGTAGAAGTCACATTTTTCCATTAATATGCAATACAAAGTCTTGCCACTAACAATGAAAAGGATATTAATGTGTTGTTCTGTTTAAAATGTAGATCCTTTACTGGAGCCAGTGCTGCTGCCGCACCACCTTGGCTTGAAGTAGTAGTAGTAATAAACACCAAATACATGATTTCCATCATTAGACACCCCCCCCCCCCCCCACTATAAAAATTGTTCAAGCACTCCTGACTGGAGCATTAAGTAAGCAGGTCAGGGGACTTCTAGGAAGCTGGCATTTTATTAGAGAGATGAATACCTTTAATAATTTCCTCCCTAAACCATTTAATGCCCAGACACAACTACCACATGTACAAATATGTTCCCACTTCTCTGTAACTCTTCCAACAGTGCACCTCCCTCATAGCAAAATACAATGGATTTTAAGTGGAGTCAAATGCCATCAATACAGTAATTTATAAAAAATATTGTTATGAGCTATACAAATTTAAGATGTATGTCCCCTTTCCCATATCACAGTAATTATTTTTAGGTTTACATTTTAAATGCAGAATCTCTCAATACAATTGAAAACAAAATCAGCATAGACCTGTTGACTCTCAACTCTTCTTTGTGTACTAATCTAGGTTTGAGGCTTTCGAAGGCACTATTATATACCTGTAAAATGCCAGACAAATTTACAAATCAATTAAGGTGTTTGGTGCACTAGTTGTGAAGTTTTCCAGTTTGTTTTTGATTAATCGTTAGAAATAAGTGGTTTGCAATGGCAAACATGGAACCTCTCAAATGAACCAACAAGAACCTTTCAGTTGCTGACCAAGTCATTCTACTTGGAAACCTGCAATCTGGTTTAGCACCTCTTTTGGGATGCACAGTGAGTTTCAATCACTTTGATTTTTTTAAACAATGAGCAATATCTATAGAGGGAAGTCAAATTCCCAGCACGTGCCCCAGATGAAGCAAGATAGAACTGGATGTCTAAAGTGAAGCTCCAGAATCTCAAAGTGGCCCAACAGATATTCATTAAAAATTGAATGTCAAACTCCATTTCAATTCATTTACAGAACATTAAATACACCAAAGGAAGGACTGATGAGTGACATTAATGCACCGATTGCCTCAATGAAACATGTGGGCTAACTGAATGAAGTAATTTGTGGAACATTCATTAGCTTAGCTAGGTCAAATACAAAGGAGGACCTTGTAAGGGAAAAATATGTGGCCTGCTAAATCTGAGATGTCAGTTGGGATAATGGCTGAATTTAAATATGATTTCAGAGGGAGTGAAGAAATACTTGGTGAATAAATTGTTTCTAGTGACTAAATTGTGTTTAATATTTACTTCTGCTTTGTGATACTTGAGAGCATGACAGTTGATCTATTTTAGCTATTTATACAACATAATATAAAGCATTCTTTGACATACCAATGCAGAATCCAGATTAGTGGGGGGCTGTGTCACCCCTGCCCTGCAACCTTGTGTGCCTTATGGTAGTATTCCCACCTTGGCTGCTCACAAACAGCCTTCCAGCATTCAAGCTGCACCCTGAATGTTGGTGTATAACTGCATCCTGCCAGCTACACCCTAGCTGTCACCAGCCTCGGTTATACTTCAGAGTGACCCCAACACACTCCCAGTCCAAGATCTTCCCAAAGAAATGTATGTCCTGTACTGCCCAGCCCTCTACTGGACAGTACAAATATATTAAGCCTGTTATTAATTTAAGGGAATAATATGCCAGTTTATTATTTTAAATAGAGTACCCAGACTCTCCAATTTAAACACACTGCATTAGATAAAACAATAAAACAAGTTTACTAACTACAAAAAGACAGATTTTAAGTGAGTACAAGTAATGAGGCATAAAAGTCAGAAATGGTTACAAGAAAAATAAAGATAAAATGTTACTAGTGCCTAACTTAACAAAACTATATTAGTTTCAAACAAAGTTTCTCATCACAAGCTCCAGCAGACTACTGACCAAACTCTCAGGTCAGGACCCCGCTTACAGGAGTCCAATTGCTGTTTCCTTTTGTCTTCAGTCCCCCTCTTGAAAAACATTTCCAGTGGAGACCCAGGAGACAGAGTGTATGATGAAGGATATTCCTTATTGATTTCTTTCACCTGTTTGAACTTCATTTGTTTCCCTTCCCTGCTTGATGACTCTGCTTACTGCTTAAATGCAAATCAAGGCAAGCACACAATCCTTTGTCTAAGACAAACCTGACTTTGGCCTGGGCAGGGTTGTGGGATATGGAACACATGTTGACATCATACAGGGGAATCTTATAACGTCACATACAATGTTGTCCCACACATTTTACCAGGACAATACTGACCAGCATATTCTGAGTTTTCAAATGATACTTTAGAAGGCATACTTTGTACAAAGATTATTACAATGCTGTTTGGGGTGGGAACACAGGGGTATAGTCTGATTCACACTCCCTTTCTACTGTGGCGTTAAGACTTAATCAAGACATGTTCCACAGGGGACTCTGAAAGTCACAAGCAACTTGTCAGAGTTCACACAAAAATATAGTACTTTGCAAACAATCCAATGAATTTAAAGTGATAAAAGACGCAACTTATCAGGGCTTATATTGTGTATAAAGCAACTCAAACAAAAAGTATTAAACTTGCACCTTTATATGGCTGGACTGTATAGACAAGACAGTACAAATCCTATTTAAAGGTGTTTAATATGCATGACAAAGTTCAAGTACTCTTTTACATACACACCATGGCAAAACATCTCACTGCATTTTACCAGACATATTAGCTGCCCAAGGCTACTGCTGATTCTAAGATGGCCATGTTGCATACTTGGCTTGATCTTTGTTGAAACTCAGTTCTGATTTAACCATTATTTGGAAAACTGCACCACTTTGTGAAAAAAGGACCATAGCAATTTTTTGCAATGACAGCAACATCAAAACAAAATGGTAAACGTGACATGGGATTTATAATAGACTGACTTGAAACCAGCATGCATGCTGTTCTGAAGTGCTAATGGCCAAAAATGCAAAGGTTTTGAAATTGAAATCTTTATAGACCAAACATCAGTCTCCCACCATTTCTCCAGTTATGAGAGCATAGGGAAGAAAAACTGTCAGGCAGAGCCAGCTCAGGGACAGAGACTCACCTGGCAGGAGCTAGCATAGAAACAGCTATAGCCACAGACCTTTGGACACAGATGATAGCCTGCTTTCTACTTTCTTTCCCCTCTACCAATTGGCTACTTGATCCAATCCTGTCCACCCCCTCACTCGGTCTAACAAACGTCTACTAACCTCCAAGTTCTGTTTCTCTCTTCCAAGTCCTCCTCTCCCTTCAGCTACTCCTCTCCTAGCAAATCCCAGCCCCCCCAAAATTAAAACTAAAGCAAAAAACATGGAAATAATATTTGCAAATCACATTGTTCCCTCTGCTTATAGGTTAAATCCACATACACACAATTTGTCCCTCTTGTCTATTTAGATTGAAAGTTCTTTGGGGGTAAGGACTGCCTATTATTCAGATATACAATGATTAGCACAATGGGCTTTAATACAAATAAATACACACAGTCACCCAAACTGAAAAAAAATGCCTTTAAATATGATGTGAAACAGTGTTGTCTGTCGGCCATACATATCCAAACACTTCCAAACTTCTAGAGAAATAGCTACTTAGACATTCCACATGAGTTCACTAGTTTTTCCTACTGCTGCACAACTTGTAGTATTTGTGGAGGTATGTTTCCAATTGTTCGCTTGAAGAAATCTTGTTCTTTTTAAAAGTTGTGCTACGATGTGCAGCAGGAGAATGCTTATTTGAGACATCTCAGGAGGCAAAGATTTTCACTTTGAATGGGTCAGACAAGTGGCACAGAGGTTAGCAAGGTTATAAAAAGAACAAACAGCAATCTTTTAACCTGAATCTAAGAAAACCCAGGACAAATGCCTTATGAATTCACTGTTTCACAAAGCAACAAAATCATGGGGGCAAGAAAATTCTTGAAGGCAAGTTCTAATTCCTTCACAATGCTGTTTGAATAGCCAATGCCACTGAAGGCCATCCACGAGCAGAGGACTGACTTATTCTGATTACATCTTCCTTGTCACCTGCAGCTCCTCTTTCACACTGAAGTGAGGTTGCTCTCATGAGGTTGTATTAAATTAACGTAATTAAGAACCAGTTTTTCCTAAACTATCAGCAATCACCCCTGGCTTGTGCCTTCACTTATTTGTTTTACATGACGTGCTTAAGCACATTCCTCCCTTACAGATGTTCTAACAGAATGGGAATTCTTCTCCAGGGGTAGAATGTGAATGTTCTGCCCAGGTACAGCAAGGTTGGAGCATTCCACAGAAGTCCTCAGCACAAGGAAGAAACCTAGAATACTTTCCCCTTGTTTCAGACTTCACTGAAGAAAATGGAGTAAGGAACCACTGCGACCTGAAATCAGCACGAGGGAACTTCACATTAAGTTGTGGAGTGACCAAAAAAGCGATTAATCAACCCTCTACTGTAGACTCCACAGCACTGAGTGGGCCAATGTAGAGTGATTTGAGAGACTTGCTCTGGGGCAAGAATCTGCAAAAGACTCACTTGCCAATAACTCTCATTTTTGGCTGTCTCTGAAGGACTTCCTAGAGTCAGTTGCAGAATCACTGGAAGCTCTCATCCCATTTTTGTCCTGTTATCTTCAAGTCAGGTTTCTTCTTTGTCCTGTTATCCTCAAGTCAGGTGACAATAAAAATAAAGTATCACAATTCCTTGTCAACCTTATGTAGAACATCTTTTATTGACTGAATTAAGCTCACATCTCACACTGAATTGAGAGTATTTAAAATTTTATATCTCCTTCATAAAAAGTTTCCCAACATTTCAATTAGTTATTTTGACATGGCTCTGATTACAAAATGCCACCTGCTCCTGGTTACGTGTCATGGGAGAGAGGGGTTGCAAGGCATCTTAATCATTAGCTCTGAAAGGCTGAGAACTCTACTATAGAATTTAATAGAGAATTAAATTCCTTCTATAGAAAAACAGCATAGGATGGCTCAAGAGACAGACAGAAACAATAAATCCCTAGTAAATTCTGTAGGTTTTTAAAATGGTTTCTGTTTAACCCTATTTCTTCCCTATTTAATTCTATAGAACATCTCCATAAGAATGATCTTTTGCCATGAACAAAAAGGAGAGCCTCGCCTAAGAACTTTCCAAACTTATTCAGGGGGTGGGGAGGGAGGGGGAAAACTCACACACCAGGGAAGAGCCCCTTGGGTCTCTTCTCTTGGGAGGAGCTGCTGTGAAAAGCTGCCCATTTGATTCTCTTCTTCAGAAAGAAGACCAAGGGGAGGTTTGGGCTTGGGAAGAGCTGGGCTTGATAAATCTGACTCTTCTTCTTTTCACGTGGGTATGAAGTGAAGAGCAGTCACAGGGCAAAAAAAGGCTGCTGCTTTTTCCCCCACAGGTGGAAAGAGGGACTGTGAGAAGCCCCAATTTCTCTTTAGGAGAATCTGGCCACAGGAAGTCACTCCTATTCTTATAGTTTAGTAGGAAAATTAAGTGAAAAGGCCATCCCTCTGGTGATATGCAGGTGGAGTGACTGTGCATGGACAGGACTGCCTTATGGGAGGCAGTATCTCTTAGGAGCTGATGATGTACATTCTGCAGTTTGGGTGTATTATGGAAGGAGAAGCTTACATGAGGGAGGCAGGTGTCATGCAAGGTGCATCTTCACTAGGAAAAAAAGGTGTGTTCTTACCTTGAGTTAAAATCCTAGTGAAGACAGTCACCAACACTCCCCTCATAAGGCTGTCCTAATAAAACAAACTTCTTTGACCCCCTCCCAATGTTTGCTTTCCCTTGTGAAGGCCACTTCTCTGCCATCAAGTCTTCTGTGGTTTTCAAAAGGGGAAGCAGACACTGTGTGGAGTGGGGAAAAGGGGGTTAAGGAAGTACAGTAACTCCTCGCTTAACGTTGTAGTTATGTTGCTGAAAAATGCTACTTTAAGTGAAACGATGTTAAGCAAATCCAATTTCCCCATAAGAATTAATGTAAATGGAGGGGTTACGTTCCAGGGAATTTTTTTTTCTCCAGACAAAAGATATATATAATATATATACACACACACATACACAGTAAGTGTACTCTAAGTACACTGCCTTTTTAAGTAGATCAGCAAGTTGACAGCAGCTGCTGCCTGCAAGTTCCCTCTGTCCTGAGCCCTGTGGCATCCCCCCCCCCCCCCCCCCGCTCTATGGAGATGGGGTACAGGAGCAGGGGAGGGGGACACCCTGACATTAGCACCCTTCTTCCTCCCTCCCTACACAGCAAGCAGGAGGCTTGCACACAGGAGCAGCTCCAAGGCAGAGGGCAGGAGCAGCACACAGCAGTGGGGGGGAGGGACATCTGAACCGCCCGGCAATTGATACCCTGCTGGGTGGCTGCTGCACAGGGAACTTAGGGGAGCTGTTGGGGGGCTGCCGGTCCACCCTGGTTCCAAGCCCCCACCAGCTAGCTCCAACGGGCTGCTCTTTCTGCAAGCAGCGGACAAAGCAGGCGGCTGCCTAAAAACATTATAAGGGAGCATCGTGCAACTTTAAACAAGCATATTCTCTAATAGATCAGCAACGTAACAACAAAACAATGTTAACCGGGACTACATTAAGTGAGGAGTTTCTGTACAGTACATTAGGGCAGTCTTATGAGGGGAGAGATGGTGCATCTAAGGAAGGAGCACGTTTGAAAAGCATCTGAAGAGCAAACAAGTGGGAGACCACCACAAAAAATTAGCAAGAACCTTACAGGGATAGTGTGAGTTCCTACTGTGATGGATGACAGTAGATAAACTGGAGAGTAATGTATGCAATTGGCCTCTCCACCATGATCTCACTTTCTGGGAAACGAACCATCTTCTAGAACATAGCTCACCTTACATCGTATGTTTTTCCTTTTCCCAGTCTCTCCTTCAAACTCTATTCTAAAGCACCATTAGCACTTATTACAATTTAGCAGGGAATTTTGTTAGGAGAGTCTGAGTTGGGCTCTAACTGATAATGAAGAGACAGTAGTAAGTGTGAAGGAATGGTCACTTTCTTACAGACTGGATTCCACCCCACCACGGGAATGATTAATGCTTCTTTAATTACAATGAGTGATTTCCTTAATGGTAAAATCCACAAACAATGCTATTCTTATCTATTTTGTATTTCAGACATTTATTCATGCAGAAGCATGTTATCTGTAAATAGACTGGGTGAAAGTCAGCAATAGATTTTTCCTTTTAGCTAAAAACTGAAAAAAATATTGAAAATACATAGGTTGCACTTTTTTTAGTCCTTTCCATCCAAATAGCTTAAAATGTTTTCTGAACATTAATGAGTTAAGCCTGTGGAGTAGGCAGTATCAATAGGCCTATATCATCCCATTCTACAGAAAAGGAAATGGAAGCACAGAGAAATTACATGACTTGAGTGAGTTCACACAGGAAACACACAAGAGAGGGACAGCTCAGTGGTTTGAGCATTGGCCTGCTACACCCAGGGTTGTGAGCTCAATCCTTGAGGGGGCCATTTAGGGATCTGGGGCAAAAATCTGTCAGGGACAGTACTTGGTCCTGCTGTGAACGCAGGGGACTGGACTTGATGACCTTTCAAGGTCCCTACCAGCTCTATGAGATAGGACAGAGCCAGGAATAAAACAGAAGCCTCCCAGTCTTATGCTTTAGCCATGAAATCTCAATTCTCTTATAAATTCATCTTAAGTTAAACACATGACATGCTGCATTTGTAGACAACTGGTGCACTCTGTCAATCAATATAGTCAATTAAGAAATTAAGGTTATGAAGAATTTTCATCAAATATTACAAGCTTTAATCCATTACGTGTTTCCACTTCAGTTATCAATAATTAATGTGATTTTTTAAAAACTCATCACACCAAAAAAATTGTCAGTAAAGTTAGAAAATATTTGGGAACAAGCAGTTATCTATTGTAATTCCTAACAATACAAACTGAATTCTTCCAAGTTTGATGTATAAATGGCACAGCAACACGTCACCTGGATGTAGGGCCCAATGCTGCAATACGCTGAGCACCTCTTTGCAGAGGCTAAATAATTACAGGTCTTATTAACCCCCCTGATGATTTTCAGGTTCTTAACATACCAAAACCACCACACTTCATTTCAAAGCCCACTAACATTGGTAAGCGACTATGTGATCACCTATCACATCATTTAAAAAACCCAAGTACTTAAAAGCAAGGAAATGAACAGTTAAGGACATAATACCTCTTGCTCTGCCCACAGAATTAATACACATTACTTTTATCAAATATAAAAAATGTATATTTATTGCTAAACCACTACAGCTCTTCTGTGGACTGGCGGGGGGTGGAGGAGGTGGGCTGGGCTTATGCATTATGTATCAACTCACTGTTACTATATTAGAGACTCAAATAAATTCGTTAGTCTCTAAGGTGCCACAAGTACTCCTGTTCTTTTTGCGGATACAGGCTAACATGGCTGCTACTCTGAAACCTGTTACTATGTTGTTATAAAGGATATTGTAAATATTGACTATGTCCTATTTATCAACTGAGTTGAATTTTGGTAAAGTACTTGTTTCTTGCGAAACGTTTAGTATATGTAATGAATAAAAGAGAGTAGAACTACTGATTAGATATTTATGAGGGCTGTATTTATGACATTAATTTGCCATTAAACATGAACATCTATAATTTGTTTCTTTCAAAATGGATGTGTGCCGTGTTTAGAATTTAAGATTACTGATAAAATAATAATTATTTTTATCACAATTATGATGATCTTCCAGCAACTGAACAGCAGGCAGAGACAAGCTACATTTCCTTATCTTTTGCTATTTCTCTATCTTCTCCCCTTTGTGTGCATTTATCTAGTCTTTAAATAGGATCAAACCAACAGAAATGGAGAGCTACCACCTAAAATTTCCTTCCTCCACATTAAAAAGAACACTCAATGCCATTTAGGAGAGTCAAGCAAGTGTTTCTCCCTTTAACAAACTACACAGAGAGTTTGTTAAAATTAAAATGTACTTTCAGGTTTTAAAATGTTTGGACTTTTCTCCCTTATTAAAAGAGACAAAGTAAATGTTAAAAGAACTTCCTAGTTGATAGTGTAAAACAAGAGAGAAGTCCTTAGGAACAGAACTTCAAAACACAAGTTACCATAAGGGTAACTAAATTACAACATTCTAAAAACCCTATCTATTCCTTACAACAGCATGAACAAAGTCAGTATTATAATGGTTGAAACTGTAAACTCTAGGAAGGCAAAATATACCTTCTACCTGGGGACTATATTAACCCCGGCCTAGTGGCTCCAAAAAACCCACAAGCATCTACCAAAAGAGTTGCATGAAAATCTGTTCATTTGAGCTACAGAAATATGCTTATGTCCTTTCTAAGTTGTAACCTGCTAATAGAAGGCAACTTATTCTCACAGTGTCTGATCCCACTCCCACTGAAATTCATGCAAAAATCCTACCCTGACACCATTTGGAGCAGAACTGGGACCACAACTTTCACTGAGATCAACGGGAACAGGACTGGGTGCAAAATCTAGCCAAACAAGTCAATTTAGCATAACTACAGCCTATTTTATTCAAAGATAGCTGCCACATGAATGTTCAAGGAGATTTAACTACATGGAAAGTGCAGGGGCACCGACAAGCCATTAATGAGCTAGAGGGAGACAGAAACAGATCAAAGTCAACCTGTCATATCAAATTTTGTTTTGACAAACTCTTCCTAGAAACACCCTCCTTTTGCCTTCAGGGTAAAGGTGGCAATTTTCATGTTGCGTCAATTTCAATCCAAAGTTATAGGGGATATAAAACAGGTCTTTATAACAGAAGCTGACTGGACCAACCCCCTCCGTCTGTTCACATAGTATATTGCAGTTGTATTGTCCGTACGCGTCTGAACCAACAAGCCCCTGACTTGAATGAGAAAAGCCCATCAAACATTGTGAATTCTTGAAGCTCAAGGACAGTGATCTGTAACAACAGCTCTTGTTCTGTCCACAATACTTGGGCTCACAAAGTCCCTAAATGTGTACCCCAGGCTATCACAGAAGCACCAGTAACGATAGTCTTGGTCCGGTGGGATGAGTAAAAGGCACAACTCCACATACATTGCTCTGATCTATCGACCACTGTAGGAGACTCCATGACTGCAAAACAACCAGGGTCAATGTCCAGAGGAGGAATATTTGGGCACTAAACTTCAAGCACCCCTGAACCAGTGTGTGGGATCACTATTTGAGATAGCCCCCATACACAATGGACAGTGCTTAATGCCTGGTAAGCACATACTACTGGGTTTTGCATCAAACTAACAAAAACTAATGGATACTAACTAATTACAAGAAAAACAGAGAGAAGCTTGCTGTGATGCAGTAACCATGAGGTAAACCACACAAGGAGCACCGACTCAGGCCACAAGTAGTGAGAAGGAACTAAGGGGGTTGCGGTGGTGCCACCCTTATACAGCCTCGGGGGGGAGGGGCCAGGAGGCGGCACAGGGCACATGTGCCAACTCAACAGGTACTGCTACATAAAGCTCTCTGGCTCTGACATGCTGGACGTATGCACACCTGAGTGGAGTACATATTTGAAACCACTTGAAGAACAGTAAGTCATTCAGGGTGTCAACATGTTAAACTCTATTGAGAGGATGAGCAGAAATGAGACAGGGTACTGTTATCCAGGAAGGCATTAAAGGGTGCCATCAACTAGTTGTTTGACCTGTAGACAATGGTAAAAGTGCTTGAAGCTGTGGCTCTGTTAATCAGATGACAGGGGTTCTCATTTATCCTTCTTTTTTCCCTTTGGGTTTTCAATTTTCCACAAAATCAATAGGGTTTTGTTATCACATTACATACAAAGAGAAATGCTGTTGAGCATAATGCCTCTGCAAGCTCAATCAATGGTACACCTTCATGTGGAAAACTATGGGCAGGACTGGTCACCCTTCCTCTAAGAGGGTACTGTAGAGTTGGAGGGGGTTCAGAGAATGGTGACAAAATGATTAGGGGCATAGAAGTCTCGTGAGAGAGACTGAAAAGTCTAAAATTGTTTACTTTGAAAGGTGACATGATAAAAGTATATAAATAATGAATGTTTTTTAAAGAACGTAGATAAGGAAGCGTCTGTTCTTCCTGTCTCAGAACACAAGAAAAAGGGGACATGCAATGAAACTGAAAGGTGGCAAATTAAAAAATAAGAAGGAAAAACCTCTCCATACAATGTGTAATTAGATTGGAACTGTGCCACGGAGAAAGAGAACTTTGGGTATTTATATGAACAAAAATATCTAATCCCTCATTGAATCTTAGAGCTTCTCTGCATGGTGGGGTAATGCACTCTACAGGGGTGTTGTTTTCTACAGCTCACTAACGTGCTGCACATTAAATGGTCTGTGCAGACCCTGTTGGTGCACACTAAAGGTTCCCTAGTACGCTTTAACATAATGTAGACATTGCTGGTGCACACTCAAGTTTCTCTAGTGTGCTTTAATATAGTGCTATTTGAAAAAAATCTGTTAAAATGCACTAGGGCAGTGCTGCTCAAAGCCGGTCCGCCGCTTGTTCAGGGAAAGCCCCTGGCGGTCTGGGTCGGTTTGTTTACCTGCCATGTCCGCAGGTTCGGCTGATCGCGGCTCCCACTGGCCGCAGTTCGCCGTCCCACTGGCCGCAGTTCGCCGTCCCAGGCCAATGGGGGCTGTGGGAAGCGGCGCGGGCCGAGGGATGTGCTGGCAGCCCTTCCTGCAGCCCCCATTGGCCTGGAGTGGTGAACCGCGGCCAGTGGGAGCCGCGATCGGCCGAACCTGCGGACGTGGCAGGTAAACAAACGGGCCCAGACCGCCAGGGGCTTTCCCTGAACAAGCGTCGGCCCGACTTTGAGAAGCACTGCATTAGGGAACCTTTAGTGCAAACCTACAGGGTCTACACAGACCAATTAATGTGCAACATGGTAGTGTGCTTTAGAAATCACATCCCCATAGTGTGCGTTACCTCTCCGTATAGACTACCCTTACTGAGTTCTAACTGTTAATGCAAGTGAAAATATTGGATGAATTTTGGATTTTCCTCTGAAGTATCTGGTTCCAACCACTGTCAGAGTCAGGATATTGGACTAGATGGACCAGAAGTCAGATCCAATAAGCCAATTTCTATGTTCTTATAAAGAAACAAACATTCATAGGATGCATGCTCTATCATAGAGCTAACATGACCCATCTCTTTGCAGCCCACAGCTTCTTTATGACTCATTCTTAAGCGCACATGCAATGGGAGCTTGCCTGAACACACTCAGTGCACTCACACTAGAGCAGGAAGAACTTTGTCCAGAGGCAGACCCGTCTAATATTTTCAAGAGTTAGCAATAGTAAGCAGGAGCTGTATAAGCTTCTTTAAATATATGAGGTGCCTCAATCTTGACCTGTAATAACAATTCCTACACTAAGTCATATCAAATTTGTGGAGTTTGTGCGATGTGGACAAAGCATCTTACTAGGGACTAGGAAGAGATCAAATTTCTTTATCTGTAATCAAAAGAGAATTTCAAGACAGATCTCCAGTGGTAAAAAGCTAGAGCATGAAGCCAATGTCACCTTGTACGGTTTAATACAATCAACTACAACATGAAAATAGTGAACTGTGTAATGGGGTAAATGTCCAAGTTCATGAAAACTATTTAATGCTTTTGATGTTCATAGCTTGACACCTAGCATGGTGTCACCATCATTGCACATCTCACTCCCTACATAAGTAAAATGATTAATTTCTTCTAGTGTTTCTCCATCTAGTCCGATGGTTGCTTTTGGGACATTGATAGCCGTATATTTGGTCTTTCCACTTGTTTTGCTGTGTCTGTCAAAAGCTGGGTCTCTTCTTTCATTAAGAGATGGGTTTGAATTAATCAGGGTGAAGTCGTCGGCAAAAACACGAGGTCATCCAGTACTGCTTTATCATTTGTCCATAAAATTACAAGTGCAAACAATACTAGGGACATAATACACCCTTGCCTCCAGCTGTCACTGCAAACCACTGGCATCATGTCTGTACATTACAGAGCAGAGTCCTGGAAAACTATAATAGAAATGGATAATAACAACTCATTCCAAAGTAAATGCTTCTGGAAGATCTTCAGAGTTCATTGGAAAGAGTTTAGCAGCATCAGAAATTCTAATTAGTGCAAACAAACCTAAAGCATCAAATATAGTAAGAAGAGGATGGTGGACATATTTAGGACATGCTTTAAGAATGCCACCAACATGACTTTCACATCCAGTGATAATAAGGACACCACCTGGGAAGAGGACAAAAATGGCAACCTAAAGAAACATTATACAGAACAATAGAGAAAGAAGCCTGTGACTGGATGGACTAGGTCTGGAGGCCTCCTGCTGGAGGTCTCGTGGCCCTGCCTCACCCTGCCCCAGAAAAAAGCAGAGAAGTCCTCCAGGTAGCTAATCAGAGGGGCTGCTGGAGTAGCCACTCAGGGGCCAAAAGGGCCACATAAAATGAAGTAGCAGAGGCAGAGCAGTCAGTTGTTGCCTGGAGCTTGAAGAGGGAGGACAGAGTGCCTGGCTGGCTGGAAGAGCAGCAGAACCATGGACAGGTCAGTGTGGGCAGGCTGAGTCCAGGGGACTGAGCCCAGAACCTAGCCAGAACAGGCAAGGATACTGTGATGGGCCCTGTTGGTCTGGTTCAAGACTGAGCCCAGGGAGGGCCGCCGAAAGGACACCAACTGAGGGTACTGAAAAGGGTCTCTGTTGGGCTGTTAATGAAGGCAGTGTCTCCAGGAAGGAAGCCTTGGGGCTACTGCCCCATACCAGAGCCATGAGAAAGAACTAGAGACTGTATACCCCGGAAAGGGGGATAATGTGTGAGACACTGCCAGAGGGTTAAGTCACTGAAGACCCACCAAAAGAACCATTGGCCAGGGGGGCGCTTGCGAGAGGCAGGTGCCACCCTGTTGTAAGAACTGAAAAAAAGCAGGCTCACACCAGACCAGAAAGGTGGACCCACAAGAGATGGGTGCTGCCCTGTTCAAAACTGAGAGTATGTCTATATTACCCGCCAGATTGGCGGGTAGTGATCGATCTATCGGGGATCGATTTGTCACGTCTAGTGTAGATCCCCGATAAACCGATCCCCGATCGCTCTGCCGTCGACTCCGGAACTGCACCACAGCGAGAGGCGGAAGCGGAGTCGACGGGGGAGCGGCGGCCGTCGATCCTGCACCATGAGGACGTGAAATAGGTGATTCTAAGCCAATCTAAGCTACGTCGACTTCAGCTACGCTATTCTCGTAGCTGAAGTCGCATATCTTAGATCGATCCCCCCCCGCTGTGTAGACCAGGCCTGAGTGATAGCAAGCACCAGAGAAAGGGGGTGTTCACAAGAGGCGGGTGCAAATGCCATTACAAAGCCAAATCCATCAACATGACAATCAGAACCCTGTAGAGACCAGCAAAAGACTGAAATAAAATGGTGAAAACCACTTAAATAAATGGCGAAAATGGACACAAACTTGAGGGTGCAGTACAGCAAAGAAAGAAAAAACATCTAACATGGAAAACTAGAGGGAGATTTTCAAAGGCACAAATGGGAATTAGATGCCTAATTCCCACTGAAGGTCAGTGTGGGTTAACTGCTCTTTCTGCCATTGAAAGTCTCCATCCTCTGTTGTTGTGAGCACACATTTACTGCTTAGTAACAATGCGACTATGTGAAGTACGTTAGTATGATTACAGACATGAATGAAAGTACATTCCCATTGCTTAGGTTCCAGCATCCTGGCAACAGACTTGCATTAATAATTTTGAGTTTTTCCACAGAGTAGTACACACAATGGCTTTCATTTACTTCTGCTACATCCATGTAGTTGTAGATATTGTACTGGTTTTAGTCACATTAACATGATTATCTTTGCTTTGCCTTTCCATCTTTTTGCATTTCCTCAAAAAGCAACATCACAATAGGATTCCTGTTGCTTTTTCTCATAACTTCCGCATTGGAAGGGCATGGAAAGGAAACCCCAAATCTTTTAAATCTTAGTTCTTGTCATGAACTTATATTGTCAACATTGCAGCAGTTTATCAATAGATTGTTTCCATTTTGCTTTTGTCATATGTGATTAATTCTCACTTGCATGGACAAATTTTTTTCCATTAAGTCCCCGCAAAAAGTCACAGCATTATCAGAATAAGATTCTTAGTGCCACCTAACTTAAAATCACTGTAAACTGAACTGAAGCTTCTATTTACTTCTCAAAGAGCAGCCCCTGTGAGCTACTTTGGAAAATGTGTGTATTTTCTGGTTCCACTTGATAGTAACACACTTTTAAACATGTATTTCCTCTTCATTAGGTAATAGCTTAAGTTCACTACTTCTTAGAAAGCATGTTAGTGTAAAAGCCTAGAAATGGTTTACATGTAGAGTGTGTACGGACTTGTCCACACACCAAATGGAACCAAAATTTCTATCAGCTGTAAATCACACCCTTCATTATTTCAGTTTAAGTCGGTGGGTGGACACTAATTTCAGAATAACTGTACCCTATTTTGATATAACTTATGTCTATTCTTTAGTAGATGCACTAACTTAGGGCTGTTCTACACTAGGAACTTACTTCAGTGTAGCTACGTCTCTCAGGAAATGTGAAAAATCCATATCCCTGAGAGACGTAGCTATACCGACCTAACTCCTGGTGTAGACAGTGCTAGGTCTACAAAATAATTCTTTCATCAACCTATCTACCACCTCTTGAGTAGGTGGATTCCCTACACTGACAGGAGAACCTTTCCTGTTGGCATAGATAGTGTCTATACTGACGAGCTACAGCATAGTAGTGTTTTAAGAGTAGACATAGACTCAGCATAAAGGCAATTCTTATACTAAAGTAAGTAAGGGTGTGAATTAAAATCAATTAATTTATTTCAGTTTCATTAATTATGTAGACAAGCCTTAAATCTGTTTTATTAGCAGGCTTCACCCTAAGGGTTTATCTTCCCTAGATTATTTTTTTTACTTTGAGCTAATTGATCCTCAATTAACTTGAGGGTACTTTACTTTGTAAATACTAGTCTGGGCACTCCCCAAATGTTTGTTTCCGGCTACAAATGTTTGTAGTTTACTCTGGGGATCAGTCTAAGGTACCAGGTCTAGACTAGAAACACAGTGTCGGTTAAGGGGTATGATTTTTTGTGAAGTTTCTAATATGGCAAGAGCTGTACCAGCAAACCAGTAGGCCTCATTTTAGTTAAACTACACGTATTTGCAGCCTGGAACAAACTTTTGTCAAGTGCCCAAACTAGGCTTTAATAGAGGAGTTTGAGATCAGAAAGCTTGTAATGCTATGTAAAGACAGTATCTTGTTAGTATGCTGTACTGAAGTGAGATATGGCAGATAAAAAGAAGTCAGGCTAAGAAGCAATTACATATAGAGATCTTCATCTGTAGCATAACATGGAATTAACATCTTTTCAGACAGAGAAAGATGATTCAACTATTGAATTTACAATTTTATATTATAGATTAAAATTTCTAAAACTCTGCAGCTTTCAACTTGTGACTGAGGGGCTGGGACTTTTAAAATCGGTTTAATGCAGGTTTAATCACATGCATGCCATAGAGTGCTTTTCAAATGGATTGTTTTATCGGTTGCTGTAAATCAAATATTCTCTAACCTGCAGGAATTTATTAATATATGTGGAATAATGTCTCCCCTCTTTAAGTTTGGAAGACAATCCACTTATTCCCTCCTTACAAACAATAATGTTGTTAGTTAGAATTAATAAGTACTGGTTATGATTCAGCCTCCTAATACCAAGATTGATCCATGGGGTATTTTACAGCTTGTTAAAGTTTATTGGCCATCACAGATAATCAGTAAAAAATGTTTAATTGATTAATTACCACAGCTGTTGCTGTTAGAGGTGTTTAAGATTATTGCAATGCTCACAGTAACATCCCTTCCTGAAAACCAGTTACCTGACATTTATTTTATAGGAGAATTTTATTGTGTTTTTTTGAATTGCATGTTATACTTAGCAGCTTTTAATTTTTAACATGATTGTTGAGGAAGACTGCTTAGGCCAGGGCTTTAGCCGCCTTTCCCTGGTAACTATTTAGAAAAGGGAAAAAATAATAACAAAATGCCTTTCAATATTGTTATGAGATGAATTAAACCTTGTTATGGGTTGAGTTAAAACCGTGTTGGAACTGATGTGTGAACATGTCCTTCATTTAAGATAACTGTAAGAGTCAGTTACGGGGCCACACCTAAAACAAACTATAATGGAATCTGCCAAGAAACCAACACCATGTGGATGGAGAGTTCTACTGAGTATTGTTCTGACCAGATGGGGTGTGCGTCTGTGGGTGGAAACCTCTCGGTTGGGATGCTGGGAGGGGCAGACAAGAAACAGAGAAACTGAGGCCATGGCTGTGTCTACACTGCCACTTTCAGCGCTAAAACTTTTGTCGTTCAGGGATGTGGGGAAAAAAGAAATTTTAGCACTGAAAAGTGCCAGTATAGACAGCGCTCCCGCTGATAAAACCACCACCACTTGTTCGGGGTGGGTTTTTTTTTAAATCGCTGGGAGAGCTCTCCCCCGGCGATAAAGCATGTCTACACTGCCCACGTCACCGCCCTATAACGTGGGTAGTGTAGACATGTGAAAAAAACCCCACCCCCTGAACAATGCTAGTTTTGCGGGCATAAGCGCTTCTGTGCACAGCACTATCTATGTTGGTGGGAGGGCTGCCGCCGCTCGTTTAGGTGGTTTTATTACATTGACAGGAGAGTTCTCTCCCTTTGGCATAGAGCGGCTACACAAGCAATCTTAAAGCAGCACAGATGCAACGGTACAGCTGCGCCACTGTAAATTCGCTAGTAGACATGTCCCTCAGGGACAGCAAGAAAGCCAAGGAGCCCGTAAGCACCGTGCAACCTTGGCAGAAATCTAGAGAGCTTCTGGGTCTGGTGTTGGCTAAAGAGACTTGGGACTGTAAGCAAAGAAGCTATCCCATTTTTGGTTCCTCCTGTATTTGGAGAAGCAGAACTTTGTACATTCTTTGTAAACAAGCAAGACTGCATCAAAGAAAATACCAGACTCCATCATTGATGTCTACTCCCCACGGGTACATCCACAGTGTCCTGAGCTTTGTCTAGCCACTCAGGTTGTAAAGAGGCAGCAGTATCTTGACTCCCCCAGCACTGACCTAGCACATCTCTAGCTACAAGACCAATGACATGGAATTACGGTACCACTGACTTGCTATGAAACTTCACCATTTGTTTTTTGAGTTTACACTATTTTATAGCTACGTAGCAACTTCACATGATTAAAGAAAGTATTTGCATCAGAAAATATTTAGCAAGCAAAAATTGAGCCATTAGGAAGACAAACTACTATTGTACTTCCCAACTGATATTAGCTAAAAAAATTTCCTTTACTTACACAGTTAGATTTATTTGAATGCAATTTCAGGGATGAAATTGGCGTCCGTGACTGCAGGAACAACTTTCATTTTCTCCATGTAACCCCCAAGGAGATTACCTAGATTCCTGGGGCTCTGTCTGCTGGCAACCAATAGGGAGCCAAGGCAAACTCAGAGTCTGCCCGGCAACCAACAGGGAGTGAGATGCCCCCCCAGGGAGTTCAGGAAAGGGGAGAAGCCATTTTGGAGTCAGTCTGGAGCAAGCCAGGGCAAGTGCAGGACTGGCTGTGTGGGGAGTTAGTAAGTCCCAGGCTGCATGCAGGGTTCCCCCGAAAACTGGCCTCTAGGGACCTGAAAACAAGATCCTTCACCTGGGTTTTTCCTTCTCCACTGGTGATTCCCATTCTTTGTGGTCGTTTGGGCCAGAAGACCCCAGGCATGGTTCGCCCTCCATGGCGAGAGCCGACCCTGGGCTCATCCACGACGCATTATGACCATGATAGCTCTGTCGATGAGACACTAGGGAAAGTTGTAAGAGTATCCAAAGCTGTTTTGTCCATATCCCCACATGGTAAGATTGACTTAGGAGAAAAACTTGAGAAGCACAGTAGCAGCCTTCCTCATACAGTGATGATGGAGTCCTCTGATGGAGATAACCTCCCTAATGGTCTGATGGTTCAAAGAAGTTTATTGTCCCTACTACAGATGGAGGAAGCTGGCATTATGGTAAGAGTAAGAAATGAAACCAACCATCCCATAGCTATCAGGAAAGGAATGGTGTTGGCACGACTGTATAGAGTAGAGACTGTCGTAAACCCTGCAACTGCAGCCAGAAAGCCCTGTAAGGCATTGGATCCTGATCTTTTTAATTTTGGTAATTCTCCTGTTTCTCCCAGTTGGAAAGACCGGTTGAAAAAACAGCTAAGTGAGAGACCTAATGTGTTTTCCACTGAGGAATGGGATGTGGGGTGTGCCATTAATGTGGAACACACCATTCGTTTGGCAGATAACAGGCCTTTTAGGGAGAGGTCCCGAAGACTGGCACCTGCAGACACTGAAGATGTGAGAAAGCATATCCAAGAACTATTGGAAGCAGGAATAATTTCTGAATCCCATAGCCCCTATGTATCCCCCATTGTGGTGGTGCGGAAGAAAAATGGGACTGTGCGCATGTATGTGGACTATCGCACACTGAATAAAAGGACCATCCCAGATCAATACACTGTACCCAGGGTAGATGATGCCTTAGCTTGCCTAGCAGGAAGCAGATGGTTCTCTGTCTTAGATTTACGAAGCGGCTACTACCAGATCCCGATGAGCTCTGAAGACAAAGAGAAAACAGCTTTCATTTGCCCTTTGGGATTCTACCAGTTTGAGAGGATGCCCCAAGGTATCTCGGGAGCTCCTGCTACATTCCAGCAGTTGACGGAGAAGACAGTGGGGGATATGAATTTGTTAGAAGTGCTGGTGTATTTGGATGACTTAATTGTTTTTGGGAAAACTCTGGAAGAGCATGAAGCTCGACTAATGAAAGTGTTAGACCGCCTGGAAGCTAGTGGAGTGAAACTGTCACTTGATAAATGTCAATTTTGTCAGAACCGAGTAAAATATATAAGCCATATTGTGTCAGCAGAAGGTGTGGCGACTGACTCCAAGAAGATTGAGGCATTAACCACCTGGCCTATACCCAAAAATCTGAAAGCTTTACAATCTTTCCTAGGCTTCTGTGGATATTACCGCCAATTTGTAAAAAATTATTCCTCCATTGTGAGACCGCTCACCAATTTGACAAGGGGATACCCCCCAACGTGGAAGAGATCACCCCAACATAAGCTTGTGAGTCCTCCTGAGAGGTATTTCAAGGTGAATGAGCCATTTGGGGATCGTTGGACCGAGGAATGCAACAACACTTTCCATGCCCTTATTGAGAAACTCACCACTGCACCAGTGTTAACCTTTGCAGACCCTACCACGCCCTATCAACTGCATGTAGATGCCAGTCTTGATGGATTAAGAGCAGTTCTCTATCAAAATTATGAGAATCAATGGAAACCTGTGGCCTTTGTCAGTCGAGGGCTGACTGCATCTGAAAGACACTATCCTGTGCACAAACTTGAGTTTTTAGCTCTCAAATTGGCTGCTGTGGACAAACTTCACGATTATCTATATGGAGCGAACTTTGTAGTAAAAACAGATAACCCACTTACTTATGTGCAGACCACAGCTAAACTAGATGCTACTGGTCAGCGATGGATGGCTGCCTTGGCTGCTTATGACTTTAAGCTGCAGTACCGTTCGGGTCAAACAAATGCAGATGCAGATGCATTGTCCCGTCGCCCTCATAACCCACTCGAGGAAGAGTCTGAGTGGATGGAAATATCTCCTCCTGCTATTCGTGCCACCTGCAAGACCATAATAGGAAAACTGCAGCCCTTACAGAAAGCTGAATTTCTTTTCAGGCATTAAACCAGTGCCTGTAGGGGAAGATGACTATGACACTTGGAGGCATCAACTAAATCAGCTGATGCAGGAATGGCAATGTAGTGAGGCTAAAAAGAGGAAACGTGTGGCAGAAAGCCTGCGAGGACCTGCAGGGAATGTAATCTGTGCATTAAAAGCCAGCAAGCCTGTTGCCACTGTTGATGACTATCTCTCGATGATGGAGGGTCCCTTTGGGAGCCTAGAGACAGGGGAAGACCTCTACTTTCAATTTCGGTCCTGTTACCAACAGCCAGGTGAAAAACTATCTTCCTATCTTCACAGATTGGAACCATCCCTTCAACTGAGCATCCGTCGTAAAGGCACTGAGAGGAGCAAGGAACACCGAGTACGACTAGAACAGGTCATACGAGGTGCCATTGATGACGACTTTCTAATTATGAAATTGAAACTTGTAGACCAATTGGACAGTCCTCCAGAATTCCATCAATTGCTGCGAGAAGTCCGGGAGGAGGAGGAAAAGAGAACTGTTAGAGAGAAGAATAAGATCTCAGTCAGCAGGACTGTTGCTCCTAACAAACTGAAGGATGACCCTTATCTGTCTACCACTGAGGACCTCCATCCACAGCTTAAAACCCTGACAGCACAGCTCACTGAATTTATGACAAGTAAGATGCCTCAGAGGTCACCTAGTGAAATTCTGCCACCAACTTTGACAGAAAGAAAGTACCCTCCTTTTCGCCCAGGGAGAGGGGACCCCAACAGAGAACCTGTAAAGAAAACCTTGGTAACCCTCCCAAGGAAAAAGAGATTCTGCTACCAATGTGGTGAGGATGGCCACAACCGGAGGAACGAAGAGAAGGTAGCACAACGAAAAAGGGAGCATACTGGGAGCCATTACAGTCAGCGCTCCACTAAGTTGTGTTATAAACAGCCTTCCTGGAGCCCATTCCCAGAGGGATTGATAGGCCCAGCAGCGGTAGTTAATGTGATGGTAGAAGGGAATCCTTGTAGGGCCCTGCTGGACAGTGGATCTCAGGTCACCATCATTACTAGAGAATTCCATCAGCAATTCCTGCCTCAAGTGAAAAAAAAAATATATGGAGATATACCTATCTCATAGAACTGGAAGGGACCCTGAAAGGTGATTGAGTCCAACCCCCTGCCTTCACTAGCAGGACCAAGTACTGATTTTGCCCCAGATCCCTAAGTGGCCCCCTCAGGGATTGAACTCACAACCCTGGGGTTTAGCAGGCCAATGCTCAAACCACTGAGCTATCCCTCCCCTATTGCTTGTCCCATAGCAAGTGAAGATCTATCCTCTAGAGGGATTGGCAATATGGAGCCTTAGCAATGCTAGTTACTCGTATGATGGATATGTACTAGTGACTCTAAGTTTTCCTGCAGAACTGGCTGGATGTCTCCAGGATTGTGATACTCTGGCTTTGATTTGTCCTGAGATGCAAAATTCTGATGGCATTCCCATATTGATTGGAACCAACAGCAACATGTTCCAGTCTTTGGCCACTCTTTGTGGGCGTTTGGGCCAGAAGACCCCAGGCATGGTTTGCCCTCCAGGGCGAGACCCAACCCTGGGCTCATCCATGACGCATTATGACCATGATAGCTCTGTCGATGAGTCACTAGGGAAAGTTGTAAGAGTATCCAAAGCTGTTTTGTCCATAGCCCCACATGATATGGACTCCAAAATGGCTTCTCCCCTTTCCTGAACTCCCTGGGAGGGGCATCTCACGCCCTATTGGTTGCCGGGCAGACTCTGAGTTTGCCTTGGCTCCCCCTCCCTGAGCTGCCAGCAGACAGAGCCCCAGGAATCTAGGTAATCTCTTTGGGGGTTACATCCACTAACAGTTTATTGCAAACAGAATAGCTGCAATAGAAAAGAGCTTTAAAATATATATCAAGAATGTATTTTAGTTACTAAAAACCCTTATTGACCCCCTGTTGTAAGAAAAGTGAACTACTGTATCATATCTTACGGGTCTATATGAGTTTATTGATTCTTCCAAAGTTCTGAGAAGCATCTTTTAAGAGCAGCCAAAAAAGTCAATACCACATTAGGAATGTCATACAGAGTCAGGACTTTTTTACATTATAAGCTGGCACAGAATTATGCTTGCTGAATGTCATATGTATTTCAAGGCTTCAGACCCAGAGCTACTTTACATACATTTTGATACGTAGTTCCCAAATCAACACCATTAATGACTAGAGCCAAGTCTCTTCTGGGACAATGCCAGAGTCACAGAAAGAGGGAACCGTTTTCTGTGCATTAGCTTCACCCCATATGGAAGATGTCAGAGACTAAGGCTCTGCTCATGTATGTTTGCAAGGCAAGACAACCCCACTTGTCCTTGGTGGTTCAGCCACTTGGGCAGACACCAGTAATTGATGCATAGGCAGAGGTTAGTAGGAGAGATGGTCAAACATAGCAATCCTATTCAGAGCTGATGGTTGTGCAGAAGAGGCAAGGTGAACTGGACTAATGATTGCTATGAGGGGGAAGTAGAGGGAGTTGGAGGTTTGAGTGGGACAGTGAGGGCTAGGAAAGACTATCGGGAAAAACAAGGAGTGGGAAATACAAAGTAGAAAAAATCCCAACCGGCTCAGAGGGTGGAGGAACATCTGGGCTGAGTCACTGCTGATTTTTGTCAAAGTGAACGGACAAAGAAAACCTACATACATCAGCTACTGCTTCCACTCAGCATGCTGTCGCTCAATACTCTGAATTCTTCCTGAAATGTACCGCGAGTCTGGCAGTCTGAGGAGATCTAGAGAAGGTTCTAGAGCACATTTCCTGCAAATCTCCGAATGAAGAACACCAGCACACCAATCCATTTTCTCCAGATCATGCCTATACATTTCCCCCTGCCCTTACCAACATGGAAGGGGAAAGAAAGGGGAGTTACACACCTCTACATTGGAAGCAACAAGATGCAGCAAGAGGTAAACCTCTCAAAATCCCCTCTGGATTTTCCATTGTGTAGTAGCTTTTTGCAAAGCAAAGGGTGTCAACAGCAGTTAGCCGGCAGAACAAAAAAGGAGGTCTTACTTATTTCTTCAGGTATATCTATAAACCATTTTAAGATTAATATTAAAGGATATACACATTAAATAGTTGACAGAACACAAGGCATACTGATTATTCAAAGAATAAAATGTGACTATTATATATAGCACAACCTTCCTACTTGGTTTTGCAGTAATAATCTGATACTGATATGAAATGCAAGTATTGTACAGTACTCTGAAATCCACTGACAAATTATCTTTAGTTGTTTAATGCACACAATGTGGTTATGACAATCTTTCTCTTGTTCCCTTCCTCTTCACTGGGTTTTGTACATCACGAGTGGAATAACTATGCTTAGACAGTAATATGCTGGAAGATTGTGGCATCTGCTTGCTAATTATATACAATTTGTTGATCAGTGTTGAAAATGAATTAATGGATGATATATGCATGGCATTTATCTTAAGCTATTATAAGTCTGTATTCATGTGAATAATGAATGAAGCAACACAGGATTTTGCCTGCAGTCCTACAGGATAATCATATTGAATCAGCATTTTAACAGTTTATTCTAGTAAGTTAAAATGTTTTCAAAACAAATGTGAGTTGTTATTAAACCAGCTCAGTTACAATACCTATTCACTATTCACAAATGTTTGTTATTGTAGAATGCATCTGCTAATAAATGCAACAATGCAAGACAGTTAGATTCCAGTATTTCAAATCCTTCAAAACTTTACTTTTTAAGTCTATTCATGTGGGAGGGGAGGAAGGAAGAAGAGAACAGTCCAGGAAGGCTGTGGAGATCATACCTCTGACCAAAACACTGACTGTTACCTAGAAGGTGCAGTAAAACGAAAGCATTTTCAATTCTAAACCTCAACTGCAACCTCTATCACCACCAATTTATTTTTCTGCTCTGATCATTTGCAAGAAACACCATCACTGCAGACTATTAACTTCTTAAAAATACCCATGTAAATGTTTTTATTTTATAAGTGTTCCCTGTCATTCTACTTCTCTGAGGATAAGTACTGAGGGTTTTCTGGGAGTTCCAAGACCACTTTGATACAAAAGCTGCTTTTAACTGGGGGCTTCAACAGACACATGTTGGAGAACTGAGGGCTCTTCAATGCTTCCTGCCTTACCTTCTTCTGTGGAGGCTCTGCCTCAGATGAAGAAGTGCTCAGCATCGCTGTCTTCAAGCACTGGACCTTAAGTAGGTCCAGAGGCCATGTCTTGGCAGAGGCCTTTGCTTCAAAGGTGGCATGGCATGCTTGATGAGGCAGGTCCACTAGCTTACACTGATTGATACAGGCTGAGCCTACAGTAAGCTCCAGTGGTCAGCTGTCTTGGCTCATTCAGGTTTTTGTTTCATGAGTTTGGCATGAGACTGGCTTGGAGAAGTTTGAAGGGCGGATTTAAGGAATTTTCCATGGGGCAACTCAAGGAGGGCTTAGATGTGCTCCCCAGGTTTTCTTATTGCTCAGTGTGACCGTGCAAAGCACGTTTGGCACTGTTGGGTATTGTGGCTGGCTCAGAGGCCAATTCAGTGAAGGCATTTGTCTTTCATGGTTGTGATTCCACCATGCTAAAATGCCTGCAAGCCACTAAGCAACCTTCTTCCTTAGTTGTAGACATTTCCTTTTGAAAGGAAAGGAAAATGATAGAGGGACATCAGAGCACTATGCACACATACAGAGCACCCAAGCATGCACTGAGGAGTGAACACTGAAACTGCTGGCACTGAAACAAGTGTCAAATAATCAAAGTACTAGAAAAAACACTGGTGCCAACACAGGCAGTGAAACATTAAACCACAAACCCCACAAGTGATGAGTCCCAGAAGCTGGAAATGGATGACAGGGGACAGATCACTTGATGATTACCTGCTCTATTCATTCCCTCTGAAGCACCTGGCATTGGCCACTGTCAGAAGAAAGGATACTGGGCTAGATGGACCATTGATCAGACTAAGTATGGCCGTTCTTATGTACTTATGCCAAGATAGGCTCTGATGTGCCAGATTACAAGTGCTGAGGTTGCAAAACCAAGAAGTATTGAAGTATCAAGGCAGGTGTTTATCTTCCTCTTCTACTTTGTTTATAAGCTCTTTGAGGAAATGACTGCCTTTTCACTGGGACCTGTTAACGCTACTGGGATACAAACAACAAAGTTCTGAAGTCCTGGAAAAATGTAACAAAGTGCTGGATGACTGAGGGCATTTAAGTACCCAAGGCAAAAGCCACAAAATATTTACATTTTTGAATGGACAAGACTATATAATAGGGCTGAATCTAGAAGATACCCAAATGCTTTGCAGGGACCTGGGGATAGAAGGGAAACAGTGACTGAGGAGGTGCAACCCTGCAGAGAGCTCCTGTATCAACCATGGTCAAGAAGGATCTGACTGGAGTGTTCCAAAGGTGATAGTTAAACTTAGGTGGTGCAGCATGTTGGCCATTAGGATCCTGACTTGTATTTCATCCCACTACTAGTGCCATCACAGGACAAAAATCTGTCAAGAGTTTGGTGAGTTCCACTAGTCTCCTGTTTGAAAACTGAAATCCATACACCGGAATCCCGGTAGATGGTAACCGGAGGGAAAACTACACAGTACAACTAGCCCTTATGGTATGTGTCAGAATCTTAGTTTTCTCAAACTTAGGTGGAGTTTAAAGTCAAATTTAAGAACATGTTTTATTAAATATGAAACTATGCAGAGAAAATTTGTTTTTAAGTGCTATGAACCACAGCAGTCAACAAATCTCACATAAGGCTTTGCTATTACAAAACTAATTCCATCTGTTAACACCAGATGAACATAGAAGTGCTGGGCTTACACTACATTAATTAGCATGTATCTCAATAGAACCTTGATAAAACTTCACACTTTGGTTGATCGTACAGACTATCTGCAAAGCACTCATTAGGTCCAGCTGGGCTGACTAAGAAAGCCCAGATGAAGAGATGGCCTTTTGTATCACTGCAGGCTTTAAAAGGCTTCCATTTTTCTCGGAGACAAAGATCTAACGCATTTGCAAGCCTGAAGAAATGCACAGTGGTAATGAAGCAAGATCTGCAATAACATGCACACAGGCAATAAGGGACTCTTGTGATTATCTGAAAGACAGCTCTTCACTTAAACATTATACAAGTGTGTCATGAGGACATAAGAATGGCTATAACGGGTCAAAACAATGGTCCCTCTAGCCCAGTATCCTGTCTTCCAACAGTGGTCGGTGACAGATACTTCACAGGGAATTAACAGATCAGGGCAATTATCAAGTGATCCATAGCCTGTTGTCCAGTGTTAGCTTCTGGCAGTCAGAGGTTTAGGGACACCCAGTGCGTGTGGTTGTGTCCCTAACCCTCTTGGCTAATAGGCATTGATGGACCTATCCTCCATAAACTTATCTAATTCTTTTTTGAATCAAATTATACTTTTGGCCTTCACAACACCCCCTGCCAACAACCAGTTCCACAGATTGACAGTGTGTTGTATCAAGAAATACTTCCTTATGGTTGTTTTAAACCTGCTCCTTATTAATTTCATTGGGGGACCGCTGGTTCTTGCATTATGTGAAGGAGTAAACAAGACTTCCCAGTTGCATACAAGACAGTTCCATGAACAATCTTTTGCCAAGAACTCAGCTCATTACAAAATTATCTGACCAGCATTGTAAGATGGGCTTTTGTTTGCTTTCATTTAAAGAAAACCAAGCTGTACATTTGTTACTGTGAGAGTCAGGCATAATTCACTACCAAAGATGATTTGTATTTAAGCAAAAATGGCTCTGGAGGAAGTGTGTAATCTACTTCAGAAATATGTATAAACTGTTATCACACTATAATTTTAAGGCCCTCTCCACCTCTTTTCATGTTTGCACAAACACTGCAGTAACTAGGCACATAAAAGCGTTTCTGTAAAATTAAAGGCGCAGCATACTATCCATCATCCAAGAGGAGTGTCTACTGCAGTGGAATCCTGTGCTTTAAGCGGACTACTGAGATTCATTTGTTCTGTAGGAGTGCTGCAAAAGCAATCCTCGAGCTGCTATCAATAGCTCTGATTATGAGGAGACCAATGAAGCAATGCCAAATTGCTGTGTCATCTGGTGCTGCTGAAGTGCTGATCTGCTGCCTGCAATTCAAAACCATGCTGAAACAAGAAGAGAGGGAAGACATGAACACATGGTGGACTGCTCAGACCTGCTTGTTATATAGCAAGGGATTCTGATGATCTTTCCTATAAATCAACAGAGGACTGGAAACAGCAAATGAAGATTAGGCTTGCTGTTCTTTTATACTGAACAGCATGTTTCACCTTACTTCAGAGACTAGTATGTTTACAAGACGATGGACAACCCTCAGATATCCACCCCAAACACATCGCCAAACTCATCCATCTCATCCTCACCATAACAATTTTACATTCAACCACAAACGCTTTGTCCAAACCATGGGAAGAGCCATGGGTACTAGCCATGGATACTGCCAACCTCTTCATGGGCCACTTTAGAGAAGAATTTCTGGACAAATGCACCACAAAGTCAATGATATACCGAGATATATCAATGATATTTTCATCCTCTGGGCAGACAATAAACTCCCTCATAGATTTCCACCACAACTTCAACAACCATCACTCATCCATTAAGCTTTTTTCTGGAACACTCCCACACAAGCAACAACTTCTGGGACATCATAATCAGCTTCAGCAATGGAACACTACAGACAACTATATACACTTCTACCCTGATATAACGCTGTCCTCAGGAGCCAAAAAAATCTTACCGCGTTATAGGAGTGCACAGCCCCGCCCCCCCCGGAGCACTGCTTTACCGCGTTATATCCGAATTCGTGTTATATCAGGTCGCGTTCTATCGGGGTAGGGGTGTACAAGAAACCCATGGATCAACACACCTCTCTACATAGATCCAATACCACCCCAAACACACCAAGAAATCGGTTTTCTATGGCCAGACACCTCTGATACCACAGAATACGCTCAGAGCAGAAAGTCCGGGATAAACACCTTAACACACTTAAAACCACCTTCTCCAAAAAAGGATATTCCATCAGACAAGTAGATCACATCATGGAACGGGACTTCCAAATACCCCGACAGAACCTGCTTCAATTCAGAAATAACCCTCCCCCACCCCCTGACTGCACACCCCTAGTTGTCACCTACCGCCCCATACTAGAACCCACATAGGGTATCATCAAACAACTACAACCCATACTCAATGAGGACCCCAACCTGAAAAATCTTTCTTGAACTCCCACTTCTGGGCTTCAAACCACCACCCAACCTCTCCCAGCTCATCATCAGAAGCAAGGTCCCCACAGACCAGGACACACCAACTTAAAGTGGCACCAGACCATGCCAGAACAACGGATGCAAAACCTGCAGACAGATCTCCCCTGCTACAATGATCGATACCCCACATACCACCCATTTCAAGATCCATGGATCCTACACAAGCCTATCACATGTGTACTTCCTCCAGTGCATTAAATGCCCCAATAAATATGTGGGTGAAACCAGACAATCACTATGCTCTCGAATGAACACACATAGGAAAATGATAAAAGACAAAAACAGCCTATCATCTGTGGGTGAACACTTTTCATGAAGTGACCTTTCAGGCCTCATCCTTAAAGAAAACCAGCACAACACTTTCAGAAGACAAGTCTGAGATCTTAACTTCATAACTCTGCTAAAACAACAAGGAGTCTGGTGGCACCTTAAAGACTAACAGATTTATTTGGGCATAAGCTTTCGTGGGTAAAAACCTCACTTCTTCGGATGCATAGAGTGAAAGTTACAGATGCAGGCATTATATACTGACACATGGAGAGCAGGGAGTTACTTCGCAAGTGGAGAACCAGTGTTGACAGGGCCAATTCAATCAGGGTGGATGTAGTCCACTCCCAACAATAGATGAGGTGTCAATTCCAGGAGCGGAAAAGCTGCTTCTGTAATGAGCCAGCCATTCCCAGTCCCTATTCAAGCCCAGATTAATGGTGTTAAATTTGCAAATGAATTTTAGTTCTGCTGTTTCTCTTCGAAGTCTGTTTCTGAAGTTTTTTTGTTCAATGATAGTGACTTTTAAATCTGTAATAGAATGACCAGGGAGATTGAAGTGTTCACTTACTGGCTTATGTATGTTACCATGGTAACATACATAGATACAGACTAACACGGCTACCCCCGATACATAACTCTGCTAAAACACTAAAAATCATGGACTGAACAGACACACTGGATTTATAATTTATTACAACAATCTGTAACCTGTCCCACCTTACATTTAGCTGAGACACTCAGAGTACCTTTCCCAGACCTGAAGAACAGCTCTATGTGGCTCGAAAGCTTCTCTCTCTCACCAACAGAAGTTGGTCCAATAAAACATATTACCTCACCCACCTTGTCTCTCTATATTTGAAATGCAACTTCTGTGTAAAGTGAACACGCTGAGAGAACTCGCTTCCTAAAAGGAGGGTATGTATGTCTCCTTTACCTATTATACTGTTTTGTCTTTAGACAATACATCTGGCTAAGTCTGGTTATTTGGTCTCCTGAACATTTTAAAGAATGAACTGTGAGTGCAGTCAAATAATTGGCTACACCTTTGAGTCAGTCGGTGCCATTGTTTATTACCCGTAATATTTACCAACTGTTTGTTTATATTTAAGATGCACTTAATTCTGACTTTCCCAACTCATAATTTCACTAAAGACCAGTCTTGATGTACCGCAGGCTCCTCTTCAGCACCAATCCATTAGCTGGTCCTTGATGGGCAGCACATTGTTCTTTTAGTGCACTTTAATTAGCCATGCAAAATACATGTGTACACTGGAGGAGTAAAATTGTTAGAAATGTAGAGATGCAGTGCATGTGTGGTTTTTTACACAATATGAGGGAGAAAGATGGTGGGGAACCCCACTTCGTTTTCAGATGTCAAATGCATATCTGGTACATAAGTTCCACAAATTAAAGTAATCTGAGTTGGTTACAATTCCCTGTGCAAGCATACAATTAATAAACACAGGAATAAACTTTGCCATGCAATTTGTGCTAGCACTCACTCTAATTTCCCAGACAGCCACAGCCTCATTACCTCCAGATTTGTGCATCTCATTATGATGCTGACACTGGCATTTGTGTGATTAGTGCTGAAATTACAGATTCATCCTCATTTAGTGTGGTCTTTATTGCTGTTAATTAGGCAACAAAATGTGAAAACTGTTACGACATTTTAATTATCTGAATGCAAGGAGATTTTTATCCAAAAAAAAACAAAAAACCCCACTTCGTGGAAACAGTTGCTGGTTCCAATGGAAGCAACTGATTAACAAAAGCCTGATGATTTGCTGTGCCATTAGGTAATAGTTAAGATGACAATATTTTCACTCGTCCTATCTGCACCTGCCAAATTGTAGTTTTATTTTCTGTAAGTTAGCAGCCTAATTAAGTGAGACATAATTAATTTTTTTTTAAAAAGGAAACTGGGCAATTAATTTGATGTGATACTTTGTAGCAAGGTTCCCTGATATTATCAAAATTGCCATATCTGTAAACAGCTAAATGTTAATGGTGATACAATATCACTACAAAGAAGGGAATGTGGATCGGTGAATAGATTCAATTATGTGAATTTATTTCCATGTTATTTATGAATTAATAGGAAAAGGAGAGGTTGATTACCTTGTTCAGTAACTGGAGTTTTTTGAGATGTGTCCCCCTATGATGCTCCATGTCAGGATGAGCATGCGCCTGTGCACTCTGGATCGGAGACACCCCACGCTCTGGTATGAGGGCATATAGAGAAGGGCAGACCTACCTCCACTCCAGTTCCTTCTCACCCATGAAAGTCCAATGAGAGACTCCAAGGCAGAGGGGAAAGGAGGCAGGTAGTGGAGCACCCATAGGGACACATCTAGAAGAACTCCAGTTACTGTACAAGGTAAGTAACCTCTCCTTCTTTGAGTAGTGTCCTTATGGGTGCTCCACATCAGGAGACTCTGGAGCAGTACCTCTACCACAGAGACGGGTGCTGAGGAGGTGGATTAAATATAGACTGTACAATAGCATTCCTGAAATCCACATCAGCTTTGGAAGCAGTCACAAGAGTGTAATGGGAAAACATGTACTGAAGACCAGGCAGCTGCCCTGCAGATGTCTGCAATAGGTATGTTTCTCAGCAGGGCAACAGACATAGATTGAACCTGATGGAGTGAGCAATAACTCTCTGAGGAGGGTGAACTCCTGAGGCTTTGTAACAGATTAAGATGCAACCCATTTGGACAGTCTGAATGGAAATTGCCTGTCCTGAAATGGAGATAAAAACTCTAGGTGAAGCCCTAAAGGACCTAGTTCTGTCTAGGTAAAAGGCAAGGGTTCTTCTTACATTCAGGGTATGAAGGCTCATTTTTTTTCTCTTGAAGAATGAGGCTTGGGGTAAAACACCAGTAAGTGAATCTCTTGGATGAGGTGGAATTCTGAGGAAGCTTTAGGAAGGAAGCGAGGGTGGGTACATGTGTCACCTTGACATGATAGAACACCATGTACAGTGGATCAACCATCGAGGCTCCAAGCTCCCCTGCCCTCTTGGCCAAGGTACGTTTTTCTCATTGTAGATTTTTTTGAAGCAGCACTGTTTGTAACTCTGGGGAGTGGTCTAGTTCTATACTAGAAAGCCACCTATTAGCCACACCTTGGGGTGAAGTGCCAAGAGGTTTGGGTGGATGGTGGATCCTGACTCCTCGGTGAGAAAATTCACTGTCAGAGGAGAGGCAGTCGTAGAGACATGCAAACCAGCTCTGCAAACCACACTGGTCTTTGTCACTACAGTGCTATGAGGATGGCTACTCTTTGTTCTTGTTTCAATTTGTTCAGAACTCTGACCAGTGTGTGTCTGGGGGGGGGAGGAGGGGAGGGGACAAGCATAGGGCATCGCCTATCAAGTTGCAGCCATGCCCTACCTTCGAGCTGAATCGTCACTCTACACTTCACAATGGATGAAGTTGTGAAGAGATCTATCTGCGGATGGTCCCAGGTAAGACATCTCTCTTGGAATACCTCAATGTTCAGTTCCCACTTGTGGTCAATGCTGAAATGTCTGCTGAGGGAATCCACCACTATGCTCTGTAGTCCTGGTAGATAAACCGCTGCTGAGCTCTGTGTGTGGTGTGATATGTACCAGTTGCATAATTTTTATGGATTTGGCACATAAGCACTGAGAACTTGCTCTTCCTTGCCAACTGATGTAATACATTAATGCTAGACAACAGTGCAGTGTTCTGACTGAGGCATCCCTAATGTGTGGAAGGAAGTGCCAGCAAGAATAACAAAGGGCTCTGAGCTTTAGTACGTTGATGAGAAAGATCACCCCTTGAGGGAACTACTTGCCCTGAGCTGTGAGGTTTTGCCTATCAGAGGCATCTCTAGTGATGATCCTTGCGGGAGGGGACTGTAAGAACAGAACTCCTGCACACAACTTCTGTAGACCATTCCACCAATTTAAAGAATCAAGAACCCTCTGGGGTATGGATACATGCTTAGATAGGATTTCTTTGTTGAGGGTGTAGATGGTTCTGAGTCAGGCCTTAAAACACGAGTGTAATCTTGCCAAGGGTTTCACAAACATGCAGCCTACCATAAGGCCCAGAGGTTCTAGGCACGCCCTTGCTGTGGTTTACGGGCTCTGTTGTATTGTTGAGACAAGTGTGGACATAATGTTGAATCTGCCCCAGGTCAAGTATGCTCAGGCAGTAGAGGAGTCCAGAGTAGCTCTGATGAAGTCTATTTGTTGGATGGGTGTAAGAGTAGACTTTTCAGCATTGAGGCGGAGGCCCAGTGAATGGAACAGTGATAGGGCTTTGTTGTCTGTGCTTTGACAAATGACTGACCTTGCAGTGGCCAGTCATTCAGAAAGGGGAAAATGATTATTCCCATCTGACGAACTTTGGTAAAGACCTTTGGAGCAGTAGGAATGCCAAAGGGTAGGATGCAATACTGGTAGTATCTGCTCACCACAAAACATAGGATATCTGTGCGAAGGAGGCCTGGCAATATGGAAATAAACATCCGGGAGGTTGAGGGAGACAAACATAACTTCCTCTCTGCACCAGGAAGATTAAACAGCTAAGGGTGCCATTCTGAACTGTTGAGCGAGGACAAAGGTGCTTGGTGTCCTGAGGTTCAGAATTGGTCTCCATCCCGTTTTACTTGGGGACCAGGAAATATCCAGAATAAAAGTCTTTCCCAACTAAGTTCAGAGGGACAGGTTCGATAGCTCCCAGCGCTAGGAAGGATTGTACCTGCCTCAAAAGACTCTTGTGAGAGGGGTCCCTGAAGAGGGAGGAGGGGAAATGAGGGGTCAGAAGGGAGCTGAATTGGATAGAGTAACCTGTAGGTGTCAATTCCAGGATCCATCTGTCTGAGATGAGGCGTTCTCAGGAAGGTAGGAAATGGGAATGACAGTCCCCATAGGGCTGGAGGGGGGAGATATGTGCAGCATAAAATCTGAAGCAGGAGAGAGTTTGTGACCCTCAACCAGTTGTTGAGGGTGTTGTGAGGATGTCGCTGACTGGGAGGTTGCAGTAGTAGACAGTCCTTTCTGAGAGAATGTAGAGAGCCTGGGCTTCTTCCTGTGAGGCTCATGCATTTTCATGGACTCACAGTGGACAGGGTGAGACAGTTCAGCTGTCTGTGACCTACTGTACTTTCTCTTTGCCACAGGCGTATAGATGTCCAGAGATCGTAGCATTGCCCAAGAGTCCTTAAGAAAGTGAAGGGACCAGTCCGTGGTGTCGCTGAATAACTGGGCTCCCTCAAAGGGATTTTGCACCTCCCAAGGCAGACCAGAGGACTGCAGCCAAGAAGCTCTGTGAACAACTACTGCCGTAACCGTGGAGTGAGCAGCTGTGTCAGCAGCATCTAGTGAGGCTTGAAGAAATGCCTTGGCAATTGTCTGGCCTTGTGTTATGAGGGCTTGAAATTGCTCCCCCTGATCCTCTGGCAGGTGTTCAATAAAGGATGAAAATTTGGAATAGTTTGAAAATTTTTATTTTACCATCAGGGCTTGGTAATTGGCTACTCAACTGCAGTGTGACAGAGGATTAGCTTTCTCATCCCAGAAGGTCCAGTCTTTTTTGTTCTTTACTGGATGGAGTAGAGTGGAACCGATGTTGTCTGTTCCGTTCATTGACTGCTTCCCCAACCAGAGAGGTGGGCATACGATGGAAAAAGAAATATTCCGATCCTTTGGGTGGGTTGTAGTACTTTTTGTCCACCCATTTCACATGTAAGTGGTATAATAGCTGGGGTGTCCCACACTGGAACATGCAGGGGCCAGGAGAGCATAATTGACGGACAAGGTGATTTTGTGCTGAGGAAAAGCATGAAGAATGTTCAACAAGGAGTGTTATATCTCCTCCAACAGGACATGTGGGGTCTCCACTATACGCTTTGTAACGTCTGGAAGGCTTTGAAATGGTCAATATAAGATGGCGGGGGAGGGCTGACAGCCTTGTCTAGAGGAGGGGGATTTGTGGGAAGGTGATGCTGCTTCTTTCATAGGAGGCTCTGCTCCATGCAAGCTCCTGCCGTGGAGAAGAACCCAAGAGTGGTGGCTGTTGCTCTTGATGTGCCTCTAATGGATGGGACTCAGAGCAATGGGTCACCAGGGGTTCCAATAAGCACTTTGTGGTTGGGAGTAAGGGAAAGGGGCAGGACTCCGCTCTTGTCCTTGCCAAGGTGGGATGCATACCCTGCTAGGAGTTTCGTTGTTAGGGTGTGCCCCGAGTGAAGGAGGTTGAAAAAGGGAACCCTGCATAGACATTTCCAAATCTGATGAGGTGGCAAGTGGAGGGGCAAGTGGCATCAATACTGGTGGTTGAGTCAGTACCAGGACCTGAAAGAGGTCCTGTAATTGCACTGGTACCAGAGGCTGTCGATATGACACCAGAGTTATGAGGACTGGATGCTATGACAGAATCGGTGGGTTAGAAATTGTTGAAGATGGCAACAAAGAGTAAGTAGGCTCCAGCAGGTGAGATGGTACTGGTGGCCAGTAGGCACTGGAGCAAGAGCATTTGTCCTGACTGCGGGAACAATGCCGATCTCAGCACCGATGGTGATCTGGCGGGCGGGTGACCGGTGGCTCCATTCAACTGATCGGTCCCATGATTGATGCCGAGGCATTGGAGACACGAAGGGTCAGTCTCAACGCTCATGCCAGGGGGCACGTGCCTCCACAGGTTTGCGCCAGGTTACTGGTGAGTCGCGCCTCGAATCCTGCTGTTGGTGCCCAGGTTCAATAGACCGAAGAGGGCTTCTCTGAGCCTGCCTCCGTACTTCCGAGTCGTGACGGCTCCATGCGGGTGAGCACTGGCAGGATGTCCCCTGCGATGGGAAGCAATGCCACTGAGGCAGGGACATGCGGAACGGTCCCAAGGCTGGTTTACCCCTGTACTTGGGAACCGCTGGAGCCGGTGGCACCAGTACCGTCAGGATCTCCTGCACAGCCTGCAGGGACTTGGGCATCGATGGGACTTCTAGTTGACGGAGGCCCTCGTCTATGTCTGGTGTGGCAGGCATAGTACAGGAGGGGCTAGACCACTTGACTTGAGTAGGGGCCCAACTCCCTGACAGAGGTGTTGAGCTGCCCAACACAGGTCTTGGCTCTCCTCCGGCCCTGTCCTTTCCCTTATGGGAAGTGGGAGATCTTCCCCTCATGGTCCTCTTGGGCTTTTTGGCCAGGGATCAGTGCTGGCTTCTAGACGGTGCCAGTTGGGAGTTCCACACCAACGGTGCTCGGGGCTGAGTTGGACCTCTGCTCTGGTGCCAGGGGCAGCGCCGACTCCATGAGGATGGATGTCTCTCTCTTTTTTTGTTCGGGGTTTGAATGATTTACAGATGCAACACTTGTCACTTATGTGTCCTTCGCCTAGACACCTTAGACAACTAACGTGCGGGTCGCTGATTAGCATAGGCCGCTTACAACGATCACATGGCTTAAAGCCTGGGGACCAGGGCATGCCCCGTCCCTAGGATGAGTCCCATCCGGAACCAACTAAGGGTAACTACTAACTATATACGACTAATTTACAGGAAAAAACGTTCATGAGACACACTGAATGAAGCGAAAAGCTAGCCGAAGCAGCAGACGTTCCAGCACAGTCACTGGCGGCAAGAAGGAACTGAGGGTGGGGGGAGCCGGCAGTGCTCCTTATTCTGCGGCATGTGCGCGCCACTGCAGGGGGCGCCAGAGCCAGTCCCCTCTGGATACCACTGAGGGAAAAACTTCCAGCACCGGTCCATGTGGCAAGCACACACACCTAATATGGAATTGACATGAGCAAGCACTCGAAGAAGAATATCACTTGTCCTATACAAAGGGTGTGGGAGTTAGTTTGTAAGTTTAAAAAACAAAATCCCACAGAATTCACCCTGCAGGGTAAGAAATCCTCAGCAAAACAGAGCATCCAAGTTCAGGTCTGTAGTTTTATTTACGACCTTGTGGCTTGCTGTGCAGCATATTGCCACAGGCATCGGCTGTCATAATGCCTAACAAGAACCTTATTTAGAGTTAAATTCTGCCCTACTGGGAGCTGCATATGAACATATGAAGACAGAATCTGGTCCTGAAACCTGATTTCTCAGCCTCAGACCACAATTCCCTGACAGACACTCTCCTCCTATGGGTACCATACACAAAGACATGCCTCCCCTCAATTATATTTGGAAATAGGACTACTTGAAAGATAAACTGACTGAATTGAGTATTCGCTGAGAGAACTTTAATGACTACACATGGAGGAAGGCTTCTAGGACTGACTGCCTAAGAGTAAAGGAGCTAGCCCTTCCGGGGAGAACAAGTTGCTAGATAATTTCTCAGAGTCCTGCTAATGGGCTATTCAAAGCTGTGGATCACCATCACACATGAGAAGAATAGTGTTAAAGTACCTGTACATTTACCCCTTGTCCACACTGGCTAGAGCAAAGAGAAAAACTAATTCATCTTCAGTATTTAAACTATCACATGTGATGTTCCACAAAAAACCTGAAAGTCAGTAAGAATTTTCAAGAAATCCACATGCGGAGCTAACACTCTTATCTTTTTCTAATACTCAATGATTTAATATGTAGAAATAAATACAAACTTACATAGTGCTTTCTTCATCTATAGCCAGTCTCTTTCAAAAGAACTTTACAAACGTAAGTATCACGTTTTTCAGATAAAAAGTGCAAACATTAAATAACTTGGCCAAGATCACACAAGTCAGTGACAGAACTGGCAACAGAATTCAGGACCCAGAATCCAGGTCCAGAACTCAGGTCCCAGTTCCTTGCTGAATTCACTAAGTCACAATTCCTCACACCATTTATGTGTAAAAAGAGTAAGAGTAAGAAGCACTTATTCCTGACATTATCATGCAAGGAGATGCACATGCATATTTATTCCACCGCAAATATATAAACAGCCCACGTGAAGCCATTTTGTCTCCTTTGTGAACCATGAAAAAACTGCAAAATAGGAACAAATTTGTCTCTTGCTTTCTACTCAAAGACATTTCCCAGCTTGTTACTTTTTCTTATACTCTATTGTGATCAAGTCTAGTCTTTTATGTCATTGTGTCATGGGATCTATCCTCTAAGTCCCATTGAGGAGATGACATAAAGACAGAACATGAACTGTTACCACATGTATTCTTAATAGACTTTCCTTCTTCCCCCACCCCACAATAACAATATTGCATTATAATCTGTTTACTTGGCACAAGTCTTGTTTAGTCCTCCATTTTTCTGTTTTGGCACAGAAACAGTAATGAAGCATCAGTTTGAAACACACATGTGGTACTAACATTGTACAGCTGTCACAGAACAAGGACTTCCACCAGAAGAGATGTTGTTGGTACCATTATGCCAACTGTCCATCTCAACTCAACACATTGGTCCCCACTGAAGATGGCATATCCTCCTACAATGTGTAGGCATGGTTCTGCCCTAACTCATGAGCATGAGTGCAGGCAGCTAACTAGCCAGTTAATGCAAAGTGGCCATGTTAATGAGTTAGAGTGCTCAAGGCAAAATTCCCAGCCATGAACATTAGAAGAGATGTCTCTTCTATTAGGACAACCATGTTTAATGAGAATGGTCACTCTTCAATTTCATAGCTGAATTAACTCTAAAAATGAATAAAATATGTATCATTCATAGATACCTACAGCTTTTGCTTGCAATTAGGGAGAAGAGTATTAGCATAAATTTGATCTTGTTGGTATTCCTGAAACCTGGTGGGATGATTGACATGACTGGAATGTTAAAAGCAATGGTTATAATCTATTTCGGAAAACCGAGTGGGCAAAAGAGATGGGAGAATGTCCTAACAGATAAAGTACAAGATGGTAACAAATAGTACCCAAGATTCTGTACTAGTTGTTGTCTGCTGACCATCAAATCACACCAGAGGACAGGATGATCAGTTCCTTATACACCTATCTATACTGTGTAGGGGGGAAAAGCTGTATGATTATGGGAGACTTCAATTTGAGTAACATATACTGGAGATCTCATGCTGCCAGCACTAAAATATCCTTGGAATTTCTAAATATTATAGATGACAATTTTCTAACTCAACGAGTGTTGCATCTAACATGGAACACTTCTATATTAAACCTCATTGTGACAGAGAAAGAGGAACTGAACACAGCACTAAAAATTAATGGTAATTAGATTCAAGTGATCATTACTTTATTACATATATAATATGCAGAATCAAGTCCAGAACAGTAATTTTTATACTTGATGCTTCAAAAAAGCTAATTTTACAAAGCTGAAAACAATGAGCCAAATCACCTGGGAGGAAGAATTTAATCAGAAAAAAATTGAATGATAATTGAGAATTGTTTAAGAACACTTTACCAGATGCCCAAAAAGCCACATCCCACAATTGAGAATGAAACCCAAACTGATAACAAAAACTACTGTACCTGGTTTAGAAAAGTGAAGGCAGCTATAAGAATAAACAAAAAATACATAACAAAGAGATGAAGGGGGAAGTTGACAGTAATTAATATAAATTAGTACCTAGGAATTGTAGAAAACTGATAAGGGAAGCCAAGGGACACAAGATGAACTCTATCACTGACAGAGTTAAGGACAATAAGAAAGAGTTTTTAAAATATATTAGGAAGAAAAAGAATCCTAGCAATGGTACAGGTCTGTTACTAGATTGAAATGATAGGATTTTCAATAACGCAGCAGAGTGTTCAATAAATATTTATATTCTGTATTTGGGAAAAACAGATGATATAGTCATCTATGATGATGATGATAACACTCTTTCCATTCTACTAATATCTTGGGAAGATGTATAACAGCAGTTACTAAAATTAAACATTTTAAAATAAGCAAGTCCAGATCACTTACATTCAAGAGTTTTAAAAGAGCTGACTGAGGAGCTCATTGGATTTGATTTTAGATATTTAGAAATAAAATGTTGATTTTAGATAAGTCTTGGAACTCTCGGGAAATTCCATAACAGAGGAAGAAAACTGATGCTGTGCTAATTTTTAAAAAAGATAATCAGGATGACCTGGGTAATTATAGGCATTGGTCCTGGGCAAGATAAAGGAGTAAATAATACAGGATTTGATTACACTGGTCTACAATTTTTGAGAAGTCGTCTGCTTCAGAGATAAAATGTGCTATTTATTATGTATTTTGATGTGCTGAATTCAAATATGACAATTAAAACAACTGATTGGCTACTGTTTCTAAGATATTTAAGTTTTTACATTTTATGTCTATGTATATTGTGTAGATAGTAGAGTTTTAATCATAAATTGTAAACCTAGGTCTTTTCATGTGTTTATGGTTGCTTTACATGATAAGATTTCACCTGTCCTGTTTATGTAACACTTTCAAAATCAGCAAAAGGGTTATATAAATAAAATTTATTATGAAACAAAAGGCAAAAAACTATTATGTACATAGTTTAGTCCTATTCAGTGTCTACTCGGCGCTTCTTGGCTTGTCTCTTGTATTCATTAAATGGAGCATCTCTTGTCACTGTCCAGCAATAGTCTGCAAGCATTGATGGGCTCCATTTGCCCTGATAGCTTTTCTCCATTGTTGCAATGTCCTGGTGAAATCGCTCGCCGTGCTCGTCGCTCACTGCTCCGCAGTTCGGTGGAAAAAAATCTAGATGAGAGTGCAAAAAATGTATCTTTAGTGACATGTTACAACCAAGGCTTTTGTATGCCTTGAGGAGGTTTTCCACCAACAACCTGTAGTTGTCTGCCTTGTTGTTTCCGAGAAAATTTATTGCCACTAACTGGAAGGCTTTCCATGCCGTCTTTTCCTTGCCACGCAGTGCATGGTCAAATGCATCATCTGGAAGAAGTTCACGAATCTGAGGACCAACAAAGACACCTTCCTTTATCTTAGCTTCACTTAACCTTGGAAATTTTCCACGGAGATACTTGAAAGCTGCTTGTGTTTTGTCAATGGCCTTGACAAAGTTCTTCATCAGACCCAGCTTGATGTGTAAGGGTGGTAACAAAAATCTTCCTTGATTCAACAAGTGGTGGATGCTGAACACTTTTCCTCCCAGGCTCCAATGACTGTCGGAGTGGCCAATCTTTCTTGATGTAGCGGGAATCTCTTGCAAGACTATCCCATTCGCAGAGAAAACAGCAGTACTTTGTGTATCCAGTCTGCAGACCAAGCAAGAGAGCAACAACCTTCAAATCGCCACAAAGCTGCCACTGATGTTGGTCATAGTTTATGCACCTCAAAAGTTGTTTCATGTTGTCATAGGTTTTCTTCATATGGACTGCATGACCAACTGGAATTGATGGCAAAACATTGCCATTATGCAGTAAAACAGCTTTAAGACTCGTCTTCGATGAATCAATGAACAGTCTCCACTCATCTGGATCGTGAACGATGTTGAGGGCTGCCATCACACCATCGATGTTGTTGCAGGCTACAAGATCACCTTCCATGAAGAAGAATGGGACAAGATCCTTTTGACAGTCACGGAACATGGAAACCCTAACATCACCTGCCAGGAGATTCCACTGCTGTAGTCTGGAGCCCAACAGCTCTGCCTTACTCTTGGGTAGTTCCAAATCCCTGACAAGGTCATTCAGTTCACCTTGTGTTATGAGGTGTGGTTCAGAGGAGGAGGATGGGAGAAAATGTGGGTCCTGTGACATTGATGGTTCAGGACCAGAAGTTTCATCCTCTTCCTCGTCTGACTCAAGTGAGAATGATTCTGGTGCATCAGGAACCGGCAGTCCTTCTCCGTGGGCGTATAGCTGATGGAATGTTTGGATAATGCACAGTCTACTTTTTCTTCTTTGACACACCTTTCCCAACTGGAGGCACCATGCAGAAGTAACAATTGCTGGTATGATCTGTTGGCTCTCTCCAAATCATTGGCACTGCAAAAGGCATAGATTTCCTTTTCCTGTTCAACCACTGGCGAAGATTTGTTGCACAAGTGTTGCAGCATATGTGTGGGGCCCACCTCTTGTCCTGATCTCCAATTTTGCAGCCAAAATAAAGGTGATAGGCTTTCTTAACCATAGTGGTTATACTGCGCTTTTGTGATGCAAAAGTCACTTCATCACAAACATAGCAGAAGTTATCTGCACTGTTCACACAAGTACGAGGCATCTCTGCTCACTTTGGCTAAACAGAAATGTGTCCCTTTGCAAAATCAAACACTGACAAATAAGAGAGCACGACACTGTATGATTTCTAGAGCTGATATAGGGCAATAGGGGAAGAGACTGTCTTTGAAGGAGTACGGCAGAAAGGGATCTAGGGGTTATAGTGGACCACAAGCTAAATATGAGTCAACAGTGTGATGCTGTTGCAAAAAAAGCAAACATGATTCTGGGATGTATTAACAGGTGTGTTGTGAGCAAGACATGAGAAGTCATTCTTCTGCTCTACTCTGCTCTGGTTAGGCCTCAGCTGGAGTATTGTGTCCAGTTCTGGGCACCGCATTTCAAAAAAGATGTGGAGAAATTGGAAAGGGTCCAGAGAAGAGCAACAAGAATGATTAAAGGTCTTGAGAACATGACCTATGAAGGAAGGCTGAAAGAATTGGGTTTGTTTAGTTTGGAAAAGAGAAGACTGAGAGGGGACATGATAGCAGTTTTCAGGTATTTAAAAGGGTGTCATAAGGAGGAGGGAGAAAACTTGTTCACCTTAGCCTCTAAGGATAGAACAAGAAACAATGGGTTTAAACTGCAGCAAGGGAGGTCTAGGTTGGACATTAGGAAAAAGTTCCTAACTGTCAGGGTGGTTAAACACTGGAATAAATTGCCTAGGGAGGTTGTGGAATCTCCGTCTCTGGAGATATTTAAGAGTAGGTTAGATAAATGTCTATCAGGGATGGTCTAGACAGTATTTGGTCCTACCATGCGGGCAGGGGACTGGACTCGATGACCTCTCGAGGTCCCTTCCAGTCCTAGAATCTATGAATCTATGAATTTGTTCAGCAGAGTGATGTAAGCTTTGTTATGATTGCATCATCCATGACTTCTAGGAATAACATGATGCAATTCATATAATGTATGACACAATACCAGCTTCAGATTGCATCATTCATTGTTTTGCCTAAAAAGCAAGTACTGTCCAAACACAGTCATAGATTTATTCATAGATCCAGTCAAAGATGTATTTTAGTCATTTCTGGTTTAAATTGAGATCCCTTCCCTTTATAACTCACTTATCCTCCGCTATTCCCAAGTCAAGGGTCGTATATACTGACCCAATAGCATATCTTGAAAACTAGAGCCAATCAACAATTTTAAGCATCATTTTCGTTCTCAGTGACCCAGAATTAGTAAAGTTTGACTACATTTATTTCAGAAGCATTTTGGCTGTAGAGCAGTGTTACAAAAGAATTAAAGGAGGGTAATATAATTAATGCCAATCAACATGGGTTTGTGGAAAATAAATCCTGTCAAACTAAATTAATATTTTTTATGAGATTACAAGTTTGGTTGAAAAAGATAATATGTTGATGTAATATACTTAGACTTCCATAAGGCACCGGTACCACATGACATTTGGATTTAAAAACCAGAACCATATAAAACAAACATGGCATATATTAAATGAATTAATGACTGGCTAACTGACGGGTCTCAAAATAGAACTGTAAAAGGGGACTCATCATCCAATAGGTGTTTTGAATGGGGTTCCGCAGGGATCGGCTCTTGGTCCTACGCTATTTAACATCATCATCAGTGACCTGGAAGAAAACAAAATCATCACTGATAAAGTTTGCATAGGACACAAAAATTGGGGGAGTGCTAATTAACAAAGGTAACAGGTCACTGATACAGAGCTATCTGGATCACTTGGGAAACTGGGTGCAAGCGGACAATATACTTTTTAATACGACTAAATATAAGTGTATACATCTAGGAACAAAGAACATAGGCCATAGTTACAGGATAACGGACTATCCTGGGAAGCAATGACTCTGGGCTGTAGCCCACGAAAGCTTATGCTCAAATAAATTTGTTAGTCTCTAAGGTGCCACAAGTACTCCTGTTCTTTTTGCGGATACGGACTAACACGGCTGCTACTCTGAAACCTGAAAAAGGGTTGGGGGGCCGTGATGCTTAATCAGCTGAACATGATCTCCCAGTGTGATTCTGAGGCCAAAAGGGCTAATGTGATTCTTGGATGCATTAACAGAGCAATCTCAAGTAGGAGTAAAGAGGTTATTTTACCATTCTATTTGGCACTGGTGCGACTGCTCCTGGAATACAGTGTTCAATTCTGGTGTCCATAATTAAAGAAGGATGTTGATAAATTGGAGAGGATTCAGAAAAGTGCCACAAGAATGATTAAAGGATTAGAAAACATGCCTTATAGTGAGACTCAAGGAGCTCAATCTATTTAGCTTAACAAAGAGATGGTTAAGGGGTGATTTGATTACCATCTATAAGTACCTACATGTGAAACAAATATTAGATAATGGGCTCTTCAGTCTAGCAGAGGAAGGTATAACTTGATCCAAAGGCTGGAAGTTGAAGCTAGACAAATTCAGACTGGAAGTAAGGCGTAAATTTTAATAGATGAGGGTAACTAATCATTGGACCAATTTACCAAGGGCTGTGGTGGATTCTCCATCAGTGACAACTTTTAAATCAAGAATGGACGCTTTTCTAAAAGATATACTCTAGGAATTATTTTGGGGAAGTTCTATGGCTTGTATTATAAAGGAGGTCAAACTACTTGATCACAATGGTACCTTCAGGCCTTGGAATCTATGAAATAATTCCTTTTTGGTTCTCCACGCAAAACGTGCCACAAAAAAAATGTTATTTTTTTTGTTGAAAAAGTCAAAAGTTTGCCTTTGAGCTCTAAAATGTGAAAGAAATATCCATATAACATTTCTGCAGAAGAGGGCCCTACATTTTCATAATCCAGAGTACCAATAGGCAAGAATATTTTCAATACAAGCTTTCTAATGAGTGTGGGTGATTTCCCTAACTATACTGAAGTTACACAGGGCTGGAAAGTAGTTTAAATGGATCTTAAATAAGTGCACTGAAATCCAATACAACAGTTTTAAAAGAATGACCCTATTTGGCAAAATTATACATAACTCTAATATTTTATTTAGTTTTTGTAAGTGTCTTAGTGACACTTGAAATAACCATTTGATATTGCAATATTTTTATCAACTTTTTAAGTTCTACTCCCACATTGCTAATTTAGAAATTTTGAAACAGAAAAATGACTTCCTTCTCTCACACAATCCTTCTTGTACAGAAAACATGCACAAATGTGAACTCATATTTCAGTGTTAAGACAATTCAAGACTATTCTTTTCATAAGAGAGCAGTCATTTTGTGAAAAGTCTTAGGAAAGAACTCCAAAAAACCTCTAACTCACTAGCTTGTCTGTGCTAAAGAACTACCCCATTTCAGAGTTATGCACACTACATTAGGCAGTTCCAAAAGGGTTCAGTCCAAAAACTGCTGAGTGTCCACAGGAGCCTTCTTGGTTAAGAAACTGGTTTATCATGTTTGCACACACAGCACTCCCTACAACTGTTGTGTTTGTAATTCTCACACTACCAGGCACAGATGCTTCCTTTCCGTATTGTTTGTGTTTCTCAAGATGTGAAGAATCACTGGTTAAAAAAGGTTTACAAAAGGGTGTATTGTAAAAACAGGTTTGTATAGCAGATAAGTTAGTATTTATAAAAAGGTTTCATGCCTAAGGTGACTGACTTCCTCTTCCTAGAGTTATTTAAAAAATCCAACTCACACTCAGGGGAAACATATCTATACACTCTAGATGTTGAAAGGGCACATTACCTAGAGATAACCAAATGCTATTTATAGACTTCGGGGGGAAATGCCAGGGAAACCTGATTTCCAAACTGAGGCTAAAATCTAATTATAGTTTTCCTTCTAATAATTTGCATTGTGTCTGCTTGCTTCTATGGCTGGCTGGAACTAGAGCAGTTTGAGTATTGAGTTGAGAAGGTGTCACAGAATGTTCTGAACTGTCACTGGAGGTAGAATGGAGTATTCTGAAATTGTACTGGAAGGGCTAATAAACTGGTGCAGCTGTACCACCTGCACTTGTACTCCACTCTAGCACTGAAACAGTTCAAACTGAAGTAGTGTAGATCCATACAAGCTAAAGAATCGCAAATGAATGAGTGCAAGTCACAATGGTGTTGTGCCCTCATATTAACATCCTCTTTCCGGTACGTCAGTGCAGGGCATCCACACATCACTGTGTGCAACTACTGTAACTATCATTCCGTTGTGGGCATCTAGCACACAGTACTCAGCATGGCTCCTCAGAGAGGATGGTTGCCAAAGAACCAACTTTAAGTCCTAGGCATGCATCTTCTGCCCTGTGTCCATAATGCCATGCTTACTGCCAGATCATCTATTGCACCATATAGTCTACTGTTGGGGTCCACTAGGCATAGCTACCAGGTAACTCGGGAGAGCGGAAGGCCAAAAGATAAGCAGACGAATGGGAATTTTTCTAATTGTAACTGCTAGAGAAGGGAGGGGTGGGAGGGGTAAGAGGGAGTAACAGACAAAGGCTTACACAGAAACAGCTTGGAGTATAAAAGGTAAAAGTTGTTTGTATTTGTTGCACTGGATTTGAGTCATGCTGGTCTCCTAGTGCCATTTCAGAGCTCTGAAATAAACTTGGCTTGCTTTCTCCCCTCGGTGTCTTTATTGGTGCCAAGCACACCGGGCGACGGACCATTGTTGTCCCCTCGAGCCCTTTTGGGCGGGCAACACTACTACAAATATACAAATTCAGTGTACACAAATATAAACATTCAATGTCTATATTTTCAAAATACAATGAGCAGAAGGGGATGCTTTCATTTGATAGTCACCTTTGTGTATTTGTTACTTGTGGGATTTGGCAAACAAGACATCGAACTACAGGATTGTCTTGCAAAGCTGCAGCTGTTGGAGGTTGCACAGATGTTCTTGCACAAGGATTACATTGCTCTACTCTACATAAGGGAGTGTACCCCTTTAACAGCCTCACTTCCTTCTCCAAAACTAGAGTAATGATTTCATATACAACTCTAAGGTGGCAGGACACTGTGACTGCACAGAGGCGACCCCCAAAGAACAGTTACTGGCGAGTAACCTCTTCTTTGATCTCTTTCACCAGAGTAAACTCTGTGTATTCCCATTTGAGGGTGACAATGAGCCTTGCTCCTGAGTGGTTGGTGGTTGAGGAATTATTTAACTGAATGTGACTGTACCACCACTCTCCCAAATTGGGCATCAGAGCAGGATGTCAAATCCGAAGAGTGGAAGTATGCACTGAACTCCGTGTTGTTACTCTGCATATCTCCAGGATAGGAATGTATCTCAGATATGCCATAGAAGCTGCAGCGGCTCGGTGGAGTATGTGTCTTTATTCCATAACGGATTGTGGCTCTCGCTAAGATATGCTCTATGCACCTCTTTATCCAATGGGGTAGCCTCAGTTTGGAAATCAGGTTTCCCTGGCATTTTTCCCCAAAGGCTATAAATAGTGTTTGGTTCTCTCTAGGTAATAAGTGTCCTTTCAACATCTAAGTGTATAGACATGTTTCCCCTGAGTGGAAGTTGGATTTTGGAAATAACACTAGGAAGAGGAAGTCAGACAACACCATGGACATGAAACTAGCATGAGGGCTCATGATCAGGTGGCCTTCGAACACTTCATGCATTACGGGCCACACCACCATACACCATGGTACATACTTTTTTTTTATGGAGGTAAGGAAGGGCGCCATTAGAGATGGGGGAAGCTTCTCTAGAATATCTAAGAGGCGAAGAGAATGTACTGACTAAACTCATGGTATCAGGCACTTTTTCAGATAATCAGGCCTAGCAGTTGGAGCATGGGTTACAGCTGGGAAAAGGGTTGGACCTACGCCAAGGATGGTCCTGGAATCGAGATCCAGGGACAGGCCGAGGTCAAAACTGAGATCAGAGTCTGCAGTCAAACCAGGATCAGAACCTTAGCCAGAGTCCAGGCGCAGACCAGAGGTCAAAGCTGGGTGGTCAGAATTCAAAGACAAGAAAGCCATCATTGATCATTGGGCTGAACACTTTAACAGTCTACTCAATCATCCATCTACAATTTCAGAAGCTGCTATCAATGGTGTACCTCAGTTCTCTTTACACAGCGAATTTGTTAGACTGCCAAGTATTAGCGAAACGGAAGTCATTATCAAACAACTGTCACAAGGAAAGGTACCTGGCTTAGATGAAATACCGCCAGAAGTCTATAGGCATAGTGGTTAACCACACATCTCAAATAATCATGCGACTCTTCAATGTCATCTGGGAGCAGGAGACCATGGCTCAAGACTTCAAGGATGCCTCAGTTGTCCATATATACAAATGCAAAGATGATGGAGCATCTGTGATGATTCCGGTATCTTGCTTCTTTCCACTGCTGGGAAGACTTTGACACCTCTCTCAATAGACGCTCCACCATCACCAATAACATCATCTCAGAGTGTCTACATGGCTTTCGGAACAGTGGATATTTTTGTTGCTCGCTAAATAGTGCCAGGAACAAAACGGCCACCTTTATATGGTGTCTGTAGAACTAACACAGGCTTTCAACATTGTTAATTGCAAAGGTGTCTGACAGATCTTGCCCAAAGTTAGGTGCCAGCACACCATCATGCGATCATTCCATGGTGGCATGCTGGCTAGAGTGCTGGAAAATAGTATTTCATCAGAGCCTTTCATTGTCATAAGTGGCATTAAGCAGGGCTATGTTCTTGCACCTATACCATTTACCATTCTCTTTGGTGATAGCACATATGCTAGCGAGTATGCTCAAAGACTGAGACAAGTATATTTACATGCAATTCCACACAGAAGGCAGAATGTTCCATCTCCAGAGATTTTGTGCTCACACTAAAGTGACTGACTTGCTTGGCTGATGACTGCGCACTCGTAGCACATACCATTGAAGACACCAACTTCTAATTGACTGCTTTTCTAGATTGACAAAGTGATTTGGATTCAACCTCAAGAAAACCAAAGTGCTTTATCAGCCTGATCCAGGAAAAATTTATTTGCCCCCCCCAAATCACAGTTGATGACACACTGCTTAATACAGTAGAAACATTTTGTTATCTTGGCAGCACTTCATATAATTATACCGTAGTTGACAATGAAATCAAGCAGCACATTTCTAAAACCAGTTCTGCCTACGGTTGACTTTGTTGCTGCCTGTGGAATGTGGTAGGCATTACGTTCGCACTAAGATTAATATCTACTGTGCAATCATATTGAGCACTCTTCTATACATCTGTGAAACATGGACACTCTATACCAGGCACTTGAAGCAGTCAGAGCATTTTCACATGCTCTTTCTGCATCTCATCTGTAACATCAAGTGAATGGACAGGATACTAAACATCGAAGCCCTGGTCTGTTGCTGCATGACTAGCATTGAATCCCTAATCATACAGGTACAACTTCATTGGGCTGGTCACCTCATATGTATGCATGATACGTAAATCCCCAAACTCACATTTTATGGACTGTTGAAAATGGGAGTATGTACACTGGGAAGCCAATAAAAACAAACTAAGGACACTCTCAGAGCTCACCTAAAAGCTGGACAAGTGGACCCGAACACATGAAAAGCTGCTGCTGCCGCCAACAGAACAGGAAGGCAGCAAGATCTGTTGGTCTGTGGTTAGCACCATTGAGAACAGCAGAACAGAAAATGCCAAAGAGACGCGTGAGCGAAGAAAGCATGCCGTGGCAAAAACATGCGGCCAAGTCTGCCCAACGTGCAGACGCATCTGCGGATCCCTCATCCGATTACATTCGCAAAAGATGACACACTGAAACAAATGGACTCTCACACGTGGACTACAATGGGAGACTCCAACACTTAAAAGTAATTCCCATGTAATTCACAATCCACATAAGTCAATAAAAGAAAAGAGAGTTTCATCAACAATAACACCATTGTTATTCAATATTTAGTAGATGGCAATGACCACTACATTGAATATGACAGGTTTCAGAGTAGCAGCCGTGTTAGTCTGTATCCTCAAAAATAACAGGAGTACTTGTGGCACCTTAGAGACTAACAAATTTATTAGAGCATAAGCTTATCCGAAGAAGTGGGTTGTAGCCCACGAAAGCTTATGCTCTAATAAATTTGTTAGTCTCTAAGGTGCCACAAGTACTCCTGTTACATTGAATATAAATCAACTGAATTGAATATTGATCAATTAAAGTGTTAGGGTTTTTTTTTCAGGTTCTAAGTTAACCACACACAAATCTTCAGTTAACTACTAAAGGCAACATTTGTAAACATCTAGTGTACTTCTGTGAATAACTTACTTCTGTCTAAGCAGCTCTCCAGTTAGCTAAGTATATAATAGGTCTGTTTTTTAAGCTAATAAGAATACAGCAGATCAACAGTACAGTTATCATTCACACAAATGGATCAGCAGCCATCAAACAAAAATACTACATCTACATTAACCGTTGATAGACTAGTACAGAAATTATTGTGATAGAACCAATGGCTCTGGCCTTCAATATACTCATCAGTATTGCAATAGTTATGCATTGAAGTCAAACCTATAAGAAGCTCAGATCTCTGGATAACAAACTTTTGGTTAATGAGAGTACAGAAGAGCAACTAGTAACTTGAAGGACTTCAGAATATTGCTTAAGGAAAACACCTGGAGCTCTTCTTCACGGACTATTCAAAATCAACCACAAGGTAAGATTTTTTTCTCATTTAATATCCACTATCTGCTTTTGTTTTCATATCCTTGAGCTTGCTAGATTGTGGTATTTACAATCATTTCAACATCAGAAGGGCAAATATCTACCTTACTACTAAAACTGTAAAAATGAGCAAGACATGGAAAAACTAAATTGGCTATGTCAGACAGGATGCCTGGCTGTTGTGAGGCAATTAAAATAAAACAAATTAATAAAGGTTGATTTGATAGCAAGGGAGATATACCCTATTAATTAAAATCCAAACCAAATCAGTAGTGACCAGTAGATGTTACAACAAAGGCTGTTTGGTCATCTCCCATTAAGTCACTTGAGTTTAGTAGTTTCAATTCAGATTCCACTGGATTCACAAACACACAAACCATAATTCATACCATCTCTTGCCCTTTGTCTTTTCTAATTAGATCACAATCTCTTCAGGGCAGAGACGGTCTTTTACTATGCATTTGTACACAACGCCTAGCACAAGTCCTGATCTCAATTAGGTTCTCTAGGCACTATCATAAATACAAAAATATAGTCAATGGAAGCTACCAAAAGGGATTATATCTGTCTCCTTTATTCCTTAGTAGTTCAATTTACTGTGGTCAGAGAGCTACTGTCTCATCTATGCTTACAGATCATGGGGATGGCTTAAGAAAGGAGCTTCAATTTTCACTCTATGGGCCAGATCCTTGGTCTGTCTAAGCACTCAAGTCTAAACCACCTTTCCATTACCCTAATCCTGAGGCCTATTCACTTTGAAACATAACTTAAAGCAGCACTCAAGACAGCTCTAACTTGCATCAGCAGTTAGTCTCCTAGTAATCCTTCTGTCAGATGGGGATCACCAGAGTACAATGCACTCTTGTCACTCTCCACTCTTGCCCCAACCCACACAGGACCAGAAGCAGGTGGTGTAGACATAGCTATGTCAGCTTTACACTATTCAGTGATTCCACTTTACATAATTCAGTGATTCCACCATTCGGGACAGCTTTCTGGCTGCATCAAGGTATCTGAGCAGCACAAAGCATCTGGAAGATGAAGGAAAAGATTTGGCCTTGAGTTATCCAGAGGTCATGATGAAAATTAGCAAGCATGTGTTGCCAACGGTGATATACAGGGCAATTCAAGTTGTCTGGAAGCCAGACAAATGGAAACAAAAGATGAGATATTGCTGAACAGAGAGGCTTCAGCCAACCTTGCTTCACTTTCAGTGGGCCCCTGGACATAAAATAACGATGTGTAACGGAATCATCAACTCTGAAGATGGTACAGCACAGTATAGTCTACTGGATGTATGCAAAACTTCCATTGTGTAAAGAGCCAAGACAGATGATACAGCCTTCCAGGTTCATTTTTGGGATCTACTGCCCTTTTACGGAACATTTTGCCAAACTTCAAATATATCTTTGTTATTTAAAAGCTTTTGTACCAGAATCTGTAGAAGATTGATTTACTTCATATGAAGAGGGAAAATGAAATCACATTTTTATTAAAAACTATAGCAGCCCTTAAACAATGGTGGAATTCTCTTCCCCAGTGTCAAACACAGGAATAGAGTATCCAAGAGGTGTTTGTGCATGTATATGGTTAGAACTTGAGACTTTTGAGAGTCATGCAATCTCCATAAATAAAAATGCCATTCAACTTCAGAGATCCCAGAGAACTTTACAAACTACATTACAGTACCACTGAAATGAAGTTTGGGATGGAAGGCAGTATAAGAGGTCAGCCCACAGAATAATAAAGCACAGTGCAGGAAAGACATTTTTCATCAGTGACCCTGGGCCAAACCCCTGCTCCTAAAGAACCAAAGGATCTTCAATGTTACACAGACAGGATCTCCATTTTCAAGGTCTGGGGGGCAGCCTATTATAACCTGAAAATACTAGCAAGTTTGCAGATACTGAACAAAGATACCAAGCTACACAAAAATAGGAGACAATAAATATAGTTTGGGAATATAGGATTTTTCTGTAACATGATTAGTTTTTAACAATGTGTTATATTGTTAAAGATACCAATGGTGTTCAGTGGATAAGATAATTAAAAATAGTCTGTATCACAGTTCCTTGGTCAGGTCTACTCTTTCAATTTGGGTATATAAAGGCACATGTGACAGATAGTAACTGTCTATGAATGTAGTCCAAGAATTTCACATATTAAGAGAGTACACTTAATTAAGAACCAACTTTACAAAGAAGGACCCAGCCTCCTTTGCAGATACTTCATCAAAAGCCTGCTTCTCAGTTTAAAGCCCTAGTAAAAGATTTTGGCTTTTTTTTTTTTTTTTTAAATCAAGAAGTCAAATCACACTAAACCAAAAATCCAGTGGGCAAAGGCTTTTCTGGGTTTTAAGTAGTAGAAGACATATCTGTGGCTAAATAGCAACGGACAATTGACATAGTACTAATTTGGGACAGATGCAAGTCTATTTTCGTGTACATCACATAATTTACCCAGTCTGAAGAGTCACAAAACATTCAATCCAAGCTTTAAGTATTCTGTCGAGCAATCTTCCCTAATGGTTTATAGGTTCGTATAGCAGAATCCCTGCAATACTAACATCTGCGTCCTCAAAATTATGCCTAAATTTACACTGAAACCTAAAGTGTCTGTAGTGGGAATTATATACTAGTGAGAAACTCCTTCCTCGTGGGCATGATTCTGCAACTGCCACTTACCTCAGGTTCCTGAAGACAAAAATAGGTATTGCCATACTGGAACAAACCAGTGGTCCAAGTCCAGTACTGAACAATATATTTAAGGTGCCATGCTATTAACCTCTTTCTGTTCTGTGAATTGATCATTTATTCCTATCAATTCCTTACTCATTTACCTCTTTCAAAAGAAATTCAGGAGATAGAAAGGCAAAACTTACTTGGTTTGTCCCTCTGTATTATATTTCTATTTACTTGGAGACAGTGGACCCGTACTGTTTCTATTGAAAATATTTCTTAATGTCCATCATTCTTTTTTATGTTTTTCCATCCAAAAAAATTATTCAACTGTTTTATTTTAATAAAGGGAAAAAAGACTACTGAGAAAAGCTGTACACTAATAAACAACTCTACACAGAATAATAGTTGTGATGGAAAAAACTTATTTTGGAAAAGGGAACTAATGCAAACTTTATGCACCTTTAAAAAGAAGTTATGCAACACTAGAGGCTGTGTCAGAGAACTATTATCCCCTCTAGAGTTAGGAAAGATGGATTGCCCTGTGAAAGCCTACGGATTCTGTCAGGAACCTGGGCCTCCCGAAAAACTGAGTGTTTAAAGATGAGCCCTCCCCTTCTGTCCCACATCCCCTTGACTAACAGGGTGTAGAAGTCACTTTAAAGCATAATAATACGTACATGTTTAATGTATGAAGCACCCCTAGAAAAAGTGCTCAGTTCTGAAGAAGAGGGAGTGACAGAAGTGCACAAAGTTCTCTCCCCAATCTCATAGCTCAAGCAGCAATGGTCAGTCCATGATCCCGGTCTATGTTCAAGTTGTCAAACGTACAATGGGTACTATTTCTCCATAAACATAATATTATGTACATGGTACTGTTTGTTCACACAGAGCAACTCCAGTGACAACTTTTGTTGAAATAATTTAAAAGTAGTTTTTGAATGCTTTAATAAAAAGGGAACATAATCTCAAATCATTTGGAAAAATCACCTACTTGAACTTTAGGTTAAGCCTTCTTCCTTTGTGTGTGCAAGCTATGGCTTCTGTGCTAGGTAAAAAGATGAAAGTGATCACTAGAAAGAAAAAAAAAAAAAACAGAGCTCTGAATGTGAGCCACATTGGAAAGAGTGTGATAAATGTCTTTCGCCTCTTTCAGACTGAACATTTTTCTTTACAGCTACAGTAATCAAACTGCAATTTAATTTCATACATTGAAGCACTAATCCATAAGAAAGTTAATAGCCTGAAAAGCCTAGTTTTCCTATGGTAATGATCCATTTTGAAAGGACTGTTTCTTTCTACAAAAACACACATATTGATCTAATAGTTTTGGTTTTTACATTATTGGCTAGACTCAGCATGGACTGCAACAAATGAAGAGACTAAATTACAAAAACTGGTTATCTGAAAAGAATGAATGAATGATGTAGGAGAAAGTTTTCATAACAGTTCAAAACCTAGTAAAACAAGGCAAAAACAGAGCTGTAGCCACAGTAGTGCAGCTAACCTAGGAACAGAACCTGGCTCCTTCCAGACACTAATGCACCCCTACGATACATTAACTTTTAGTGATATTGTTTGATTTTTGCTGGGGTGGGGAATAAGATAATTTATAAAAAGATGGGAAAGGCAAAGTATCTTTAAATCTGCATTTTAAAATCACCTTCCTCTGCCCTGGAGAGCAACAACTAGAAAATTTAAAGCATCCACATTTCTTCACTGAATTAAAAAGACAACTTTTAAAAAAATTTTCTTCGTGTTTACTGGAAATGTTAGAAACACTTCTTCACATGCGAAAAACTCAGAGTAGCAGCAACTGCATCTCAAGAGTAGTGATTAGAAGCTTGCTAGAAGCAAAAATCACCTTAGTACCTTTATTCAAGTGTTCCTCCCCTCACTTGTTTTACTTAATAAATTATAGATTCCAAGTCAAATCACATACATTGTGTTTACAAGCATACACACATCTGAAGACTAATTAAATGCATCAACAACACAGCTGTACAGCAATAGCTTCAAGGAATCTCATTTCAAAGATATACTCAGGATCACAAATCCCAGGGATCTGAACATTGTCCTCAAAACTGAACAGTTACATTTAACTTTTAAATGAAGGACATGAAACATGCATGGGGTAATGAATAATCTCTATTATTTTAGGGAGTATTTGTTTTCTAAAGATGAATTTTCACTCAGGAAATCTCATGAACTACTCTTTCAAAATAAAAATGCTAATTTTTTAAATCATAAGTTGCAAAACAGAAATGATAAATATGTTTTTTTAAACCAGAATGTGAAAGTAGAAACTTCCTTTTCTATTTTACAAACACATTAGTTCAATAAAACAAGTTTTGAATTCTAGTTCTCTTAATACAGCTTTCCATATCTCAGACTGGACAGCAAAAACATCCATATTTCATTTTGGTTTACAGTTCATTTCACTTTAATGTTCTCATGCACCATACTAAAAGTGTGTTGAAAACACTACAAAATGGTGCTTTGTTAAGATTGTTTCCACTAGAATTTTATTTAAAAAAATCATGGAAGCCATTACTTATTATTTTAGGTTTCAAAGATGATTTTTGAAAAACCTATCTCTTGGGCCAAATATAACCTAACACCATCCTTTTAAGTTGCCTCATCTTCCAGTATTATTGTGATTATTCTTAGAACACTTTAAGTGAGCTTTAACGTCCGACACCAGACCAGTGTGTGGCAGCAAACTACCTCATCTCCCAAAATAAACTTATACCAGTTGGATTCCTTTTGGACAATGCCAGCAATCACTAGCTTAATTTGTTAGTAGCATTCTGTCTAGGCTGGGATGTGAAGTGCACTCAAGTCCCAATCAGGGCCGGCTACAGCTTTTTTGCCGCCCAAAGAGGCGAAGCGGAGGAAAAAAAAAAAAAAGATAAAGCCGCGATCGGTGGCAGCTCTACAGCGCCGCTTAATTCTTCGGCGGCATGTCCTTCGCTCTGAGAGGGACTGAGGGACTCGCCGCTGAATTGCCGGCGAAGACGTGCCGCCACTTTCCATTGGCCACCCCAAGCACCTGCTTTCTTTGCTGGTGCCTGGAGCCCAATTCCACAACTTAGCTTTGGAATGGTATCTTTCTGTTAATGACCTATATGGATTGCATACAGTATGATACTCTGATCAGAATATTTTGAGTAATCAGATTTTTGTAACACTAGCAAAATAATGGATTAGCATATGAATACACAATACATTGGCATTGAAACAATTATACTGATTGTATTTCCATTAAATATTCTTTATGCCTAAATTTTACCCCACACAGTGGTACAAATTTATTTACTGAAAACCATTTTCTTTTCTACACTGTCAACTGATCCACATTTGAAGGGAAATACTATGGAGGTATCTATCTTTCCACCCCACCCCGTCAAATATTCCCAGTTTTTGACAGTCAGGGGAGTGAGAGCTCCCCTCTACAGTAAGCATCATCTTCCCTATGTTGTAATCGGTTGTAGCTTCCTGTCATATTTTGCAGAATCCATGCTTCTTCCCTCCCGTTGGACTTTCCAGTAAAGTCTGATTCATATGAACAGCATGTAACATCCCAAGATTATGAGTTTCAACATAATACCAAGCAACCCTCCTTTCCTGCATTATACTTCCACAAAGTAAATAAAAAACGGAGTTGATAAGATCCTACCAGCTCCTTTTGATTGTTTAAATAATTTAGGTATAAATCAACCTTTGTTCAATATATATTATTGTTTCTATCTACCCTGCAATAATAACAAAGTTCCCTGGTAAGAGGGAGGGAGGCTGGTAATGGTAACTATGAGCAGCATATGGATTAACTGCAGCTCCTGTAAGCAGCCCTGTAACCTTTGTGGATTTTTATTTATTTATTTTTTTTACTCTTCTAGCCCTGATACTCAATGGATCATAACCGTTATTTCATGCTTCTTCTGACAACCATATAATAGGGTTATTTCTCTTCTTGCTTGGTTATTACTCTTCTTCAGTGGAAAGACACCACTACACACAAAGCTGTACAAGGGTATTATGCTTCTTCTACAATATAGGCCAGTTTGTGGATTTAAGCCACTTGCTGCACCAGAGGAAGAGCTTGAGTAGAACCTAAACAACAGGGGGAGCTCCTGGATGAATTCTGGCAAATTGCTTTCTCAGCCAGAACACCTACGGGTGGGAGAGGGAGCTTCTCAGATGGAGGCCAATAGAATGGGAGTGACACCACCCTTTATGCCTTGACTCTTCATGCCAAAAGGGCTAGTCACAATCTGGATCTATACCTGCAGTTAAACATCTCTCTAAATATTTACTTATGCTTCGGTGAGTTGGTATAGATATTGAAAAATCCTTCTATAAAATCTAACCCCATTTATTAAAATACCTTCACTAGTGTGTGGAGATAATCTTCTACATTAGTAGTGTGCTATCCGCACAATTGTGTTTTGCAGAATACTGTACTGAAGAACATTCTATTTTCTTACTGTAGGTACTTGTATTCCCATTTACAATAAAAACTATTTTATTCAGCATATCTAGATTAATACAATTAGGTTTACCTCTAAACGAAGAAAAACACATCAAGTTACCCTATCAGTGTAGGAGAACTGGGCCAAATGAGGAAGCTGCTATTAACTTTTGGAAGAATAAAAGCTAACGCTTCCACATTAACTGGTCTTTTAGGATTTCTAATAGCCTGACTCTAGCCTACTATGCGACTGTAGGACTGACATGTTTCTAATGAGAGGTCAATTAAACTAATCTCTCATACCATGGTGAAACACAAGATCGGGATTTGGGGAGCCTTCTCTGATAACATCTGGCTGCATTCCAGTTTACTTTCCTTATTTATGAACAAATTTCCATCAGGTGTTCCATTTCTTATTGCAAACGTGAAGTGATTAGGGAGAAAAGGTCTCGGTAGTAGCAAAGAAGAGACAGTCAACAGTCAAAACTGCAGGAAAAGGCCAAATTAAAATTAATTAACCTTAGCATCTGTCAAGCTGACAGATCGCAAAATAAAAAGTGACTCAAAAATACAGAGCACTGCGAGATGAATACTACTGTTTCCTTACTACGCAGCAAATTATCTTGTGAATCAATTGTCCTCATTGCTTGAAAAAGGGACATTGTGGATGCCAGCGACACCTGACAAAGTGGTCTGATGCTAATGCAATCCAGCTGGGTACTATGCCTCACTAAAGCTCTCTCCATCAACCTGTATTTGGTACATGAAGAAAACACACTTTCCCTAGTACCTCTCCTATTTTCTTCCCATAGAGATTCAGTCATTTCAACATAGTTATTTATGTAGAACAGAGACTAGAATCAGTCTTGCAGTCGTATGAGGCAGAGATGATGTGGAACAAACCATGGCAAGAAGTTAGAGGACTATATGGTTCTGATGGAATCTAGAGTGTAAAATTGCTAGAAATTTTTAAATACTAAGTATTGAAAGGTGTTGGGGCAGAGAGTCCCTTTGTTTTATAATTTATAACAGCACCTAGCACAATATGGTCCTAGTCCATGACCAGGGCTTGTAAGCACTACCACAATAAAATAATATTCATGAGAAAGTTTGGTTGAAGAGAAGGTAGGCCCTATTGCTTTCTCCATGAAACTCACTCCCAACCCACTTCCTTTCTCGCCATCTTTGTAACTGATTTTTCTTCAACACCTTCACAAGCTTCCTTTTCCTCCCTCCATCCAGTATAGCACCTTCCCTTTTCCTACATCCCACATGCTGTTTCTTTTATCTGGTTCCTCACTACATTCTCCCCTCTTCGATTTCCCTTCCCTCCTGGCATCAGACTGCGTCCTTGATAGGTAACCCATATTTACATAGCTTCCACACAACAGGACCACTGCTGCACAGCATTCTTCCAACCTGTTGTCAGAGTGCCTGGAGCAGGGTACACCCATCTGCACTTTTCCCATGTACTTCAGTCAACAGAATGTCAGACACTCTGCAGAAACACTTCTAGTAGTGCAGGAAATCAATAAGCTGCACTCCACCAACATTAGCCACTGAAATCAGTGGATGCTAATCCCTGCAATATAATAGGGAAGGAAACATTTTATAACCCTGGTTCATGTCAGTCACCTAAACTAGGAAATAACCAGTGTTTTACCTGCATTGTGTGTTGCATCTTTAATTCACACCACTGGACAACCTAACTGCAGAACTATCCTGGACAATCTGGGACAGCCAGAATAATAATTCAGATGACCTACCAAGTATTAACCCTTCTTTGGACACCAGTGCCCCATTCGGACAGTAGCACTGCCGTCCTGACAAGCAGCAACAGATATGCAAGGTCTTGCACATGAGCTTTCCAGTGCAAGAGAAGTCACTGATGCAGAGCATGGGTATATTCTGAATGTACCTTGTTTTATATACACATACAAAACAGCCCTGGAACTGAAGTGATCAAACAGGGAATCTCACCCAAACACCACTGCCCAGATCCCAGGGAGCAACTGTGCCTCAACTGAGACTAACCAGATACCAAGGTAGAGAGCAAGGTATCCTGGTGCTCACACCACTTTCTTTCTAAAGACCACTGTTTACACAGAACCTTGCAAAACAAACCACCACAGCATGTCTTCCCAAGACTGAACAGTTGTTCTCATCCTAAGAAGAGGTTGGAATATTAATAGCACCACAGTGGCACCGGCCACAACAATACTATAGAGTAAATCATGAACAGATGTGCTTCTAGGATGCATGATTGAACTAAAAAAATCAATTACTTCTATCCCAGCTGAACACTGAATGAAATCCTACAATGGTATATGGTGCTCTGAGGGATCTCTTATTTGGTTGTTCCTTTCTTATGTTTTAATGCTTTAAGACAATAAAATGGTCAGTATTTGAGAGAAAGGAATATTTATGGCTTTTACAATGATCATATCAATCTCGCAAACAAGATTACATCCCAGAGAGAGAGAGAAAGAGTCAAGAGTTGTCTTAGAGGTCCGTATATTGTCCATTACCAGAGTATCTAATCACCTGCACTCAGGATGCCATGGTGATTAACAAGTTCACAGAAAGAGCAAGCACAAGCCAAACTAATATGTAGTTCAAAACTAAGTTTTTTTCCACAGGTGATGCTATCTGAGACAGACTGCTACAATAAGACAGTTCTTGAAATAAAAAACAAACTTATGAGCAGCGCCATACAGAACATGAGATACGAAGAACAAATATTTTATTAAGTTTATAATAGCAATAGTGACCTTCAGTCCAGGTATTTCCTTGCAGTTAATGATCAGTTGGCGGACTTGAGGCCCCATGGAGCATTACTGCTTAAGTATGAGTATTAAACATTGATTTATACAAATCAATCACATATGGTCATTTATCTGTCCTAGGAAGATGAATGACTCTGTATAAATCAGTGATATGGCGTATAGACTCTGCTCAGCATTGAATTAGTAGTGTGCTTTTTAAATTGGCTCATTTGAGGGGCTGGCTCTGTGCCTACTATAAGAGTTTGAGAAATGCTGGATAATTGTGTGGGAGAATAAAATATTAAACCTAGAGCAATTGTCGGAGGATAACAATTCTGTTTCAGATCAACTTTCGAGGTTTCAAAATTTGTTTTCATTCTGCAGCGGAACAAAACAGAAACTTTTCAACTGTTTCATGCAAACATAGTTGTGTTGAAATGCCCATGTTTGGCTCGAAATCTGAGCTTTTAAATTTGGGAAGGTTTGGTGGGCCCAGGGGCTCTCTGGTTGCTTTTGACATGAAAGAGAGCAAGAGCATACCCATGGAACCAAAAAATAAATAAATCTTCCTGATAACAACACTATCAAAACCAGGTCTCAATGAAACAGAGATTATTTCATTTCACTGAAAATGTTCCAGCCAGCTCTAATCAAGTCTAAGAATTCCTCTAGTCTATATCTTCTTCAAGATAACCTTAAAATAATGTAGCTCAGTGCAAAGAATCAAGACAATATTTCCCCAGTATGAAGATTTATACTATTATAATTATATTATATTTAAGGATAAGATTTTGTCATCGTTATTTTTAGTAAAAGTCACAGACAGGTCACGAGCAATAAACAAAAATTCACGGAAGCCATAACCTGCCTGTGACTTTTACTAAAAATAACGGAGGGGGAGAGGGCTGGGGAGGGGGGAAGGAATGACAGCTGGAGCCCCAGTAGGGGGAGGACTAACAGTCCCAATCCCACCATCACGGGGAGGGGACAGCTCCAGCACCGGCTGAAGCGGGGTGGGGTGTGTGTACAGCCCAGACCCCGGCCACAGCCAAAGGGAGCAGGTGAGGGCTCAGAGCTCTGACTCCAGCACCCACTGCAGCCATTAGGGAAGGGGGAGTGAACAGGAATGGCTCAAGCCCCAGCCCAAGCCGCAGGGGCGCACAGCCCTAATCCAAACTGCGGGTACACGGCCCTGGCTCCAACCCCGGCCAAAGCCATGGGGCGGGGGAACATAGCCCTGGCTTCAGCCACAGCTGCTGGGGCGCACACTCCCAGCTCCAGCCACAGCTGTAGAAGGGGTGCACAGCCTTGGCTCTGTGACTTCCATGACTAAATCATATCCTTCATTATATTATATATGCAGCGTGACATCATCTTTATTCTAAAAGGCAGAGCAGGATAAGAATACAATGGCTCACATTCTGACTTCAAGGAGGTAGCAAGGGTGCAATTAAGGGCAGAATTTTGATTTGGATTTATGAGTCTAAATAAGTGAAGACGGTAACAAATATAAATTTAAGTCTTTTTTAAAAGATTTTTCACACATTTGGGCACCAAAGAAAAAACAGAACAGCTTTTAAGCGAAAAATAATTAATGTTGATAGATGTGGTGTGTAGAAGTAGTCAATTTCCAATAACCATTTGTCAAGCAAGCAGTTTGATATTATTGTCACTAACTGGTAAGAAGTTACATCAGTGAAAGCCACTAGAACTTTTAAACATTTGATTTTTTTTTTAAACTTGTGCTGACAAAACTGAGGAGAGAGGAAATCACATGCTACAGCCTTTTAAGCCTTAAAGTATAGAATCTTAATATGTGGAAGTCATAGAACTGATTAAAAATATATCGCTGAGATCTGAAAGCTTAGATTTCAATTACAAGTTTATCAACTTGAATAAGAAAGTTTGTAAACACCCTTTATTTTCCAGTCAAAATCTGAACACTTCGGGTCAGAAAATCAAGGGTATAGTACACAGCCACGGACAATTGTTAGGTTTCTGCAAGCTAAATATGCATTAGCTACACACTGTGGGTGTATAATGTATACAATATAAATTACAAGACAAAAACGATCATTCCTCACAACTATAAGGAATTAGTCAAACATCACTAGGAAATGAAAGCAATGTCATTCTTTCATAAGTCATTTAGAGTACCATAGTCATACAAGTATCTAAATATAAGGATTAAGGGTGAAGTCTAGCCATTAAAGTTATGAGAAGAATTTTACTATGGTGCCTCCAGGTTTTCAGTTAATATGGAGTTTATCTTCACACAATACCATCAGGGTGTCTGAATTAAGTTTATATCGATCTAGATAACTGGTTTGGAAGATATGAATGATGCAAATTAGATTGAAGCACATAGGAGAGAAATTTAAGGCGAATGAAAATGTAGAAAAATAGTCCTAGAAATAGCTGAACTACTGGGATATGGAAAGAGGGCAAGATGGGAGTAAAAAAGTATTAGGTACAGAAGACATTAAGGTTCAAGCACTTCCCTGTGTTTCGTTTCTTCCAAAGGACTAATATCCATGTTAAAATCAGAAGTTTTCCCTCCTAGTTCAAGATTTAGAATATTTTGCTAACCGTGCTGCAGCCTATGAATTCATACTTTCTAAATGTCTTAATAAATTATTCCCAAATGTAATGATATTCCTGTTAAACATTAATGCACAACAATTTCTCCCAAAGATAAATTCAGCTGAATCGCATTTCTCAGTGACAGAAGTATAAGCTTAGAATCTGGGGCCTCACACAAGCATTCTGAATGAATTTAAGTATTTGAATTGCAAAATCTTAATGGAGGAACCAAGTTAATTGTCTGAAGAGTGGTTACCATGCTTTTGATGCTAATAAGCAGCCTATTTGGGGGCTAGTCACAATAACTTGGCAATGTGTCTTTAGAACATATTGGTATGCAGATAAAGATTCTCTCACATTGAATACTCTAATTTTCATATGCGCAAGCTTAGTACTAATAACATCCTTAGTTTGATGGGGTTTATCCAATTTAAATTAAGATAATTTTCAACAAGTCTTCACTAAATGGAAAAAAAAACTTAGCAGGAATTTCTGTTCTTTTAGAAAATTGTATTTCATGACCGTCAAATAATCCTTTTTGAAAGAAAAGTCACCTGTACCTTTAAGGGTCTCCCCCCCTCCCCCCCCTTTACTCAATACACAGTAAAAGAAAATAGTGATGTAAGGTTTAAGCATAGTAAGATCAAATCATAACTGATTTTCTCAACTCAATTCAAGAAGTCAACCTAGCTTTCGTTTGGTCTCAGCTTTAGTTTTGTATTACTAAATGCCTTTTGCAGAAAGCAAAAGATTTGAACTTCTATATAGGGTACTTAAAAAACCTAATTAGAGTTATTCAACGTTATCCCAGACAAAGAACTCAGTGCAAGATGATTCCCCACAGAAGATTCCTGACAGTGGGACAGACTGGATAATCAAATTCTAACAGACCTTGTTCCACAATCCAATAGTTTTATAATGTAATTCCAGCATCCAAAAAGCCAGCATTCTGACTAGTGTGCTAGTGGTCTTTGTCACTCAGATGAATATCTGTACAGAGTGGGGGTTTTTAAAAGGCACTGTTAGATTATTAAAAAAGCAGCAAGACTATAACAGAGAAGCAGGAATCACTTGATTTTCTTTCCAACAAGCATTAATACTAACACTGCATATGATGGAGCAAAAAATAAAATCAAAGATTGGAGTTAAATATTTTTCTCTCATTTATAATGATGATTAGGCAGATACTTAACAGTCCAATATCTTTATCCACCAGATGATCATTTGCTCGGGTCTAGTCAGCAGCTGTGAGAAATAAAGGACAATTATGATAAGTGTTATCATTTAAGTTATGTTCACTGATAAATGTACATGGCTTCATAAAATAGCCTGCATTGCTTTTAAGCAGAGTTTTAATATTGCCTATAACAGTTTATTCACTGCTTGACCTTTTATGTGGGTGAATCACTTTTGATCAGGCGGCACACCAAGAAGAGCTGAAAGAAGTGCTGTGTACGGCGTCCTTTTCCTCAGAAGGCAGAATGAATTAGTGTTAGCCATTGAAAGATACAGTCTAAGTCTCACTTAGCATGAAATAGGGAGAGTTTTGAGGTCATCTTTAGAAGAGCAGTTTACCCACCCCAGTTTCCATTCAGGATGTGCTTACTGATAAGGATAAATGCCATCCTAAATGTGCAATACACAAATAAAAGTATGCATTTCTTATTTTCCGCAGAACAATTCTGCTAACCAAGACACTCAGGTCCAATAGTCTCCATATGCAAGTCCACAGTAACCAGGTGAGTTTAATCGTCCTTTTGATCGTCACATTAATATAAAGTCATTTTTTCCTTTTTTTTTTTTTTTTTTTTTCAAAATCTGGGTCCTCTCATGTGTACAGTCAAGCACAAAGTTAACCCTCCATACAAGACTGAAATCTATACAATAAAAGTCTAAAGAAACTTTTTTTAAAAGTACAGCGTTGCATATGTACTTAGATATGAAATCTCTATACAAAGAATCACAATACTGGAGTTACACAGATACATGAAGTTCCAAAACAATTAAATATATTAGCGCACACTAATGTACCAAACCCAAACACAAGGAGCTCCAACATCTGACATGAAAAAAATTCATATTACTGTTCTCCCTGGGATATTTCAAGACATGACAATTAATGTCAATTCCAAGCTGTACAGTTTCAGCATGGAAAACAAAACAAAAAACAAAAACAAAAAACCCCATCTTGCTACTCTACAGGTTCATTTTAACACTCAATGGCCACGTCTATCTAAGTGTGAAGTTAATGTGGCTTTGTTCTATAAGCAGTATCCAACCCTTGATAATGCTGGAGTGGGAAACAAAAATCCCAGTCAAATTTAGGATCAGGTAAAGGATACACTACAGGCCCTTTGACCCAGCACCCCACCAAGAGCCTTATGCCATAATCTGCAGTAACCCTGGAGGACAAAAGAAAACAAAACAATTTTTCTAACTGTCTCTAGAAAAAAGCAGCATTATACACTAGACCACAGCAGAGATTCACACTTACAAGGTATAAGTAGAAGAAAAACAAACAAGACAAAAAAATAACGTGAATAAACCCAAAAGAAAGTTTACTTATCTGTACAGTATCTGTGTGGTCCCTATCTATATTCCTCTCAAGGTATGCACGTACTTTATACTCCTGAGACCAGAAGATTTTCACTGGTCCACGCTAGCGCTCTGAAATGAGGGCATAAGTGGCAGCATGGACCGACTGCCTCTCTACTTTTTTCTACTGTGAACAGCCCTAGGATAAGGTTCTGACGCAGAGGGGTAGGAGGTGGGGAGTGAAATACAGATAGGAACCACACAACTTGAAAAACTCCAGTTACTATACAGGTAAGTAACCTTTCTTTTTAATTTGAGTAATGGTCCCTTTGTGTATTGCACTTGAGGTGACTCACAAGCAGTATTCATTGAGGAGAAGTGTGTACGGAATCTTGCTCTACCTTTGACTGGAGGAATGCTCTGCCTATGGATTCATGTGCTGAATAAACTTGTACCAGAGCATAATGTTTGGCAAAGATGCGAATAGAGCTCTACAGGTCTCCAGAAGAGGGACATCTCAAAGTGAAGCTATCGCTGCAGCCTGGATCTGTTGAGTAAGCCCTCAAACCTTACTGGGGAGGGATTCACAGTTACCCCGTAACAAAGCCGGACACAAGCCAAAATCCATTTGGAAAGTCTGTGTGAGCAGATTGCTTCCCCTCTGTCACCAGATCTATAGTTTGGATATAGATTATAATTGATTGTTTAACACAGAATAGACCGGCAGGGTTCAGCCAGATCAGCTACAGCATCAGAATTGTCATTAGTGTGAGAATCTCAATGAGCAGATGAGAACCACTTAAAATTTTGGAATAATTTTTGAATCATCAATAATTCTATTAGCACAGCACACAGAACCACAAACATAGCACAGCAAACGAGTTAGAAATAATACACAACGTACAGCACATGTATTATTTACACCATCCTTTGCAGGGAAACCCAAAGTGTCAGTCATTATCCTCCTCCTCATCATCATCACTGGTGTCTCCCACAGCACACAAGCCAGGTAACATTTTTTATAATGCATTACGCTGACACCCCTTGTATCTTTAACATTTTCATGAGGGTTTCAGCCCCTTTTTCCTTATCTGAACTTCCACACCCCAGTTTTGCTGAAGTCCCCCATTTCCTATAGGCTAATTAACCATTTAAATCAAACTCATTAGCATTTATGTCAATTGGTTGCCATAAAATCATGACTGGTGTGGAGAAAGTAAATAAGGAAGTGTTATTTACTCTTCATGACACAAGAACTAGAGGTCACCAAATGAAATTAATAGGCAGCAGGTTTAAAACAAACAAAAGGAAATATTTCTTCACACAACGCAGTCAACCTGTGGAACTCCTTGCCAGAGGATGTTGTGAAGGCCAAGACTGTAACAGGGTTCAAAAAAGAACTAGATAAATTCATGGAGGATAAGTTCATTAATGGCTATTAGCTAGGATGGGCATGAATGGTGTCCCAAGCCTCTGTTTGCCAGAAGCTGGGAATGTGCGACGGGGATGGATCACTTGATGATTACCTATTCTGTTCATTCCCTCTGAAGCAACTGGCATTGGCCACTGTCGGAAGACAGGATACTGGGCTAGACGGACCTTTGGTCTGACTCAGCTTGGCCATTCTTATGTTCTTATAGGAATATTACAATCAAACCTTGTGCGTTTCAGTTATACATATTGCCTAAAAATATCCTAAACTGTAACCTGTGTTTGTGGTTTCTTACTTAACACTAGTTGACTAATTTTTAATACTTGCATACTGTTATACTTTACCTTGTGACTTAAGGTGACTTGCCTGTCATCTAATCATGTCAAGCCCAATCCTTAGTTATGCTAAGCCATCCTTACCTTATATGCCTTGGGACTGTTGACTCACTACTTGCATTACAGCATTAATCAATATCTTTCTTTTCATGTACATATATGCATGCAAAGCTACACCTCTCATTCATTCCCCAGCAAAGGAGACAAAGCATTTTGAGGATTTCCTAAAGGGTTTTGCCCTCTGCAGGTAGAAGGCCAAGGCTCGACATACATCCAGAGTGTAGTTTTTTGTCCTATTTGGTAGCATGAGGCTTCAGAACGTGTCAAGTACGTAGATAACATGATTTAGAGGAAATTACAAAGTTACTTGGGAATGAATTTGAAAGTAAACTCCGGGAAAACTTTGTCCTTATGGAAGACTATATAAGGTGGATCAGCCACAAGAGCTTCCACCTCCCCTACTCTTTTGGCTGAGGCGATGGCAACCAGAAAGGCAATCTTCAAAGATAGATAAACAAAGGAATACAAGGCTAAGGGTTAGAACGGAGCCTCCATTAATGCCAATAGGACATAGGCTGAGATCCCATGTGGGGTTAGATTTCAGTATCAAAGGAGAGGATCTCACAAGTCCCTTTAGAAACCCCACTGTAATAGGATGGGTGAAGACAAAGATGGTGAAAGGCATTAATAGCTGCCAAGTGGACCTGCAAGGAGCTGAGAGATAGTTCCGACATTTTTAGAAAGAGGAAATAGTCCAGAATAGTAGGGGTCTTGACTCCCTCTGGGGGTATCTGGCAATGCTGGATCTTTTCCATTTTGCTGTGTAGCATTTCCTCATGGAATCTCTTTCACTATTGCTCAGGATGGATTGTATCACTTCCAAGCATGATTTTCTAGGTCCATTGCTCATACAAATACCATGCCTCTGTCCTGAGTCAAGAAGCCTGGGAAGAGCTGAATATGGATGCATATTGGGACGTTTGGTGAATGCTTGGGAGCTAGAACTGCCTGCACCACCCGGGAGCAATCAAGATCACAGATGCTCCATTCTTTCATCTTCCTCAGAACTTGAGGCAGGAGGTATATGGCCTGTGACTGGAATGTAAAAACATCACACCACTGCATGGCTTATATGTAGTTCAAATGAAAGCAGTATCACAGAATCGTAGAACCGGAAGGGACCTTGAAAGGTCATCGAGTCCAGTCTCCTGCCTTCACAGCAGCACCAAGTACCATCCCTCACAGATTATTTTGCCCCAGATCCCTAAATGGCCCCCTCAAGGATTGAACTCACAACCCTGGATTTAGCAGGCCAATGCTCAAACCACTGAGCTATCCCTCCCCCCTTATATGGAACACTTCACGAATTTGCGTGTCATCCTTGCTCAGGGCCCATGCTAATCTTCTCTGTATCATTCCAATTTTAGTATATGTGCTGCCGATGTCATCACAGTACATTTAAATGTAGACAACGGAGGCAAGAACTTGGCCCTTATACCAGTTTCTCCCCATGTGTACCCAGTCAGCCAATAAGCTAACTAGAAAAGATATGATTTTTTTGAGTAGGGCTATTCTGGAACTAAGCACAGTTCAGTAAATAACTGGTGTAAGTGTACCTACCTCAGTACTATGTTAACTGTTTACATTCTTGTGACAGATCCCAGTTAAATATAGCACATAACTGAAGAATCCATTCTCAGTAGATTTAATAAAGGAGCAAATAGCTGTATGAGCCAATCAACGGTTACTGACGACTGTACTTTTCAGCAGCTGTTCAGAATGCAAATCCCTGCATTTTGGATACTAACCATTCTTTAGCTTAACCATGCAAATTCCTGCACTCCGATTTGCTACCACCATCATTATAACTTCTACCACACCTTCATCTGAGGGTTCAAACATGTTTTACAAATAGATTTAGTTTCAATAGAGAGAAAGGCAAGTATCTCCTTTTTATAAAAAAAAGGGGGAAAAGACAGGCTAAATGATTTGTCTAAGGGCACACAGAAGAGCTAGGACTCCAAGCCAGCTATCTCTGGATCCCACTTTACCACTAGGCCAAAGGAAAAAAGCCTCACTATTTTAACAATTATGTATCACAATACAACAATTTCATTGCGCTTCCTGTTAATGCAGTAGTAGATTATCTTGAGCTAACATACCCCACTCTTCATCATTAAAGTTCGCTTAGATATGTTTATCAGCTTGGTTATCTTGGATGCAGGAATCACTTTCAAATTATACACGAAGAGGTATTTAATTACATCTAACCTAAAAATTTTGTTTTTAAATTGACTATAAAGGCAAAAGGACGAGTATCAGAACCTCATGTCTCTAATGCAATACATGTACACCTCTACCTCGATATAACGCTGTCCTCGGGAGCTAAAAAATCTTACCGCGTTATAGGTGAAACCGTGTTATATTGAACTTGCTTTGATCCACCGGAGTGCGAAGCCCTGCCCCACTGGAGCACTGCTTTACCACGTTATATCCTAATTCGTTTTATATCGGGTAGCGTTATATCGAGGTAGAGGTGTATCTGTGGCAAATCATGCAACCCAATGTCTGAAACATAGTGGTCACTCACAGTTTAAGTTATGTTATCCTTCTAAGAATATATTCTATATAATAACTGCACAAGTAAGCCCTACAACTCTATGATCTTTAGGGGGAATATATAGCAATTAAGAGTCAAATCAGGCATCTGACCAGATTGAACTCTGGGAATAAAGAACTGTATTTAAAAGACTTCATTCTCCCAAAATTAACAATTAGGAGTTTTAAAATCTATGTTCATTGATCTATTTAAATGCTCATTAAATGTAAATTCTATTTTCCTTAACATTTTATTTGGAAATCTAATACTGCTGAATTACTAGAGTAATGGAAGAAATCTATGGGCTGGTCTACACTGGGGGGGGGGGGTGTCGATGTAAGATATGCAACTTCAGCTACGGGAATAGCATAGCTGAAGTCGACGTATCTTATTTAGACTTACCTCGGGTCCTCACGGCGTGGGATCGACAGCCGTGGCTCCCCCGTCGACTCCGCTACCGCCGCTCGCCCTGGTGGAGTTCCGGAGTCGACGGGAGCGCGTTCAGGGATCGATATATTGCGTCTAGACGAGATGCGATATATCGATCCCCGATAGATTGATTACTACCCGCCGATTCGGCAGGTAGTCTGGACGTACCCTTTGTCAGTGACAAACTGTAATGGATTTCTTACATTAGTTACCACTTTGCTTTTTAGATAAAAACTTCTGATGAGTTGGCTTGCATTGTCACCTGACCATCAGTGAAAATATCCCCACCTTGAAAAGATTTTGGGTGTTGCATTTATTCATTTATTTACAGTAGATTCTTGGTGTTCGATTCAAAAACAAAAATGGACTTGCTCGAACATTAATCTGCTTAATTTTAATCAAATTAAACCTAAGTAATTTATCTGCTATGCATTGAATACAAAATGTGCATACCAGTGACAACGCTGATCTCATCAGAATCCTTGATCATCCAGTCACAGTCTGATGAAAAGCATCTGCTCCGGCGGTCTGCTAGTGCATTCTGTAGATCTGGGAGCTGAATTGCCATGAGACATATTTGATGCCAAATGCTCCCATTCTATAGACGGACCGCTTCTTGATAGAAAGGGGAAGAACAAACCCACCTCTGCTTGTCGATATGAAACTTGCCTGTCATACTGTCAGTCATAACTTGAATGATCAGTATTTGGATCATTGGTAGGAAGTACAGGAGTACAGGCTCTGTGAACCACTCTGAGCTCTAATAGGTTTATATATAGAAAAGTCTCCTCATGGGTCCACAGACCTTGTGCATGAGGACAGCCCATAAGTGCTCCCCGTTCCAGAAGAGACAGAATGTCCATCGGTCACTAAAGTTCTGATTGGGAGGGATGGGAAAAAAAGGAACTCTCAGGTTGGAGTCCTTCCACTAATTTAAAGACATGAGACCATTGTGAAGGATTGAAGAGGCATGTCCAAATGGTGTCTGCTCCGTGCATATGCTGATTTTAACCAGCTCTGTATGCAAAGTAAGTGTATTCTGGAATGCTGCTAGATGACCATGCAGGAGGCCATGTGCCCAAATAGACAGGACAAGACCTTTTTCTTCAGTATTAGGAAGTAACTGGAGTAAAAACCTTTCCTTCTGTATTGTAAGGGAATCTTCTCTATAGATCAGAGACAAAAAAGTGAGGCCACCTCCTGATGTAAGGGGTTGCTGAAAAGGGATAGGAAAGGGGCTGTGGGTAGGCGTAATACGGAACTGTAGAAAAGATCCCACTGAAATGATCTCTAGGGCCCACCAGTCTGTTATCAGGTTCCATGACTCCTTGAAAAATTGAAGGCAATTCCCAAATGAGGGGAAGGAAGAGTACGGAGCCAGAAGACTGACCACAGAGTGACTCTCTGCCAACCCATCAAAATGATTTTTTTCATGTAGATGCAAAAAGGGATGAAGTCATAGCGGAAGCAAGTAGTCTTCTCCCCCCCCCTTTATTTTTTTTAAAGGATGTCTCTTTCATGGAGGCTCGCTGGTGGAAAAAGGTACTACGTGAAGGTCTCTGCCAAGCATAAGAGTGTGGTCTCCCGTTTTTCTTAGGAGTTGATGTATAAACTCCAGAAGAGTGAAACATGGCCTAGTAGTCCTTTAACAAGTTAAGGGGCTTGTGGGTTTTTGCACCAAAAAGATTCAGGCCCTGAACAGTAAGATTCAGGCCCTGAAAGGTCGACTGCACCTCTCTTGGGATGCCAGAATCTTGGAGCCAGCATGCCATTCTCATAACAATGGATACTGCCATGGACCAGGATGCAGTATCGGTAGCATCCTGAGCTGCCTACATGGATGTCTTGGGAATTAACCACCCTTCTGAAATCAGAAATTTAAACTCCTCTCTGTTCTCCTGTGAGAGTTTGTCAAAGTCTGAAAATTTACTGTAATTTTAAAAGGTCAAACCACACCAATAATGCCTTACAACTTGCAGTCAAAAACCACTGGCTGGCAAACAAACAACTCTTACATCCCAATAAACAGAGTCACTTTGACTCCTTATCTCTCTGTCATTCATGGCTGCTGACGACAGTTCCTTTCACTGGTCACTACAGCCACTAGTGAGCCCGATACTGGCTGAGTGTATAGCTACCACACCCCAGTGGATACATCTGGTACCTCTTACCTACTTTTATAGCGGTAGAAAAAGACGGTTACTTACCTTCTGTAACTGTTGTTCTTCGAGATGTGTTGTTCACGTCCATTCCACATTAGGTGTACGCCCGCCGCTTGCATGAACGTCGGAAACTTTTTCCCTCAGCGGCTCCCGTCGGGCCCGCAGGGTCTCCCTTCCCGCCAGAGCGGCGCCCCGCCCCAGCGTATATATACCCCTGCTGGCCCAACCCTCCCTCAGTTCCTTCTTGCCGGTGACTCCGACAGAGGGGAAGGAGGGTGGGAAGTGTAATGGACGTGAACAACACATCTCGAAGAACAACAGTTACAGAAGGTAAGTAACCGTCTTTTCTTCTTCGAGTGCTTGTTCACGTCCATTCCACATTAGGTGACTCACAAGCTTACCATTGGAGGAGGGTAGGAGTCAAGGAATAACTGATTGAAGCACCGCCCTGCCGACCATCGCGTCCTCTCTGGTCTGATGGTGGATCGCGTAGTGGGCTGTGAAGGTATGAACCGATAACCAGGTGGCTGCCTTGCAGATCTCCTGAAGCGGGACCTGCGCCAAGAAGTCCGTCGAGGACGCTTGGGCCCTAGTAGAGTGAGCCCGGATCGGAGGTGCAGGCACGTTGGCGAGCTCGTAGCACGTGCGTATGCAAAGCACGATCCACGCCGACAGGCGTTGCGTCAAAATAGGCTGGCCCTTCATCCGTTCTGCAATGGCCACGAATAGTTGAGTCGACTTGCGGAAATGCCTGGTACGGTCCAGATAGAAAGCCAATGCCCGCCGCACATCGAGGGTATGCAGGCTACGATGGCGTGGGTCCGTATGGGGCTTGGGGAAGAACACCGGCAAACAGATGTCCTGCCCCATGTGAAAACTCGTGACCACCTTAGGGAGGAACTTAGGGTGAGGCCTAAGTTGCACCTTATCCTTATAAAAAACAGTATAAGGGGGTTCCGAGGTGAGGGCCCTCAGCTCCGACACCCTCCTAGCCGAGGTGACAGCCACGAGGAACGCGACCTTCCATGAAAGGTGCATGAGGGAGCAAGAGGCCAGGAGTTCAAAGGGGGGCCCCATGAGTTTAGTGAGGACCAGATTGAGGTCCCACGGGGGTAAAGGTGGGCGAGTGTAGGGGAACATCCTATCCAGCCCCTTGAGGAATCGGACCACAGTGGGGTTGGAAAACACGGACAGCCCCAATTCCCCCGGGTGGAACGCCGATATGGCGGCTAGATGCACCCTAATAGAAGCGGGGGCCAGGCCCTGGCGCCTAAGGCTCAGCACGTAATCCAGGATCATCGGTATCGAGGCCCGCAAGGGCTGGACGCGCTGAGACTCACACCAGAGGGAGAAGCGCTTCCACTTGGCTAGGTAGGTTGCCCTTGTGGAGGGTTTCCTACTACCCAGGAGGATTTGCTGGACCTCCTGGGAGCATCTGTGCTCCGCTTCATTTAGCCAGAGAGCAGCCATGCCGTGAGATGCAGCGATGGCAGGTTCGGGTGGAGTAGGCGACCTCGATCTTGTGTTATGAGGTCGTGATGGAGGGGGAGGGTTATCGGAGAGGCCACGGACAGCTCTAAGAGAGTTGTGAACCAGTGTTGACGTGGCCACGCCGGGGCGATGAGAATGACCTTCGCCCTGTCCCTGCGGGTCTTTAGAAGGACCCTGTGGATGAGTGGGAACGGGGGGAAGGCATACCGCAGGCTCCTGCCCCACGGGATTGCAAAGGCGTCCGCCAGAGAGCCCGGACTGCGGTTCTGGAAGGAGCAAAACTGTGGGCACTGGCTGTTGTCCATGGTGGCAAACAGATCCACCTGGGGAAACCCCCACCTCAGGAAGATTGAACGGAGGATGTCCCGCCTCAGCCTCCACTCGTGTGTGAGATAGGACCGGCTGAGACAGTCCGCCAACCCGTTCTGGACCCCGGGGAGATATGCAGACTGGAGGTGCACTGAATGGGCTATGCAGAAGTCCCAGAGGAGGAGAGCCTCGTGACAGAGAGGAGAGGACCGGGACCCGCCCTGCTTGTTTATATAAAACATAGCGGTAGTGTTGTCCGTCAGAACTGACACGCCGTGCCCTCTTATGGTGGCGTGAAAGGTCTGGCAGGCGAGGCGAACCGCCCTCAGCTCCTTCAGGTTGATGTGAAGCGACTGTTCCTCCCTGGACCACAAGCCCTGAGTGCGTAGGTCCCCTAGGTGCGCCCCCCAACCCAGGTCCGACGCGTCTGTCACCAACGTCAGAACTGGTTGTGGGGCGGCGAACGGGACCCCCGCACAGACCTGCTGTTGGTCGAGCCACCAACAGAGGGCGTTCGATACCCGAGCCGGGATCGTGACAACCATGTCTAATGGGTCGCTGTTGGGGTGATATACTTGGGCCAACCACAGCTGCAGAGGCCGGAGCCGGAGGCGGGCGTGTCCAACCACGTGGGTGCATGCCGCCATGTGCCCCAAGAGCTGTAAGCAACGTCTGGCCGTGGTCGTGGGGAATCTCTGGATGGAGGCCATGGCCTCCTGGATTGCCCGGAAACGCGATACGGGAAGGCTCGCCCGTGCCGCCACCGAGTCCAGGACTGCCCCTATGAACTCCAGTCTCTGTGTGGGGACTAGTGAGGACTTGGGCACATTGACCAACAGGCCGAGATCGCGGAACACTTGTAGTGCCAAAGTCACGTGGGCGTGAACCTCTGCCTCTGACCGGCCCGCTAGGAGCCAGTCGTCTAGGTATGGGTAGACGCGCAGCCGTCGTTTCCGAAGGAAGGCCGCCACCACGGACATGCATTTCGTGAAGACACGTGGGGCCGTTGCGAGGCCAAAGGGCAAGACCGCAAACTGAAAATGGCGTTGCTGGATAGTGAAGCGCAGGAACCGCCGGTGAGCCGGGCGGATAGCGATGTGAAAGTAAGCGTCTTTCATATCGAGGGCAGCGTACCAATCCCCCGGATCCAGGGAAGGAATGATGGTACCGAGGGAGACCATACGGAAACGTGGTTTTTGCAAATACTTGTTCAGCTTGCGAAGGTCCAGGATAGGACGGAGGCCCCCTTTCGCCTTGGGAATGAGGAAGTATCTGGAATAGAACCCTTTTCCTCTGAGGTCTGGAGGAACCTCTTCCACCGCCCCTACCGCGAGGAGGGTCCGTACCTCCTGCATAAGGAGTTGCTCGTGAGAGGGGTCCCTGAAGAGGGACGGGGGGGTGGGGGGGGGGCGAGGAAAACTGGAGGGCATATCCTGACTCTACCGTGCGGCGGACCCAATGGTCTGATGTTATATGGGACCAGGCACGGAAAAAACGGGATAGGCGGTCCCTGAAACACAGGGGAGGATCCGGGGAAGAGATCGGTACGCTGTCCTCGATCGCGTCTTCAAAATCCTTGTTTATTGCCCGGCTGCGGCTTGTTGTTGTTGCCCTGGCCTTGACCCTGGTTAGGCGTATTGTTGCGCCTACGCCTATTGTCTCTGCCCCGCCTACGGTAAGGTTCGTGTCGAGGGCGAGGCTGGTACTGCCTCTGTGGAGGCTGAGGTTTAAAGGGTTTCCTCTGCGTCACAGGGGTATGCATCCCCAAGGACTTGAGGGTAGCCCGCGAATCCTTGAGGCCATGGAGCCTGGCATCTGTCTGCTCCGAAAACAACCCTGTCCCTTCAAACGGAAGGTCTTGGAGGGTGTTTTGCACCTCTGGAGGAAGACCAGACGCTTGCAACCACGCTGAGCGTCTCATTACCACGCCGGACGCGATAGTCCTAGCGGCCGCATCAGCCGAGTCGAGCGAGGCCTGTAACGAAGTCTTGGCCACCGCCTTTCCCTCGTCCACAATGGCCGCAAACTCGGGCTGCGATCCCTGAGGCAAGGCCTCCTTGAATTTAGACACCGACGCCCAGGAGTTAAAGTTATGCCTGTTGAGGATCGCCTGCTGATTCGCGATCCGCAACTGGAGGCCTCCCGACGAGTAGACCTTTCTGCCGAACAAGTCTAATCGTTTCGCCTCCTTGGCCTTGGGGGCTGGGGCCTGCTGGCCATGCCGCTCCTTCTCGTTGACCGCCGAAACGACCAGCGAACATGGGGCTGGATGGGAGAAGAGGAAGCCAAACCCCTTGGATGGGGCAAAGTACTTCCTCTCGACACCCCGTGCGGTCGGCGCAGAGGAGGCTGGCGTCTGCCACACAGTTTTATAGTTCGACTGTACAGTCTTTATTAACGGAAGAGCAATCCTGGAGGGACCCTCCGGGCTGAGAATGTCTACCATGGGGTCCTCCTGCTCGACCGTCTCCTCCGCCTGCAACCCCAAGTTGAAGGCCACCCGGCGGAGCAAGTCCTGGTGTGCCCGGTGGTCGATTGGGGGAGGGCCGGACACTGTTGTGCCCGCCACGGCTTCATCTGGTGAGGAGGAGGAGGTCATGGCCTTTTGAGCGTCCTCATCCTCCTGTAAGTCCTCCTCAGCGGGCTGGCCCTCCGGGGTGCGTCCCCTGCCCTGGGTCACGGACGGTGCCGGGCTCGGTGCCGAGTCCGCCCTTTCGGCCTCAGGTGGTCTGGAGACCGTAGCCTCCGCACGGGAGGTGGGGCGGCACCGTGGGGAGCGGGACCGGTCCCCTGAAGGGCCCGATCTCGAAGTTCTGGATGGCGGGCCTTGCTGATGATAGGCCCACGGGGTCCAGAACGGCCACTGTCCCGGATGGCTCCAATGCGGTTGCCAAGAGGCCTCGTGCCGTGCAGCGGCATGCCCTCTGCGGCCGTATCTCGACAGCCCCGAGCTCTCTTCCGACGCAAGCGACGGTGACCTGGAGGGCCACGGCGGTGCCGTGGAGCGGTGCCGGTCCGGTGTTGGGGAGCGGTGCCGTCGGGACCGGGACCGTGAATAGCGCCATACCGATCTGGATCGAGAACGGTACCGTTGACCGCGGGACCGGGAACGGCTGCGGGAGGACGGTCTTGGGGTCCTCACCGTCGAAGCGTCCCGGTGCCTGCTTGGACCGGGTTGCTGGGACGGTGCCTCGCTCGCGCCGGGGCCCGTCTGCTTGGAGGCCCGTTGCGCGGCGGGAAGGCGGGAGTCCACCGAGGCAGAGCTCGACCGGGACCGGCGCCGCGAGCGGTGCCGAGATGGCGACCGCGATGGGCGCATCATCGCCGGCTTGCCCTTGGAAGGCAGTCTCGGCGGAATGTCTTTGGCGCGGAGTGTGCTGACGGAGGACAACTCAATGAGGTCCTTCGCCGCCTCAAATGTGTCCGGGGTGGAGGGCTGTTCCAACAGTTCCTCCAGCCCCTCCTCCTCACTCGACGCGCTTGTCCCGGGGCTCGACGGGCCTTTCGGCGCCGGAGCCACTGGTACCGGGGCCGGCACGGCTTTGGACGCACTAGCGGTCTTCGTTGGTGCCACCTTCTTGTGCGGGGAGCGACCCCGGGCCTTGGGCTGGCTCTTGGACTTGGCCGGCGAAGCAGACCGGTGCCGGGCGTGATCTCGCCGAGGCGGCACCGTAGGTTTAGTCTGCACCGCCTGTGTCGGGTCGCGGACCGATGCCGGGGCACTCCTCACCGAAGCCGACGGTGCCGTGGGAGCGGAGGGCTGTAACGCCAACTCCATGAGGAGCTGTTTTAGGCGAAAGTCTCTCTCTTTTTGAGTTCTGGGCTTGAAAGCCTTACAAATTTTACAGCGCTCCTTCTGGTGTGCTTCCCCCAGGCAACGGAGACACGACTCGTGCGGGTCGCTCACTGGCATGGGCCTGCGGCACAAGCCTTGAAGCCTTGGGCGTGCGGCATGCCCCGCCGCCCAGGGCCGGTGCCGGGGTTGACCAAACCCCTATCACCAAGAGTTTGTTTGGTCTTTGTAACAACTAAATAACTACTTAACTCTAACACTTACTAAACAATGAACTGATAACTATTGCTAATGGCTATGCTAAGGGACACTCTCAAGTGAGAGAAGAGTTGTTCCAACGTCGCCACGGGCGGTAAGAAGGAACTGAGGGAGGGTCGGGCCAGCAGGGGTATATATACGCTGGGGCGGGGCGCAGCTCTGGCAGGAAGGGAGACCCTGCGGGCCCGACGGGAGCCGCTGAGGGAAAAAGTTTCCGACGTTCGTGCACGCGGCGCGCGTACACCTAATGTGGAATGGACGTGAACAAGCACTCGAAGAAGAATTACTGTCACTGATGTTTTCCATGGATGCTAAGCACTATTTAAAAGCTTAATCGATGGGAAGTACCAGGTGCCCAGGCACAAAGACATGGAGAATGTCCAACAGTTTACATGAGGTTTCTTGTACCTTCTCTGCCAGTATCTCAAGGGAATTGACTATATGTCTGAGCAGATCTTGTAATCTTTTCTAGTCATGTGGGTGAGATGGTGTGGATGGGACATTCAGGGACAAAAATGTTATTGCAACTGGCATTGTCTGATCCTCATCCTAAAGTGCTCCTCCTTAGATAGGTCCTCAGAGGGTTCAGATTCATGGGCTGAAAGCTAAGACACCCCAGGTCCTTGGAAAGGTACAGGAGAGGAGGTTCTGATGCTAGGAGGGGGTGCAGGAGTGTGATATCTCAAGGGGTAAAGACCACGGGGGTTACAATAGGTTCACACGGGAACACTATAAGGAAAAGGGCCTGGGAGCTAAGGAGAAGGGTACCAAAGCATATGCCCACTTTTATATTCCCTAACAGATCTAGACATCTATGAAGCCCTTGACTCTCTCTCCGAATCAGAAGGTTCAAACAAGGGTGCCCTTGTAGCATATGCAGGTGATCTCTCCTCCCTGTGCTGAGAATGTGAAGGTGAAAAAGAGCATCTCACGTCTAAGGGAAGGGGAAGGGCAGGCAAAGCCAGAGTGCTAAGTTGTGTTGTAAGTCTGGATATAACTGGCATTGGGGAAGCACCCAGTGCCTCAGAGGTAGAGGGGAATGCTACCATGATGGGGATATTTAACCCTCTGGATAGCAGTGGAGATTTCAGCTCATTCTACACCTGAAGATCCCTCAATACTGCATACTTCTTCAGTACCAAGAGGGATGAAGCCATACATCTCAGTGTGGGAGTAGAAAGCATTAAGGGTTTATGGTGCCATGTGTCCAGTACCAACACATTAAGTGGAGATGTGAGCAGTGCCAGCCAGGCCAGTACTGACAGAGCTGATACAAAAAGAGCCAGCACAGAAGTGCTCAGTGCCAAGGTACAACCTCATGCTATGGCCTGGTACTAGAGGCAAATAGCTATGAACCTTGAGACAGTGTCAGAATCCCAGTACTGTGCAGCCTCAGAGCTCCCACAGCACCCAGCTCAGGCTGTGGACTCTCCTTCACTTAGGAACAGTGAGGTGATTTGGGTTTCTTAACTGGGAATTCCCAGTGGGGATCTGCCTCTGCTCTTCCCTAAGGAAAATGCTCCCTCTTCTCTGACCACCTGGCTTTTTCAGTCCTACCTGAGTCCAAAGCTGGAATGGTCTTTGAAGACAGAGCTTGGGAGCCAGTGGAGATGGAACTCACCGCGGCACTTCTCCACTGAGGTGGCACTTGTCCAGGGGAACTGCCTTGCACTGATCAAAGACTGGCCGTATGGAGTGTCTAACAAAAATGTTTTAAGACGTACCCCTGCCCATCAAAGTCCTTTTGGAAACTACTTCTACACCGAGCATTTGTCAGGGATATGTGTGTTCCAAGACAAAAAAGGCACCTGGTGCATCCATTAATAGGTATCACAGCCTAACAGGAGGGACAAAACATAAAAGCCTGGTGACTTAGGATGGGCCATCCCTAAGTCCTGGTACGCAGAAGAAGTTCCCAATTAGAGAAGAAAATAGAATAAGAAAGGTAAAACTTCCAAAACTATCACAAAAAGTTTCCAATAGGCAGACTATCCTTTCTACAGGTAACTAACACTAATGCATACAACAATATACAAAGGGAGTGTGAAAATAAGTTGCGCAACTCATGGACACCACAGGCGTTAGGCAATGAGAAGGAACCGAATGGCAGTCGAGCGTGAACCACACTTTATACCATCAATACATAAGGACACTTAGGGCTCATGTATGGCCCCAATGGACACGTCTGGCCAAGAGACTCCATTCTTGAGCACATGGGCCACATGTGCACAAAGAGTGGAACATATATGGACATGTACCCAAAGAGGAACTGAAATGTTTATAACTGAACTAGCTGAAGCACCAATGTTTCAGTGCAGCCACACATCAGTTATACTAGATCACATTAAGGATGTCTGCACAGTTTTGCCCTGCACCCATATCAGTGCTCTGTGTTCCAGTTCGACTGCAATCTTCTTTGAGTTTCCTGGGACAGATCCTGGAAACAATGTTTTGTGGGAAATTTTCAAGATGCATAAGATACCTCTAGGAGCGCAGAGGAATTGAAGGAATAAGGTCAAGTTGCCATATTCCCCTGGGGAAGTCCCATAATTCCCCTGGACTGATGGCAATTCTAAGCTGATTTTGCAATAAGGGGGTCAAGAAGAATATACAATTTGGTTAGTGGGAGCTGTTGGTTCTCAGCATCTGTGAAAGTGATCCACTTCTATTTACTTTAGCAAAACAGATTTTAAATATTCAGAACCATGGAGACTTTTCCTCCATATTGTAACACTTAAAAGTAGGTCATATTTTGATCTCTAGTAACAGGGTCATTTTATTTAAAAAACCACTTCAGTACTGTTCAATTAAATAGATCCTGTATAGAGTGAATTTAGCTCTAGACATGTATAAATGGATTATGGTTTAGCAGCAGCTTTACTGGATCAAGTACAGCAAAACTGGATCAAGTATCAATTAGTATATGCCAGGACAAAACACGGTGCTCTTATTACAAGACTTTTACAGCACTCAGTCTGACAATACTATTATACCTCTGCTCACAACTATGTAAAATCCCCATTATAATGACCTTCAAGATGAATATTACAAAGTAGAATTAACATTCTTGACTGTCAAGGATGATCTTAAGAAAGGGAAACATTCTAAACCTTCACACCTTACACTTGCATTAAATGGGGCATGCAACTTGGAACCTACTTAAATTACAGGTAGTTAAAGATACTACATCTGTTCCTGACTCCCCCTCCAATATCTGATTTTACAGACAATTTTTTCTCCCCTACAAAAAGTGCATCCCCCCTCCCCATTGCTCTGTGAAAGACCACCACGGTCTTTCAGTTCCCCTGAATATGGGGGGGGGGAGATGAAACGATACACAAAGTGCTGTCAAATCCACAAAGTAAATATGGTGAAAGAGAAAAGTGTAACAAATACTAATTAAAGTACCATATTTTCAAAATCAAAACCAGGACCCTATGTGTCAACATTCTTCAGGATCTCACTCTCTCTCTTACACACACACATACACACACACACACGGCCAAGTGCTCTACATTCTGGCTCTTTTCTTTGATGAGCTCTACCTGTGTCAGAAAAATCACTCCTGAAGTCATGGAGCAGGTCAGAGAAAGGCAGTGCTCAGTGTCTTCCCTCAGTGTCCCTCCATTTCTCCACTCTCTATGGTCCCAACCACTATAGACAGGATGGAGTTGGAGGAACAGATGGAGTGCCAGGTCCCCATCCCGTCACTCCCCACACCTCTACTAGATGGCTGGAGCAAGACTAATTAGCCAGGATGATCTCATGAGACCCATCTTGCAATACTGCTGCCTGATGAGTTATAACAAGCCTTGACCTTGGCCAGTGGTTGCTGTGAAACACACACTTACTATGTGATGAGTTCAACACACTTATCAGTGCCAACTCTTGCAATTTTATAGCAAATCTCATGATTTGGAATTTGTTTTTATAAGGTTAACTCCTGAAGTTTGCTCCTTATCTAAAATTGCCATCATCTCCCATTTCTGTCAACAAGACTGAAGCTACAAACTGCACTTAGCCAAGATTCTCCTGTAAGAAAATGGCAAAGAGTCTGCTCCATCTAAAGATGGTGTCCCCTTAGTCACACAGTGAACCAGGCAGGGAAAGGAGAATGTGGAGGTGCAGGGAATGAGACAGCAGGGAGGGAGAATGGATTAGGAAGTGCGACAGAAAACTCAGGAGTCAGAGGAACTTGAGGAGACATTTTGATTGGGATTAATTAACTAAATGACTGACATAATTCATTTTAGTTCTTCCGGGACATATGTAAATCTGGGACTGTGCCAGTAAAGCTAGGACTTACGGTCTCTGATTTCAGATAAAAGCTTAGATGGCATATTACTTGTAACAAAAGGTAAATAATTCAGACCCAAGTGTGATTTTTTTTTTGGTCAGACATAAATGACAATGCTCTGAAACTTGGTGTTACCTACATTCACGCTAGATCTGGAGACATCCATAACCCAACTTAGTACAATTATACGGCCTCTCTTTTATCTTTAGCTAAAGGATGCCAGTGGTCTCATAATGGACACAAACTAAAACTCAGAATCCGAAAAGTTAGCTATAAGAAGGCGCATATTGTACTAACAGGAACAAAATCTAAACCTTTGGATAAGCTAAAACATAAAGCTCTTAAGTGCACTCCTGGAGGAAAGGATTATACAGTACCTACTTTGTCAATTTAAGGGCCATAGGTCAAATGACTTGCTCAAGTTCACAAAGAAAAAATCAATAGTAGACAGGAAAGCAACCTAGGAGTCGTAAATCCCTGTTTCCCTCTCTAACCACTAGTCACCCTTTGTACCTTTCAAAAATAAGAACTACCACAAAAACCATTACATTCTGTATACACTTGATTTTATAGCAACTTCTTCAAAAGAATGATGGATCAAATCAGACAGGATCTTGTCTGTGGAAGTTTAAACGAGCTATCCTCACTCCTGCTCTGCAGGTGGTATGTGTTCTTTGATCTTACATTCAAGTTTGCTTTGTAGTAGGTGGGATTTTTCGCCCTCACCTATACTGCAGTTAATTACTTGGCATATTGATTGGAAATATAGATTTAGCAAGAAGGTCTCAACAGTCTGGATAACAAGGAAGAAAAAAATCTTTAAATGTTCATGTTCACCTCAGTGTCCAGGTTGGTTGTAGTCAGTGGTGAAAGATAGGGGCTTTAATCCAACAACTCTGGAAAAACGTGTTCTGTGTACTGAGGGACGGCTGTCTGAAGCCACAGGCTTCAAAACCTTCATGCTGAAAGTTAGAATCATGAATCCATATTTAGACACCTAAATAGAAGTACGACTACTGAGGTTGCTCAGTATTTCTGAAAGCCAGGACATGTAGGTGTCTAAATATGGATTTAGGAACATAACTGTAGGCACCCAGGTTTGACAACCGTGGTCTCAAATGATAATAGACAAGTACACCTACCCCATAAGCAGACGTCTCCTTCAGGACCAACTGAATATTTGAACCTGTGATTGAAGTGTTCAAACAAAAGGGGCTTGTAACCTGGGCTTGGGAGACTCATTTTTAACATATACTAAAGCATTGGGCGATGGCAATTCCAAAAAAAGACTCTACTGCTTGCTGATTTGTTTTTAATACTGTACATAAGCGAAGAAAGATGGCTACGAAAAAGTAAAGCCTGCAAAATTATTAAATTGACAGAAAACTGGAGGCAAGAGATCCATCACAGTGAAACTTTTGTAGAATGGCAACAGCCGCCAAGGCACAGCCATCTAAGGTCAGTACTACAGCCTACTGTCCTTTTGGTTCTATTGCGGTTTGTTTTTAATCAACTGCTTTAAATTATAATCATATGAAATTATACGGTTCAGTGACTGTGCGCTCCCACCTTACACAGGTACCTAACAAATTACAAACAAATATTCCTTGCTCAATACATAGACATGAGCAATTTAACAAAGTGTAATTCAATTAAAAAATAAGCATTTTGTCATCCATTGGTTAGTATAAAATACAATATCGTGGGCCACATTTTTTACATTTTCTATTTCTTCCTTTAAGAACCACTATACATTTAGAAGCTGCAGATTTATTTTTCTAAATACATCTGACAGGAATAAATATTTCTGCACATCTGAAGTTAAACATCCCTAGTTCAATTTTTCTATCAAAGGCTACCAGAGAATACAGTAAGGCTGTGAAAAATAAAATTAGATTTCAGTTGACAGAACAGCTATGTACAACTGAATGACATTTTAAAATAGATTGATTCTAAAGGATGCTATTAAAGGGTTGTAATACATTTTCTGAACTATGAATGATGAAAATTAAGTTCTCCTATTAGGAATTTAATGTAAAGATAAGAGTAACTGGATTAAGCTCTACTGTGTTTGTATCAAATTTTTTTATTAATTGTGTATCCATGTTTTAAATCATCAACTCATTTATATTGACAGATCTGGCACTTTTTCATTACTAATGGAAGGTGTCTAAAAATGAAAGCACCAGTGGTGAAGTACCAAAATATCTGTATGTGATCATGGAGACTACAGCAATCATGCATGCAGAAGCAGACTGAAGTATTCAAAGACATTCAAAGCAGCAGATAAGCAAATGCTAATATACAAGACAGACTGAACACTGATCTCACTTTAAACAGCCAAGCAGGAAATGGGATGACTATGGAGATTGTGACCTGGGTTAGTCAAGATAACTAAAGTGATCTGCGAACAGCTGTGGAAGAGAGAATATTAAAAAGATAGAAAAATAGAGTAACGTACTAAATACTCCCAATCAGCAGTATTTCCATTCTGTTGAAACCTTAAAACTTCTAAAGATATCAGCAGAGTGAGGTAAGCATTGCTTCAGTGCATCCTCTAAATTCAATGTAAAGAAAATATCAGAACTAAAGACATCTTTAAAACACCTAACAGACCCCCAATATCTGACCAAGGTGAATCTTTAAGGAGACACAAAGCTCCACAAAAGTTCAGGTGATAGAAATCAGCATATAGACCATAGCCTGCACTGTTTGTGTGTGTATGTATATTACTGAGAAAGAGAGGGCAGTAAGCACATTATCTGAGGCCTGCTCTGCAATTCTGTCATAGTAATTTAGGTGGACTCAATTTGGAGCGAACCATTGTGGTGGGTGGCAAATTAAAATTGGCAGCTAGATCAGATTATATTACACAGAATAGCGCACCAGGAAACAGCAATGCGTATAGTGACAGTATATCTAAGCCAAATATTTTCATGCTTGCCCCAGGATAGTAAAAGCCTTTTCAGTCCTCCAAAATTTAGCAAAGACATTTTTCTTTTCCTTCTACTAACTAAGGGGGCATTTCTTTTTCTTTTTTTTTAAATGGCCATGGTATTTAAGTGCAGAACAACCTACTGGAGAGTTCTGAAGAAGTTCCTTGACCTGCACTCACAGCCTTTCCCACCCCTTAAATCCAAGTCCTCATGTGTATGTGTGTGTATTTTAAGTTTATCTGCCTCCTGTCCACATCATAATATTACTGACTTGTACCTTCCTCCTCTCTATTTCAGATTGGATCCTGGAGCAAGATGCTACTTGTTGGGGAAGAATTTACTGCGCATTATGAAATGTGACCCTGTTCCTCTGTCGTACAAGTTGATATTATTTGAGAATTACACCAAAGATTAGTTACAGATAGTTAGTTGGGAAGATACAGGAGCTTCATTCAAAATACTTTAGCTCCCCATTAGGCAACTTCCCAGACCGTATATTCTTAGGTTCACAATTAGTGGACACTATGACAGACTGTACCCTTGTGTTCATCCTTTTTACAAAACTATGGTAAATCTTGTACAAAGTATGCCTTCTGAGGTATCATTTGAAAACTCATAATTTGCTGATCATTATTGTCCTGGTAAAATGTGTGTGGCAATAGTGTATGTAGAGTTATAAGATTCTACTATATGACATTGCTGAGACATGCGCCAAGTTCAGAAAAGCAGGCACAGACCAGTTCCTCAGAGACAAAAGACAAACTGATGCCTCAGCCAGGTGTCAACACAATCAAATGGACTATCATCTGATTAAGTGGCCATTCTTTGGCAGGAAGAAGAGTGTGAGCAAGAAATTTACATCTTGGCAATAGAAAAGCTTGAGGGGTTCCCATGTAAACAGACTGACTATTGCCTGAAACCCAGTGGGAGATGATTCTCAAAGAGGAGAAAATGATATAAAAATGAAGAACAGAGAACACAAATCACCTCTCTCCTCTCATCTCTACTCATGGCATCAACAACATTTGAAAGACAAATGAAGCATCATTGAACTGGAGCAGTGGTCCTGGTTGAAGAAATCCCCTGTAAGCATGTGGTGAGAGAAAACTTTTGCTTTGAATTCACTTAGTTTGATAGGTTAGGTATTAGTTTGCATTTTACCTTTTATTTCTTTGTAACCAATTCTGACTTTTCTGCCTCATCCCGTGCAATCACTTAATATCTATCTTTCTGTAGTTAATAAACTTGTTTTATCTAAGCCAGTGTATTTGGATTGAAGTGTTTGGGAACCTCCATTTGGGATAACAGGGTTTGTGCATATCATTTTCTATTAATGAAATGATGGACTTTCTATGAGCTTGTATTGTCCAGAAGGAAAGAGCAGGCCTGTAGAAGACACACATTTTTGGGGACAGGTCTGGGACTGGAAAATTGCTGGTGTCACTCTGCAATATAATTCAGGAGTGGCTGGCTAGAAGCACTCATATAACTCAGCTGGGAGTAATTTACATGCTAGAGGCTGTGTGTAAGCAAGGCCAGGAGTGGTTGCTCTCATAGCAAAGCCATGTAAAACGCAGCCCAGATTGGAGAATTGAGGGGACAACTACCCTGGGGAATGTCACAGATATAACAACTTGAGATTTGCCATAATATCTCAGAAATTTTTAATTAAAGCCATTTTGTGGCTGAGCAAAAAAGGAGTTAGTCAAATTTTGCATTATTTAAATAAGATTGTGATAACCAAATGCAACTGTGCAATTACTATTTTACAACCATGCAACAAAGCTAGTGCTCTATATTCTGCTTATGGATTTCCATTGAGAAGATTTTAATGCTAAAGACTGGAGGAAAACCTATTAATGTGTAAAGAGGTTTCAGGTCTGGGTTGAAATAGGTCAGTGAGGTTCTGTGAGTAAGCCTGAGATATCAGTGCCTATAGTGCAATTGTTTAGGTTTGTCTTGAATAGAAACAGCGGTTGCACTTGGGGTCATACTTTGCTAGCATGTTAGCTAAGCGTAAACTAAACTCAGTTATTTTTCCTGTCAAGACAAACCCTTAGAGATAGAAAATTGCAGTCTCCAGTGTGGATCCAGACTGATCTTTCACGATTACATTCACTTAGAAAAATTAAAATAGTGGCTAAAAATTTCAAACAGGAGCCTTACTTTAGATTCCTAATTCCATATTTAGGCATCTAAGGGTGGGCTTTTCAAAAGCTAAAGTTACTTATCAGCATTTAGGCAGTTTTGAAAATCCCACCTTTAGGAACATCCTAAAGTTAGTCTCCCATTTTCAAAAAAATTAGCCAGTGCCCTTTCACCCATTAGTAAAACATTTCAAGCCAAACACCCTGGTCTAAGGGGCTTGTTTTGCCACTACAGAAACAAAATAGCTTTCTCCATTTAGAGTCCCATGTTAGTAATGTGCACCTTTCCTTTTTCCAATTTAAAATATTTTACTTTCCATTGTTATGCATTTTATGAAGTAATAAAAAAGCAAGAATAAAAATATATCAAACTTAAAGAACAAATTTAGCTCTTTAATATAAGAGAGTGACCTTTGGGTTTAAGGGCCCATTAACTACAACAATGGGTATTTCTTATGTGTGTACAAAAAAAACATATAGGACATTTTCTCTTTATCTGGTTGACATTGAGTTAAGATAACAAAAAAAAATCACATTTTTAAGTAAAAGACAGATAGGTTTAAAATGTATTCATTTTCTCATTAGAGAGAGAACTGACTGAGAGCACTGATCTATCGAGTAATACAGACAGAATTTGTGTAGCCTTCCCCGAACAGTTGCCAATATATCTCAATCCAGATATTTAAAACTAAATACAAGTTGGCATCCTGTTCGTTGTAAAGTGTCAAAAGCATGCAATCTACTGACGACAGAGCATCTTACCTCTGCCTGTGTAATCCACATACTTGCATTTCACAAATTAGTGATATAAATACAGAAAAAAGTAGGGTGAATTTCTAGCTCTTGATTTGTTTTATGGTACTTTGTGTACTTGAGGATTTATTGGAGACAGGCCAAAATCATCCAGAAATTGGGTGTCACGGGCAGTAGGAATGCTCATTAGCTGTTTGAAGCTACTTTGGTGATTTCCATTGTGGTCAAGCAGCCTGCTAGGACATACTCAGAATCATTCTCTGAGACCGGAACCAATGGGAACCGAAGGGCAGGAGAAGGAGTTTATAAATATGAGGAGTGGGAGCCAGACTGGAAAATTCAGCAGTGGAGCAGCTCCAGGATCAGAAGTGTTTTCTGTGTTCAAGGGACTTTGCCAGTTTTGTTGGATTTAGATTGCAGACTCCCTCACCCCACAGAAGGTGGAGAAGAGGACTAAAATTGCTGCAGGCTGTGCAAACTAAATACTGTAATTGCAGACACTCAAGGTGAGTTTTATGAAGCCTGCAGTCTTTAAAAGGAGCTTGCATGCCCTCTACAGGGTTTGGACACCATTTCACAGAGACAGAGAAGGGTAGAAACTCCCTCCCAGAAAGGTCCCCTTGGGAACTGTGTGTATTTGCAAATGAATAATTATATTTCTCATTTGAACTTATGATAGTAACAAGTACTAAAACTTGGGAGGGGAGAACCCTGAAAGTGTTATCTTTAAGAGTTGTTATTGACAATATTCACAATTGTTTCAAGGGTTCAGCACAGCCCCACTATCTTTTCTACTCTTGTTGCACCCAAACATTGTAAACAAATCCTAGTTTTTTAAATGATGGGATTCCCAGGCTGATTTTTACACAAGCAGAAGCCAGACAAAAAGTAACACATGGAGAAAGTTCCCCACTCCTTTTGCTCTTATGTTTTCACTCTGGCATTGGCTCATCTGCAGTTCCTGACCAGAAAAGCATTCTTGCTCTTGACATGCCCAATTTCCCCCCCAAACGGTGCGGTGGTTGAAATGTAGACAAAGATCCATTAGGGATATAACCAAGATAACTAAACATAAGATAAAAATCTGGTGTAGCACATAAATTAACCCATGTCTTCTGTGGAGAAAGTCTAGCACATTAATCCATGCTAATCTATTTAAAATTTCAGTATTGCAGCCTGACAGTACTGCAGAGCAAGCACACAAAACATGCAGTGAAAAGGTCACAAATTGAAAATCAGATATCCTGTTGAAGCAATGACATTATAAATGAGCTAGAGGAAATTATAATCCCATCAGAATTCAATAAAAGGTACTGATTCATTCAAGCTTGAAAAAGGGATGATGTTTGGCATTCTGATGTAGATGTAAATGCAGAGTGAAAGTGTATATGCAAATATCAGCATTTAGTACATGGCACTTGAACAGAAATTCTAGCATTTTATTTTCAATAAATAAAGAAGCAAAAAAATAAGACTGGCATATTCCATCTATTTATGTATCATTTAACATGTTTCATGGGCGAGAGGTAAAAATTCACCCTGAACTTACAACTCCAGCCAATGAATGGCAAAGTAATAATGAACTGTAAAAGAAAACATTCTCTTTTTGATTTGAAGTCCATTCAAAATTTCCAGTTTAGACATCCATCACCAACTCCACAGACTTAGAAGCAAGGGAAGTTTGCAGAGTTACATTCCTATAAAAACTGTTCTGTGAAGAGCTGCTTTATCACAACTTTTGAATAGAGATTGATAATTAGAGCTCTACACAAGGTTACTAAATGACTACACCAAAACAAAACAAAAAATGTGTTCAGGCTATGGAATGAAATTCAGAGAACAGATTTCAAGTTCACGGTCTATTTCTGCTCTACCTATCCTCTCTAGCAGACAGATTCCCACTTCCACTCCACCAACGATGTCAGCCTCGATAGCTCATTTGGAATTTTTCCAACATGCATTGTGTAAGGAGCAGAATAGGGAAAGTACATGTAAGGAGCTCCCTACAAAAACAGAAAGCCCACATAATTCTCCTTTAAATATCTCCTTCAAGTCCATCTATGCTGTCATGCCTACAAGGCACTTCTCATTGACTAGACAATGGGTTTGCTGTGACTACTGCCACCTTGTGCTCCCTCCTCCCTACATCTGTTATATTCACTTGTCTAGTTTTAAAGTTAGATTGTAAACTTTGAGCAGGGACTGCCTTATGCTTACACAGTGCCTAGAACACTGGATCCCTAACCTCTAGGTGCTACCACAATAATAGATGTATGGAGGTCGCTATAAATTAAGTAATTAAAATTGCTTTGTATCTTTTACATTTTGGCTTTTCCAACTTCTCAAATGATCTTTTGAGAATGATTTTATAGAATGATTCCCTAACCCCAACAAATAAATGAAGGTTAAAACCAGCAATACTTGTCTCTCTAAAAATGATACACGAAATCTCTCTTACACTGGTAAAAATCCATATTATGACAAACTAAATTTTCAGTCTCTGGGATCCGCTGTTCCAGAGAATTGTTCTAGTTCAAAAGAAACTACTCCTCATGCACTCTCACACTTAAACTGTGGCTTTTACAACTACTGATTGGAAGCAGCATGTCACCTAGATTTCTTAATTCATAACTCTGGAGAGCTATTTAATTGGCAACTTCTAGTAAGGAATATGGATAAGTCAATGTCAGAAGTCTGCTTCTGCATAACATCAACTACGTTAAGTATGTAGTTGCCTATCACCTTGGTATCCAAGTGTCAGAAGATAAATTGCAGACACGTGTGATAAGCACCTTTGACTGCTTCATCAGCCCTATGTCGACTAATCCATATTCCCAAGCATTCTGCAGGTTAATGAAACCAGATTTTGATCTCTAAACAATTTCAAACAACTTCACCCCAATATTAGTGAAAGACACTACAGAAGAAAGCAAACTAAACTATCTGGAACCTCCTCCTTGCACCATGAGGAAAAAGAATATTAGTAGGCTAGAATATTAAGAACATTAAACAATCTTTCATGTTTGTTTATCAAATAGCAAAGTACATGAGAAATTTCACGTAGACTGGTTCAAATTTGACTAAGGGTACATCTATACTTACTTCCTGGTCCGGATGTAAGCGATCGATCTTCTGGGATCGATCCCGGAAGTGCTTGCCGTCGACGCCGGTACTCCAGCTCAGCGAGAGGAGTACGCGGCATCGACGGGGGAGCCTGCCTGCAGCGTCTGGACCTGCGGTAAGTTCGAACTAAGGTACTTCGAATTCAGCTACGTTATTAACGTAGCTGAATTTGCATACCTTAGTTCGAAGTGGGGGGTTAGTGTGGACCAGGCCTAATTGGAGATTAAGGGTATGTCCAAACCAGGCTTATAACAGCAAGCTACAACCTTCACTATGGAGGAACTCTACTCTCTGTAATGTTTGTTACACAAAGAATATATACGATATATTTATACATTTAGATACATTTAGATTTTAACAGCATGAGTTATGGAGGATCATTATAACAAGCTTGGTACATTAACGATCTCCTTTGGGATATATATCTAAATGATTCATCTACATGTACTCAACTCATGCGTGATAAAATCAAGGATCAATCCCATAGGTTCTTATTCCCCACAGCAATCATAGCTCTCCCAACACAATCAGTGCTAAAATGTATTCTTTCTGTGTAACTAGTCATATTCTCAATCCTTTCCCTGCCTTATTACTATAAATTGCTGAATTTGGTGAAATTTAACTCATATCCATGCTAATTAAAAGCAATATAAGGAAATGCAGAGTGACAGCTTAATTGACTTTACTTTTTAATCCCAGAAGTTCCAAGTGACCAGGACATTAAGCTCTTAAAGTAGAAACAATATAAATAAAAAGTTATTGGGACTCCCAGACAGTAGTTACTGACAACACAGTTTTTGCTGAAACATGAAAACAGTATCTTTGTAAAAAAAAAAAAAAAAGACTGATGTCTTCAGTAACAAGTCTAATACTAGCAGTCACATACTGTTTGAAAAACTTCTTCAGTGAAAATTACTGGATGTTCAATCATATGGAGAAGTTTTAAGTTTTTGTCAGCCAAATTCAGTTTCATATGGAAATGAGAAATACCACAGCTGGGATGACAAAAGTCAAGTTTTACTTGAACATGGAATGGATAAATAGCAACTGGCAAAAAACATGTAACTGAATTTAAGATAGAACATTAGTGATGTGTATGTGACACTGTATTCAATTACTGAATCAAAGTGTTACAGTTTTAGTACTGGAGCATTTTTTCAGAAAGGCAGCCAAAATTTCATAGTATCCTGTAGTCAAACATAAAATGTATCAGGTATAGTTAGGATATAGAGGTGAAATACACCTCTACCTCGATATAACGCTGTCCTCGGGAGCCAAAAAATCTTACCACGTTATAGGTGAAACCGCGTTATATCGAACTTGCTTTGATCCACCGGAGTGCACAGCCCTGCCCCCCCGGAGCGCTGCTTTACCAAATTATATCCGAATTTGTGTTATATCGGGTCGCGTTATATCGGGGTAGAGGTGTATAAGTATTAATTAATGTTGTAACACAGGACCTACAGGAGAAACCCTTGATGACCATTGGAAGCTGCTGTGAAATGTTGGAGACTGCCTTAAGGTAGCCACCTGTTACTATGGAGATAACATGATGTAAATGTTAATGAGTAAAAGGGGAATTAACAGTTTGACTCTGAAAAATGGGGCACCCCAAAAGTAGTGGGGTATGGAAGTTTAAATAAGGAAAGGGGTTAAAACCTTCATAAATATGTGGAAACCCCAGTGCATGTCAGCCTAACACATTATAAAAGCTGTGTCCTGGCCTGTGTGCTTTGCATGGGGGAAACACCACGATGACGACCATTGGTGGTGATGGTGAGGATAGGATGAGGACTAACACTTTGGGTTTTTCCACAAAGCATAGTATGAGTAATGTAAATATTATGCATTCTGTACTGGTCTCTCTCTCCTTTACCAGACTTCAGTGTGTGGATTGTTTGGTTGGTTAAAAGTAATTACAGAAAGACCAATATGTAATCTCTCTCGTGCACCGTGGGGTCCCCCATCTATTGGTAACCTCTCTATTATAATTAATCTTGGGGTTGAACTCTCACAGATTTAAGTAGGTGTAAACCCTCACCATGAGCCTGGTAATTAAAGTAACCCATAACTATAGATAAGGCTATACTCCCCTTGCTGTTTCACATATAATCATAAAAAGGCTGTTGTATCCCTTTCTTATTTGCATTATAGTAGTGCCTACAGGCCGCAAGGCAGGCAGGGTTCCTCACTGTCCTGGCATGAAGAATGTGAGGAGGTGTTCTTTCAAATCACAACTAAAAATGGTAGAGGCATGGGGGGCCAACTGAACTTCAGTAAGTTCATTTGGTGGTGGAGTCTGAAATGGAGTAGAAGCACTGGGAGAAAGTCTTGGCTATACGGACTTTCTGAGAAGATGATAACCCCCTGAAATGAAGGCTATGCCTGAAGGAATAAACTTGAGTGAACTTCCTCTTCTGGTAACTAGGAGAAAAGGACTATGACTACAATGCGGGGGGGGGGGGAGAGGAGGATTCTGGTTGAGAGGGTCCCTTATAGGTCTATTCTTCAGTTGCTTTATTCATATTCTCAACGAAAAATGAGATCCTCACAGGGAAGGTCTTCCAGTCTGACCTTTGGCTCCAGAACTGAGAAGTAAACGCTCATTAGATTACAACAGAAGTTGACACGAATCTGTCTGCGTTACATCAAAAATATTCTGTTTGAAGAGATTGAGCATGCCCAAGATGTCTTCATTCAGTTCAAGAAAAAAGACTGCAGTAGCATAAGCCCCCGCACAATAAGAGATTCATTTTCTTGATCTTACTGGAAATACCACATCCATGGCAATGAGGAATAATACAGCTAAGGCCTTGGCACTGATCCTGTGGTCAGTCTGACTATAACCAAGCGTGGGGGAGGATAGAGCTCAGGAGGGGGGGCTGGGTGTGGGGGGTCCAGATGCTGGGGAGTGGGGCTCAGTGGGGTGGTGATCCAGGTGCAACTGGTTGAGGCTCGGTGCGGTGGGGATCCGTGTGTGTGGGGTGGGGTGAGGCTTGGTGGGAGGGTCTGGGTATGAGGGGGTCTGGATGCATGGGGGTTGGGTGGATGGGGGAGCAGCTCCCTGTACAGTGATCCCTATCCCTGCAGCTGAGGAGCAATGGGTTCAGGAAGCTGGGTGGGGGAAGAGTTTTCAGAGCTTCCTGCAGCCTTGGGAGAAATCTGGGGGGTGTCTGATCCAGCCCCAGATGCCGTGCAGGGGAAGAGGAAGTCCTGTCCTCCCCAGCTCAGCTGGGACTAGCAGCTGAGCGTGGCGCAGGGTATGAGCCACCAGCTGGGTCTTCCCCAGTCCTGCCCCCTACCCCACAGTGATTTACCTCTCTGCCGGCTGCCCTAGGCACTAGAAACATACTGTTGGGGACGGTCACATGACTGCTCATGGCTTCCCTTTGCTTCCCCATCAGAAAGTCACTTTTCTGCAGGGAAGCAAAGAATTCTGTAGGGGACATGAATTCTGTGCATGCACAGTGGCACAGAATTCCCCCTGGAGTAAAAAGGTTAAGGACAGAAATTCATTAACCTTACACTCTTACTGTACCTTTTTTTAAAAGATGAAGCATGTCAGGATTGAAAGTTATCAGTAAAAACTTAATCAAGTACCTGCTATGCAGCTAGTAGTACCAATAAGCTGTTTGCACAAATCAAAAACTGTTAATGTTGTGGAACATTTGCACTTCAATTCCTTCAGTGTCTGTAGCTATACTTTCCATTAGTAGTTTCTGTATGTATTACTTCAACACTTGTTCATAGCTTTTTGATTCCAATCCTATTTCTTGATGGGTTTTGCAAGTTCTTCCATCAGGAAGGAGACAATTACACATATTTTGTTGGTGTAGTTGATACTTCTGTCATGAAGTTTAACATCTGCATCGTAGTTCTTGGCCTATAAAAGGCCTGCACGTATGAATATTTAAATTGCTCTGCAGAATTCGGATGACTTTTTAAAAATGCATAAGGAATGCAAAACCATAAGGAAACACTAGAGGCAAAAGTTACCCAAATACATTCCTTTAATTTGATTGCTAAACAACGTCATCTTGGTAAAGAAGGCATTTTACACTTTCAAGACGCGCACAGACTATCTCAATACACAACCAAGAATGACAGACGTGTCTTTATTGTTTCACTGAAGAAAACACTGAACTGTGTTTTGTCAGGCAAATGTCGAAATTTGGGGTTTACACATGCCAGAGTTTGCCTCAGAAAACTTTAAATAAGGCCTTATTATCAAATGAAGTAGTATTCAGTTGTCTCACAAAAAAAAAAAAAAATCAAGTACGATAATTATATTTGAATTACAAAGAAAATTTCCCCCTTTTAGATCTACTCTGCTGATATTTGAACTAGTTAGAAAAGCCCTATAAAAAGAGGTAGAACATCAGAGCTAATCTCTGTCAAATCTGAAGTTACATGTGGCCTCTGCAGACACTTAGAATGAATGGTGAAGTGTCAGTGAGGGCTGACAGATCACTACATCCTACTTCATTTATTTTAATTGCCCCTAATTGATACTAGGGTCAAAATCAAAGTCAAGCCATAGTGGTGAAAAGGCTGAGGCTTCATTGCCAAGATGAGATGGAGAACAAAGCTCGAGGGCTTTTTTTGCTTTATTTGAACTGTTACACCGAATACCATTTTACTCTGCAGTTTCTTTCCAATAGCCAGTAGGGCAGAGGGAGTGGGTTGTGTGGTATTTTGAGAACACCCACTGCACTGTTATACCAGTGACAACAAATGCCTTCCACGAAAAACAATCTCAATATTAAATAGAAAAAATACATGCCGTGTAAGCAATTACTGAAGATATTTTAGCTCCATTCCATACTACAAAAGCTTTCACATCCCTTCTTCTCAGATGTGTTTTTTCCTGCTTAATTTTAGGCACATGCATAGCCCCATTAAGACTACTCAAATGCTTTGCTGGAGTAAGGCCCTATTGGATCTGGCCTTTGTGATCATTGCTGTGTCCTGCTTTAGACAAGTAAATTCAATCTCCATTTAGCTGTGAACATTCACAACTTCTGTCAGACTAAGTCAGGGGTAGGCAACCTATGACATGTGTGCCAAAGGCGCCATGCGAGCTGATTTTCAGTGGCACTTACACTGCCCGGGTCCTGGCCACCAGTCTGGGAGGCTCTGCATTTTAATTTAATTTTAAATGAAGCTTCTTAAACATTTTAAAAACCTTATTTACTTTACATATAACAATAGTTTAGTTATATATTATAGACTTATAGAAAGAGACCTTCTAAAAACATTAAAATGTATTACTGGCACACGAAACGTTAAATTAGAGTGAATAAATGAAGACTCAGTACACCACTTCTGAAAGGCTGCCGACCCCTGCTGTAAGTCATCCTAGAAATATGGCGTTAAAGTGCAGTTAAGAAGTGGAGGAAAGGAGTAGACCTTACCAAGATTCAAAATGTAGAAGAATATGCACCCTGACAATATGCTACAGAACTGGAAGCCAAGCCAAGACAGATATCAGGGCTTTTGCATCCATGCTACTGGAAAGCCTTCTAGGAAGAGCAGAGTTCACTGCTGATAGAACCTCTGATGCAGGTATATCTTTAAAACTACTGGCAGCTACTACTGGTGTCTGTGCTGTGCACATAAGCGCTCAACATAAATCACTCAACATTCTACCACAAGTTTCTGCTCCAAGACATCACTGCTCTAATACATTTCTGAATTGTTTTCACACACTTAAGAGATCTGTAATTCACCACCTAAAGTTATTGCATTGTCAAAAATCTTGAAACAGATCAGAAAGTGAAATTGGCTTAAAAACCCTCAAAAAATGGCTGAGTATTATCTTACAAATTCATGCTGAAATTCAAATGGTCTGAGAAAAAGGTTTCCTCCTTGACTGGCAAGGAAATATTCAGTTTTCCCCAATTCCCACCCCCCACGCAAAATACTCCACAGCCTCTAGCCCTATTCCCCTATTGGAACTCTGTAGTCCCAGCCTCTCAACCCTCTCCTAGCCTTTCTTTTCACGCTTTCCCCTTCCTGGGGCTTCTCATGCATTTTCCTTCCCCACATCCCACTCAGTCACCATAGCAGGAGAAGGCAATGCCAATGGGTCTTGGACCAGCTCTCTAGTTCCCTCCCCTTTTTAAGGCCTTGTCTACAATACACAGACTTTGCCAACTCAGCTATACTGGCATACTAGATACAGCTTATGCCTACAGAGGGAATTTTCTGCTGGCATCGTACCACCTCCCCAAACAATATTAGCACAGCATTCTTCTGGTGGCATAGTTGCATCTACACTGGGGCTTTTGCTAGCATAGCTATGTCACCTAGGGGAGTTGTTTTTTCACACCTCTGACACAGCTATGCTGACAAAACTTTGTTGTGTAGACCAGGCCAAAATTAGAAGACTCCTTGTTCTATAAACCATCAGAGAGCAGGGAGAACTCTAAGTAGGTAGGGGAAACATGAGTAGCCTATGGTTAGAAGAGGGAAGAGCACTCAACTTTGTTCTCCCAGGCTCAGGTCTACAATATCATCTCCCCACCACTGAAGGTCCTTGCTCACCCATTAAGTTTAATAGTAGAAGCAATCAGGTGAAGATGGATTAGGGCAACAGTCACATGATGAGATCAAAAAGAGTGAGCTGTTTGTGTATATACTGCACAAAATCTATAACTAACTAATTCATTCCAACAGTGGAATAATGAATTATCTTAGTACCCAACTGCCGATCACAATCTGGGTCAAGCGTGGAAGTGTCTATAAGGACAGATGGAATTCAGTTCTGACTACTCTGGGCTGCTTTTTTGGCTCTCATTTATTACTGCCTTAGTTCAGCTATTGATCTGCTATGCCAGCCAGCTCCAGTACCAGGATTGTTGCTGAGACTGCATATCTCTTGCCTGATTTTAGAAGTAGGACTATTTCAGCTAGAGGAAGGAAAGATAAGATAACATCACATACTCTTTTTTATTTTGAATAGCATGTAGTTCTACCACTTTACATCCTGAGCAAGTGTGGAAATTCAATTCACTGAATAGATTAATGTTAAACTGTAAGAAATGCAGATTAGAAAATCAGTTTATTAACATTAGAAAAACTGAGTTGCTTTCTTTTAAGCCTTAAAAGAAAATCCTGTCTGTTCAAAAAGCACCCAGTATACATCAAACAGCTTCCCTCCTTTAAGGAAATACAAATGATCTCATTAGTGTCAGTTTACTAGTAAAGAAAACAGGCAATTAGAGTCTGGTGCTATTTAATCCCGTTCTGTTCTACTGTAGCCTATGATAAACAAGTACTGCCTTACAATAGCTGTATCCAGAAACATATATGTCATTAGTTTATTTTTAAACAGATCATTTTTCCCCATCATCAGACATACTAATCAACAGCAGGTCTTGTCTATTGAATCAAAATCAATGGGGAAATAGATTAGAAAGTGACATTTACCAAAACAAAGGAAGTGCCAGTTTTAGGGTGAGATGGAAGAGGGAGACAGCAGCTGAAAATCTGCTCTGTACAGCTCACTGTATAACCCACTTTGTGATGCTCTGAACCCCCTCTAGTTGTGGATGGGCCAGAGAGGTTGATGAGCATAATACAGCCTTGGCTAACAAAGGCATGTCATGCTAGGAGTCTATTACAGGCCACCTAACCAGGTGGAAGAGGTGGATGAGGCTTTTTTTAAACAACTAACAAAATCATCCAAAGCCCAAGATTTGGTGGTGATGGGGGACTTCAACTATCCGGATATATGTTGGGAAAATAACACAGCGGGGCACAGACTATCCAACAAATTCTTGGACTGCATTGCAGACAACTTTTTATTTCAGAAGGTTGAAAAAGCTACTAGGGGGGAAGCTGTTCTAGACTTGATTTTAACAAATAGGGAGGAACTCGTTGAGAATTTGCAAGTAGAAGGCAGCTTGGGTGAAAGTGATCATGAAATCATAGAGTTTGCAATTCTAAGGAAGGGTAGAAGGGAGAACAGCAAAATAGAGACAATGGATTTCAGGAAGGCGGATTTTGATAAGCTCAGAGAGCTGATAGGTAAGGTCCCATGGGAATCAAGACTGAGGGGAAAAACAACTGAGGAGAGTTGGCAGTTTTTCAAAGGGACACTATTAAGGGCCCAAAAGCAAGCTATTCCGCTGGTTAGGAAAGATAGAAAATGTGGCAAAAGACCACCTTGGCTTAACCACGAGATCTTGCATGATCTAAAAAATAAAAAGGAGTCATACAAAAAATGGAAACTAGGACAGATTACAAAGGATGAATATAGGCAAACAACACAGGAATGCAGGGGCAAGATTAGAAAGGCAAAGGCACAAAATGAGCTCAAACTAGCTACGGGAATAAAGGGGAACAAGAAGACTTTTTATCAATACATTAGAAGCAAGAGGAAGACCAAAGACAGGGTAGGCCCACTGCTTAGTGAAGAGGGAGAAACAGTAACAGGAAACTTGGAAATGGCAGAGATGCTTAATGACTTCTTTGCTTCGGTCTTCACCGAGAAGTCTGAAGGAATGCCTAACGTAGTGAATGCTAATGGGAAGGGGGTAGGTTTAGCAGATAAAATAAAAAAAGAACAAGTTAAAAATCACTTAGAAAAGTTAGATGCCTGCAAGTCACCAGGGCCTGATGAAATGCATCCTAGAATACTCAAGGAGCTACTAGAGGAGGTATCTGAGCCTCTAGCTATTATCTTTGGAAAATCATGGGAGACGGGAGAGATTCCAGAAGACTGGAAAAGGGCAAATATAGTGCCCATCTATAAAAAGGGAAATAAAAACAACCCAGGAAACTACAGACCAGTTAGTTTAACTTCTGTGCCAGGGAAGATAATGGAGCAAGTAATTAAGGAAATCATCTGCAAACACTTGGAAGGTGGTAAGGTGATAGGGAACAGCCAGCATGGATTTGTAAAGAACAAATCATGTCAAACCAATCTGATAGCTTTCTTTGATAGGATAACGAGTCTTGTGGATAAGGGAGAAGCTGTGGATGTGGTATACCTAGACTTTAGTAAGGCATTTGATACGGTCTCGCATGATATTCTTATCGACAAACTAGGCAAATACAATTTAGATGGGGCTACTATAAGGTGGGTGCATAACTGGCTGGATAACCGTACTCAGAGAGTTGTTATTAATGGTTCCCAATCCTGCTGGAAAGGCATAACGAGTGGGGTTCCGCAGGGGTCTGTTTTGGGACCGGCTCTGTTCAATATCTTCATTAACGACTTAGATATTGGCATAGAAAGTACGCTTATTAAGTTTGCGGATGATACCAAACTGGGAGGGATTGCAACTGCTTTGGAGGACAGGGTCATAATTCAAAATGATCTGGACAAATTGGAGAAATGGTCTGAGTTAAACAGGATGAAGTTTAACAAAGACAAATGCAAAGTGCTCCACTTAGGAAGAAAAAATCAGTTTCACACATACAGAATGGGAAGAGACTGTCTAGGAAGGAGTATGGCAGAAAGGGATCTAGGGGTTATAGTGGACCACAAGCTAAATATGAGTCAACAGTGTGATGCTGTTGCAAAAAAAGCAAACATGATTCTGGGATGTATTAACAGGTGTGTTGTGAGCAAGACACGAGAAGTCATTCTTCCGCTCTACTCTGCTCTGGTTAGGCCTCAGCTGGAGTACTGTGTCCAGTTCTGGGCACCGCATTTCAAAAAAGATGTGGAGAAATTGGAAAGGGTCCAGAGAAGAGCAACAAGAATGATTAAAGGTCTTGAGAACATGACCTATGAAGGAAGGCTGAAAGAATTGGGTTTGTTTAGTTTGGAAAAGAGAAGACTGAGAGGGGACATGATAGCAGTTTTCAGGTATCTAAAAGGGTGTCATAAGGAGGAGGGAGAAAACTTGTTCACCTTAGCCTCTGAGGATAGAACAAGAAGCAATGGGCTTAAACTGCAGCAAGGGAGGTCTAGGTTGGACATTAGGAAAAAGTTCCTAACTGTCAGGGTGGTTAAACACTGGAATAAATTGCCTAGGGAGGTTGTGGAATCTCCATCTCTGGAGATATTTAAGAGTAGGTTAGATAAATGTCCATCAGGGATGGTCTAGACAGTATTTGGTCCTGCCATGCGGGCAGGGGACTGGACTCGATGACCTCTCGAGGTCCCTTCCAGTCCTAGAATCTATGAATCTATGAATCTATGAAATCTCAACCAGCACTCTCTACAGCCCCAGCCTCCCAAATCCAGCAGCATTCACTCAATTACACACTCACTCACCAGCAGTAGCCCCCCATCCCTCCTTTAGCACACACCTCCCATCATGCACACAGAGCCCCGCATTACCAAATACCCTTTAGCAGCACAAATCCAGCACATCCATTAACCAAAACCATCCTGTATAGCAAATAATTCTGTTTATTGCCATGACTACAGCCAAAAAATTCTGTATTGCCACAAAGAAGTAACGAATGCATTTAATACGGATTGCCGAATTGAAGTCAAAGCAAGAAACAACAGTTGTTTTGGGAACTGTGCGTGGAGAAAAGTTTAAATCCTCCATTCTGAAGTCCTTATTAATTACAATACTAAAAAAAGTCAAGTGGTTGAATGTTTCAAAAAATGTACAGTTAATTTCATTACAAGTTAAAACAATGGCTGCTTATAAATTACACTATTTTACCTTATAATACACAAATAATAGCTCAAAAACCACCACCTAATCGTAGAGTGAATAACAGATAGATGTACCATGGAAGCCTCGCATAACAGAACATTTCAGTGGGAAAGAACTTGTATGCAATACATTCCTTGCAGTACAGATCCTTACTACTGAATTCTTTAAGCAGTTTTTACAGTGGGGGGGAGGGGGGGAGAGACTGAAGCCTGAGCCCACCTGAGCCCCACTGCCCTGGGCGGGGGAGGGGGCAATTACAATGCTTGGTGGGCAAATCTAATGCCAGCCTTGGCAACCCCATTAAAACGGGGTCGCAACCCACAGTTTGAGAACCACTGGGACAGACTATACTGGCGGCGGGGGGGAGAGACACAGGGAAGGAGTGACAACCCTGAGTGACAAGATGGGTTAAGTGTCTAAGGCCTTGGCTACACTTGCGAGTTACAGCACTGTAAAGGCTCCCCCAGTGCTGTAACTCACTCCCCGTCCACACTGGCAAGGCATTTGCAGCGCTGTATCTCCGTGGTTGCAGCGCTGCATGTACTTATTCTAGTTGGGTTTCTGCCATTGAAAAACTTCTTGACATGAGACCTGGAAGTGTAAGAGCCTCCTTAGCATAAAGTTCCATGCTCTCTTCCATAAGACAAAATCATGTCTCTTAAGAGTCTGCCTACACCCCCTTAAATCAGCCCTAATAAGGATGCAGCAGCTCACCCATCACATAATCATCCCCCTCACCAGTTCATGGAAGCTTTCATTTTAATCAGTTTTGCTGACATGAAATTCAGAGGAAACCACTTCTAAAATGTCACTTTTTATTACCTGCTATTTACAGAATAGCAGTAGAATTTTTATACATCTTTATACTGCTTGGGAGGCATCTTATTTTGTCTTTGAATAGCACAATGAAATGTCAAATCAGTTTCTCCTACGTTTCAACAAGCAATTTATGCCAATCTACTCAAATGTGTAAAAATGACCATAAAAGCCCTATTTGGATTCTTTCTTTGAAGTTAAGCACGCACATTATCTCATGGCAGTGGAGTTATTCATTTATCTATTTTAAATATCTACATTTGGAACAAAAACAACCCTTAGGGGCAGAGTACATTCAGTAATTGTATTGATAATATTTACAGCCAGGTAAAACATTCAGAGTGCTTCTTCCTGTCACAACTGAAGGTAACTCCACCTGAATTCCCCCTCTGTGGTCCCTTGAGAGCACCCACTCTAGGTTCCTGGCTCCTGAGCAGTCACCTCTCTTGGATAGAGACCCATATCTCCCCCACTGCTGATGGGGGGTTTTTAGGCTTCACAATTCCCTGCCTGCACGGTGATATCCCAACCAATCTGGATTGTCTAAACAGGCCAGAGTCTGGCCTTTGCTTTCTCTTTGAAGGCTATAAACAGTGTAATTGCCAGTGGCTAGAAGTTACCACACAGGTCTTTCTAAGCAAGCACATTTATTCTTAAGATGAAAGCATTACAGAGAAAACATATTAAAAACAATAAAAGAAACTATGCACATGTGAATAAGATTACCAGAGATCATCCCACAACTCCAGCAAGGGAGGAGTCACTCCTTCAAACCACACAAAAAGGTTTTTTGTAGTTTCAAGTTCATAACAATCAAGTTCGCACAACCATTAATACTTCAATCTTTCTTTCATATAGCTTATGCCTTTGATCTTGGCCTCATGTAGCAGGTGATCAGATGATAATGGTCTGCTCTTCCAGGCAAAGCTTCAAAAGGCTGTGGTTTTGCATAACTCGGGGAGAGGAATTGCATTCACCTCTCCCTAGGTATTTCCCCCAGGAAATCCACTTCACACGCATTGTCCCACATGACCATACTTATCTGACACATTGTTCAATATAGTTCCTTGATCATCCAGGCCCACAATACTATATAGCCTTTCCATTTAATACAAGGGACTCCAAAGATACTTAAATTTAATTCAATAAGGTTTTTCAAGAATATTGCAGGAAATTGTCATATCTATCACACTTCCCTTTAACAGTATTGTACAAATTAATGGTTCAACATACACATAGTATATTAAGTTTAACTGGGACATGCGTAATCAGGACCACTGATTTACTTAAAGCTCTCCCAGGGAACAGAGTTAGCCTAATGATAATGAATACTAATCTGTTTCTGAATCAATTAGTAGGTTAAAATCACTAGGAATTGTACCAACAAAGGAAGATGGTCCCTTTCCCGGACACCCATACCATCTAGGAAAAACAAGTTGGCAGAGAAAGGGAATACAGACAAGCAAGGTGGTAAGGATAATGTTTGGCACAAGTAGGTTTTTATATCTATATAAATATGTGTTTATAGAAATTTTAGCTTTCTCTACTTTCTCAACTTAGGATGAAGGCTAAGTTGTTTGTTACTGGTTATAAAAAGGGCCTGTTCGGCCATGTAAGGTGTGTCTCTCTTCTGGCATGAGCCGATCAGAGCACTCGCTCAGCTGATCGATCAATAAAGAACTTGGTACCCGTCTTCTTGTCTCTCCATGCCTCCTTGGTGTAATTGGGTAAGCTCCGGGGAGAACGGGCCCTATTTGGCTAACAAATTGGCGACTCCGCCGGGACTTCTCTCCCTGTAGGGGACACTGACCGCCGGCCGAGGACGACTCCGGAGAGTGGCCACCTTGAGCTGTTGGTTTGCTCAAGCTCCGGGTCGCCACAATCGACAGGGACGGCTGCGCCCCCTCTATAGAGAACTCCAAAGGACACGGAAGCGAGACGGTACCAGAAGAAGGGGAAGTCTGACTGCTGGACGCAGCCACTCCGGGCGGTAAGTGCGTTTACCTCCTGGGTTTTGAGGAATAACGCCCCCGAAGTGTGGGTTGGACAGTGGAAGCCCCTTAGGCAGCCTGTGCACAGGAAGGGTGTATGAGTGTTAAAAGCTGTGACAGTATTATGAATGTCTTGTTACTGTGTTGTTAAATGAATGAGTAACGTCCAATGAACAAATGTTTTGTGGTCATGGTAACTAAACCAGGTAACGGCTTATGAATAATTTCACTAACTTCACTAGTTCGTGGGCCGTACTGGACAATTACTGGGACGTAGAAAAGCCCCAGGGCTTGCTTTTATTCCTGGTAGGGGTACTGTTCTTTTTCATTTTAATGATATGCTGGAAGCCAAAATTGTGATAACCAGGTCTAGGACTTAAACCGACTCTAGCCGCACCGAGACTCCTGCGAGGGGAAACCCCGTGACCAGGATATCTTGATCGCAAGGGGGGTCGGTCGAACCCGTGACCAGGTTTAATTAAACACGAGCATAATGGGGTCCGGACAAAGCACATATGCTGGGACACCCTTGGAATGTATGTTAAATAATTGGAAGGCATTTAAACGCCAGGCTGATTATGGAATGGTATTATGTAAAGATGATCTGATAATGGAGAAGTTAATTATGATTATGACCATGAGCTGTCTTTGGAAATGAAACGTCAAAAGATTCAGAGAGAACTCATGAAGCTGGAACAGGAAAAATATAGAGGAGCTCTTGGAGATTGCGTTAAAGGTTTATGATCGCAGAGACGATGAGGAACGGAAAAAGGGGGCCCGCATGCTGGCGATGGCCCTGAGGGAGGGAAGTGAGGAAAAGGGGGGCAAGACTAAGGGGCGAATAGGACCACAGGGGAAGGGAAAGGACCCCCGTTTGGGACGAAATCAATGTGCTATCTGTAAAGAGGAGGGACACTGGAAGAACGAATGCCCCCAGCGACATACCATGGGCGAAGGATATAGAAACAAAATCCCACCAATTTGTTTGTAGCCCTTCCTGTCCCATTGTGCTGCTAGGATGGGATGTCCTTACCAAATTACAGGTGGAAATCTCGTTCAATAATAATGGGACTATGGAAGTTAGGCTCCCTAAACAACAAACTTCTAATTATCAAATGGCCCTTCTGAGTGCTGAAAATCCCCCCCCCCCCCGGCGCAGCCGGAGGGTGAGAGGGACCAGCTGCCGGGGGTTAACTCTGAGGTCTGGGCTGAGGAGGGAGGCTTCGCTCGGGCTCGAAACGCTCTACCAGTGCATATTTCCCTTAAGGAAGGAAGCCGCCCAGTCCGAATTCGACAATACCCCCTTAAGTTAACCACTCAGATCGGGTTGAAGCCTCTGATTCAAAAGTTTTTGCAGTACGGCTGGCTAAGGGAAGGCACTTCCCCGTACAATACTCCGATAATGGGAGTGCCTAAGCCTAATGGGCAGTATCGATTGGTCCAGGACCTAAGACAGGTTAATAAGTCAATAGAGGCCCCTTATCCAGTTGTCCCAAACCCTCATACTATCTTGGGCCAAGTCCCCAAGAACCACAGCTGGTTCTCTGTGATAGATTTAAAAGATGCTTTCTTCTCTATACCCCTTGATCAGGAGTCTCAGAAACTGTTTGCCTTTGAATGGGAGGACCCAGATACCCATTACAAGGCTCAGTATCTCTGGACTGTTGTCCCTCAGGGACTTACATGTGCACCCGAGATTTTTGGCAGCCAGCTAAAAAGAGATCTTGCCCCGTTCCTGGCTAGACACCCCTCATGTAATATAGTTCAGTATTGTGATGATCTGCTCTTAAGTACTGAGACGGAGACAGCTTGTAGAGAGCAGACTATAGAACTCCTTAATTTTCTTGGGGCTCAGGGGTACAAGGTTTCCAGGGAAAAAGCCCAATTGGTTAGACAGCAGGTCACTTTTCTCGGGTATCATCTTTGTCAGGGACGTCGTAGCTTGGGTAAAGACAGGATCCAAGTTATACTCGAGAGTCCTCGGCCCCGAAGTCCCAGAGAGTTGAGAGCTTTCCTGGGACTAATCGGTTTTTGCCGGCTTTGGATCCCTGACTATGGAGGGAAGGCCAGACCACTATACGAGTCCCTTACTAAAGAGGGTCTGCTCCATTGGTCATGGACCAAGGAAAAAGAAAAAGCATTTCAAGAGCTTAAAGAAGCCTTAGTTCAGCCTCCCGCTTTAGCTCTCCCGGATTCCCGGAAGCCGTTCACCCTATACGTTCACGAGAGGGGAGGGGTGGCATCTGGAGTCCTGTGCCAAAGGTCGGGACCGACCTGGCGACCTGTAGGTTACTACTCAAAGGTATTGGACCCGGTTGCCAAAGGCTGGCCGGCTTGTTTACGAGCTGTGGCTGCGACCGCTCTCCTTGTGCAGGAGGCTGAAAAATTAACCTTGGGTGGGGATACTGAGGTTGTGGTGCCCCATGGGATACCCCAGATACTAGGAACAGGAGCCGGGGAAAAGCATCTAAATCCCAGTCGGCATACTAGATATGAGGTGGGGCTTTTGTTGGCCCCTAACCTGACTTTCAAAACAGTTAGTTCCCTCAACCCGGCTACCTTACTGCCTGATCCCCAAGTTCCCTGTAGGACCCGCCCCACTCATGATTGTATTGAAGTCTTGCAACAAGAGACTAAAAACCTCGCCCTGATCTTTCAGATTTGCCCTGGCCCAATCCCGATATCGAAGGATACGTTGATGGATCTAGTTATGTAGTAGATGGGAAGCGATTTACAGGAGCAGCCGTCGTAGTTAAGAGTGGAGAGGTGTACAAGTTTAAGCTTAGCCCCAATTTATCTGCCCAGGTGGCGGAGCTGGTGGCTCTTATTAAGGCTCTCCGGTCAAGCATGGGTCTCAAATTCTCCGGCTTTTAGAAGCAGTACAACTCCCCTCAGCAGTAGCAGTGGTGCATTGCAAAGCCCATCAAGGGAAGATCAAGATGTAACCAAGGGCAATGCCAGAGCAGACAGGGAAGCTAAGCGTGCTGCTACCCTGAAATCACCAACAGAGGAGAATGCCCAAATGCATGCCCTCATCCCATCAGTGGGTGAGCTTGCAGCCCCTCAGTACTCCCAAGAGGACAGAAACCTGGCTGACAGTCTCGGTCTCCAGGAAAACGAGGGATGGCTTTATTCCACAGAGGGAAAAATCCTCCTGCCCAAGGGCCTGATTCGACCAGTGTTGCAGAAACTGCATCAAACCACACACGCAGGCAGAGAGGCTCTTACCCAGCTCATGAATAAATATTTTCTAACCTCTGGACTTAAACCCCTAGCATCACAGGTACAAGCTGAATGTTTAATCTGCCAAAAGAATAACCCTCGACCAGGAGTAGCAGTGCCACCAGCCACCCTGGAACCTACCCCAGGCCCAGGATTGGTGTGGCAAATAGACTTTACTGAGTTTCCCAGGACCCAAGGGTACAGGTACCTCCTCGTCTTGGTGGATCAATTCTAAGGAGGAAGACGGGGAAGGCATTTAAGGTTTAAAAGGGAAAGCTATTGGACACCAGAGGTTGTACAGTGTGGAATCCTCAGAAGTGAATGTGCTCGTCCTGGTTTGTTGCTTCAAGGCTCTGTACAGAAGTTATGTTACTGGAAAGGATGGATAATGGCTATGTGTATGTGTTGATGGTTGGAGAAAAGGTGTATGAGTGAAGAGTGGAAGGTTCCTTTGGAAGTTAGAAGAAGCCGAGAAAGGGAGAAGAGGAATAAGCATGGAATGAGTTAACTGAGAGGAAAATACAGCTAGCAGGCTCATCCAAGGACAGTGTTCACAGCTAAGACTTGGCTGACCCCCAAGAGAAAGGGGGGCCTGAATGTGCCCAAGCAACTGTGAGATCTGCAAAATACTGCAAGGCATAATGAGGACAACAGAAGGGTTAAGAGGCAGTTTTGCTGAACAGTATTGGCCCAGGGATTTAAAATTCCCCCACTCTGTTTGGACAGGCTTTGGCCAGAGACTTGGAGGAGTGGGATAATTCAGACAGAGCCCTCCTGCTGCAATATGTAGATGACTTGTTGATTGCTGCTGTGGGTCTAATCCCTTGTCTCAGAGCTACTGTGAGTTTCCTGAACTTTATTGGACTGCGAGGATACAGGGTATCTCAAAGCAAAGCCCAAATTGCTCTTTCAGAGGTTCAATATCTGGGATTTCACATCAGGCAGGGAGAGAGACAGCTCTCAAACGAAAGGAAGGAGGCTATCTGCCAAGTTCCCATCCCCAGCAACCGTAAACGGCTTAGGGCATTCCTGGGCATGGCAGGTTTTTGCAGAATATGGATTCCAGAGTTTGGACTGTGGGCTAAACCTCTGTATGAATGTGTTAAGGGAGCGGAACATGACTGTTTAGAAATCATAGATGTTCAGTATTCTAGCCGCCCAGATCTAAAAGATCAGCCACTCCCAAATGCTGACTTGGAATGGTATACAGATGGAAGTAGTACTGTTGTGGATGGGCAAAGGAGGGCTGGTTATGCTATTGTGTCTCTTCATGATACCATGGAAGCTGAGAGTTTACCGGCAGGAACGTCTGCCCAGCTTGCTGAACTAGTGGCCCTGACCCATGCCCTTGAGCTGGCAAAAGACAAACGGGTTAATATTTTTACTGATTCAAAGTATGCTTTTGGGGTATTGCATGCTCACGCTGGTTTGTGGAAGCAAAGGGGAATGCTAACAGCCCAAGGCTCTCCGGTTAGGAACTGGGAAAACTATTAATTTGTATACTGACAGTCGTTATGCGTATATGGTGGTGCATGCCCACGGAACCCTGTGGAAAGAAAGGGGCTTCATTACGGCTTCAGGCCAAAGAATAGCCCATGGGACCCTTATTAAGTCATTGCTTGAGGCCCTGATGCTCCCCCTCCGGGTCGCCGTAATACACGTGCGTGCACATGGGAGGGCCCCGCGTAAGGGCCTGAAACTTTCACCCTTTGAGCTGGTCTTTGGGTTCCCTCCCCGAGTACTCATCCCGGGGTACCGAGAGGATGTAAACTGGGAAGTAGGGAATGACTCCTTGTGGAAGCAGGTTTCTGCGCTACAATCTGTTTTGTTACAGCTACATCGATACGCGGCGCCTTTCCAGACCCTTCCCTTGGATCAACCCGTGCATTCATTCCAGATCGGTGATCAAGTCCTTATCAAAAAGTGGAAGCGTGATCCCCTCACGCCACGGTGGGACGGCCCGCACACTGTATCGCTCATCAGCCAGGCCGCCGTTAAGGTCCTCAGGAGCGACAAGTGGACACATCATACACAGGTAAAGCGGTTTCTGAATCCAAACCCGGAGAGCAACACAACCAAAGAGGACAACAGCCCTCTGTCCACTCCGGCTCCGGAAGCCCGGGGTGGCACAGGTGAAGACTCCACCTGGGAGTACCAAGGACTAGAGGGACTAAAGGGACTGTTTAAGAGAAAGGGACAATGAAGCTATCCTTTGTGTTTCTGTTATGCATTTTCAGTTATTCATATGGTTGGGAAAAACAGGTTTTTGCAATTAGGGGAAATAATAGCAGATTCCTTTAACCTTACCAATTGTTGGGTATGTGGCGGTCCAGGAGAGTTAAATGAGTGGCCCTGGGTAGCCCAGCCAGTACAGACCTAGGGTGGGTGGGACACAGATTGGTTTACCTCCTGGCTGCCACAATTGGGATGGCTACGAAAAGGTTTTCTCCTTTTTATATTTTTTGTTATCACACTATTCACTCTCGCTTGCTTTACCCCTTGCTTGGTTGCGGCAGTCCGAAGACTGGCTAATCAGGTTACATATCAACAGATGATGATATTATACCAGCCAGTAGGAACTGAAGAACAAAGGCTATAAGGCTCTTAAAATGCTTTTAAGGGGGGAAATCTGATGGAAAAGGCCTAAAGGCCTAAGTAGAACTAAGGACGTGCATTCAACCTTGCATTTAATCATGTTAGCTATTTGTTATTTGTTAATCAATTTAATTGGCTCACTTGGCTCACAAGTATATGCAGCTGTTTCCCCATATCTCCCCAAGGTTTTTAGTGCAAAGGGTCAGCAAATGTACCTTGTTTTCCCTTCAAAATGACAAATGTATCCGCCACAGATGTCTCTTGTATCCCCCTCCCCAAAAAGTAAGATATGTATCCTGTGTAACCTATTATCCATAAGTCAGCGTAATGACGCAAAAGGATGAAGGCTAAGTTGTTTGTTACTGGTTATAAAAAGGGCCTGTTCGGCCATGTAAGGTGTGTCTCTCTTCTGGCATGAGCCGATCAGAGCACCCGCTCAGCTGATCGATCAATAAAGAACTTGGTACCTGTCTTCTTGTCTCTCCGTGCCTCCTTGGTGTAATTGGGTAAGCTCCGGGGAGAACGGGCCCTATTTGGCTAACAACATGATGGACTTTAATGACCCAAGTTCAAATGTATTCTAGCTCACAAGCAACAATGACGTTTAAGGGCCTCGATCTTGTCTATATAACAAAGTCAACACATACTTCACCGATATTATCCACCAAGGAACAGAGTAGCATTGGTGAACTGGCAGAGCCACCCAAAGTAAGCCAAGAAAAAGGAGCATATACTATTGCAAGTGAAACGTAAGATGAAAGTTCACAGGGCTAAGAAAGCTTTTGAAAAGCAAATAGCCAAAGGAAAAATAAATATATGGGAAGCAGGACTTAGCCTGTCAAAGAATAAATGGGCCTCCTGGTCTACCAAAGATCTAAGGGAAGCAATAAAGGGTAAGGATATTGCAGATTTTTCAATATTCAGAATGTATTAAGGAGCTTCTCACCCTAGATCTACTCTTTTCAAGTAAGGATGAAGTACTGTCAGATTGAGATATCAATAGATGACGTGCTGGAACAAATGGGTAATTAGATCAGCATGTCACCAAGACCAGATGGTTAAATTCTGACAGGATTTTAATATAGTGGCACATTTTAATGACTGCATCTTTGCAGTTTAGAACTTCATGCTTGAGGACCGAAGCACAGCAAATACTGTACCTCTAAAAAACAGATTACATTATAGATCCACACGTCTTATTTCAGAAACTGGGCAAAAATCATTTGAGACAAAAAGGAGAAACCAACAAGGCTTCTGTGAAGCAAAATCATTATGGTATTTGGTTGATTTAAGTATCAGCGATGTCCTATTACTTGTGAGATGGACTCATTAAAACAGCAAAAAATATATGTATTGAGCTGCACTGAGATATGAACACATACTTATTGCAAAATGTAAGCAGCATTACTAGTAGTTTCTAGCATAACTCCCAATGATAGATAGCATTGTGCTGTAAGAGAAAAAATGTTTTCATTCCATTTAATTAAAATATATCCACACATTATTTTTTTTATGATGGACATAAAGGGAAAAGGATATTCTGTATGTCTATTCAGACAAATTATGATTGAGAATTTACACCTTCAGATTACATTCTACAATAAAAGCCATTGGCTAGATATTTTATGCAAATAGAAATGCTACAGAAAATTATTTTGTGATCTTCCTGATTAGAAAATATTCAGTGCATGAAGTCTGCCTATAGTCACAGCCTCACTCCATCCACTGCTCACTACAGTGTCATCAACCATCCCTACCATGGAGGAAAACACAAGGCCAGCAAAGGTTTCAACACTTATGCACATTTAATAACGTTAAATATCTAGATGCAACCAAATCCTTAAGTGCATACTATATTTAAAAATCAAACATCTTGCACACAGACTCATTGACTATGAAAGGCTTAAGACATATTCCAACTGTATCCACTTAAAAAAAAAAAAAAAAAAGGATCAGACTCGTCCCCATACAGTCGCAGGCAAAGGCCTATGTAAGTATATGCCCAGGTCAATACTGGGCTCTGGGGGACATTGAAGACAATAGTACCACCCACTCAGCACCTACATGGGAGGACTATTAACACAAGCTCTTAATGTTATTCTGCAGGAGTTGACAAGCTGAAGAGGCTGTCTTCCAGGCAGCCAGGACTCAAGTCAGAGTACTGCTTGACCACTTTACAGGTCAAACCAAACACTTGGGATTGTACCCAGAAACAAACTGTAAACCAGGGCAGACTCAGGAGCACAGGCACGGTGTACAGTGAAAAGAGACCATAAGCAAGCCATACACCTTTTTACACTAGGTAAAGTTACAGAGTTGCCGTCAGATGTAGCCAGGTCCAAGGGACCGCACAGCAGAAGGCAGACACTGAAGTGGGAGAGCACAAAGGGGTAATCCAGTCACACAGTTTGAGCACACCAAAGGGGGCAGCAGGAATAAAAAGATGACCAGAGAAGCAGAAAAGACCTAAAGTTTGCAGAGCCTTAATGTCTGAGGCAGAACAAGAGAGGAAATTTATTCTTGGTGGGTTGGGGGAGGATAATTAAATGAGAATAGTAACTAGTGGCATTGAAGTGATGCAAGGATGCAGCTATTTAGCACCCTATGGTACAGAACTTAGATCACCTTGGACTGGAGCCTGATGGGGAGGGTAGGCCTGGGCTCCCCTACCACCACTTGAAGGTGGGATAACAATAAGAGTCTACCGCTTGGTGGGGAATCCAGCTGGAGAAAACCCTGAATGCACAAGGGACCAGACACCAAATCCTGGAGCTAAGGAGAAAGTCCTGACACCCTAGTGGACACCAACAGACTTCTCCGTTATTGGTTTTTTCTTTCTGTATATCCAGAAAGGGGCGGAGTATAGCTCATGACTTGGCCGGAGGACTGAGCCACAAAAGAAGGGACTGATCCCATAGGCCAGAGTTGGAAAAGAAAGGGGGACCACCTGCCCGATCACTAGGCACCACTGCTGGTAAGAGTCACCTTTCACAACAGCTTTTAAAACAAAATATACACCTGTGCCCAGAGCTCTGGATAGGTGCAGTTTTACAACAGAATAATAAAATTAGACAACAGGAAAGCCACTGAGGGTTTGAAGAGATTGGTTGTAGCCAGCATTGGGCAAGATGGATTTTGTGGCAAAGTTTTGGATGGATCGAATGGGGCAGGAAGAGACACAAAGGCAGGAGAGAAGGCTGCAGTAGTTTTCAGTGACAGCTCCCTCCCCTTGCTGCATCTTCAACTGAATACACTAATTCCATCAGAAGGATAGTCCTTCAGTCTTTTCCTACAATATAGTTAGTGCATTGCCATTTAGGCTTCCTCCCACACCCTCCAGCTCATCTGACAAGGAAGGTTAGAGGGTAAGGAAATAAACCTAGCCAGATGTCACCCTGTTGAGTTCCTCACCCTCTTCCCACACAGGGAAAGCAGAACAGTCATTCACCTCAAAACCAAGGCAGAAAACATGAATGAACTTCTGCCAGACCCTCCTTTTCCTTTCTACTGCTCACCCCGGGCCCCAATACTTCATTGAGATGACTTCCATTTTGGTTGACATTAGTGTTGTCTTGACAATTTCTCTCTTATTTAGGTTTCAGAGTAGCAGCCGTGTTAGTCTGTATTTAGGCGTGCTTAAATAATGCACATAACTGACAGGATAAAGGTGATGTTTTGTTCATGGAATGTATTGTGTTGGAAGACATAGCTAAGAGGAAGTTAATCAGCATAATAAAATACACAAAACGTAACGCTAAAAGTCCCTTTACAGGGGAAAAAGCAGGGATATGATGACATGAAAATAGTGTAGACAGCAAAAGTTATGTAAACTGAAGTTTGCACATGCATATTGTATGGGTTATGTAAGTCACAATACTTAATGCTGATTGGAAGAAAGCTAATGAATATGTAATGTGGAAAGGTATAAGAAATCAAGTGAACACAGGCTCAGGTTGGAGAATACCTGACTATAGACTGAGACAACCAGGTGAGCTTCCCAAGCTACCCCAAAACTTGGTAGCTTGAGCCCCTCATTGTTCTGCCTTATCTATTTATCATCTATCAAATATATGCTCAGAAACTATAGATGACAGCGACTCTGTCTGAAAATTTATAAATAAAGGCCAAAACTAATTAAGTCTCAATTAAGTTGACTCACGCCTCACCTTGCACACCCCACAAGCAGTATCCCAGAACATCTTTTCTTGTAAACTGAAGTTTATGTATGCTGTGATTCACTGTAACATAATAGTGTATTAATCCTATTCTCAGTACATTTTCCTCCCCCCAAAACAGTGCTCCAGTAATCAGATCTTAATGATTAAGTATAATAAAATTCTTAAGAGTATCTACAATATTTAAAAGACAATGTATACACTGACTTATTGTCAGTGAAAATCTTAAGACTCACTCCAACTCTCCATTTATTCCCTTAAAAAAAAAAGGATCAGACCTATCTCAGCAGGCCACAAGCAAAAGCCTGTATAAGTAGATGGCCCTAGCAAAGTGTCTTAAAGGTCAATCTTTGGCTCTAGCAGAAAACCATGATGAACAAGTTCCATGGCCAAGGGCATATTCCTTACCCCTTCGTTATCTGTAAACCACCAGTAAGGGATCTCTCCTCTGAAGTGCTGCAAGCAGTGAGGGTTCATGTATATGTAACAGATGTTGTGTACCAATTTCCCATATTGGCCTGCAGATTCAAGAAACCCCCAAGTCAACAAAAACAGCATCCCCACTGGATGTGTGATTAATGTTTTTCAAAGAGACGCAGGTGCTGAAAGCTGGCGCTTCCTTTTGTCTGTTACAGCTGTCCCCCTGCTGCATTCCTTTTTCCCCTCTCCTTTCTGTTTGTCCTGTGTGGCCGCCCCTCCCGGCCATTGTGCTAACTAAAGTCACAGCCCTATTCATAGGAATGGCTTGTACAGACTAACTGGAGCCATTGCTCTGCCTAGGGAGGGGGCTTCTTGCTTCTTTGTTTGGTTCCTTTGTTCAGACCCGGGCTCGGTGTGGGGGGGCGCTGCCCAGAAATGCAAGACCTGAAGTGGCCAACTAATTAAGCATATGAGTCATACCTGTGGCTCAGAACATGCCCAGGCATGCCTATGCTTACCTGCAGCCTTTCCCTGCCTTCTCTCCTCCCCTGTATCAAGAGGAGCCAATCAAAAGTACTGGTGGGAAACTGCCTGAGTTTGCCTTTAAAGCCGGACATTTTCTGATCAGACCTCGGAGAAGGTCCTTGCTTTGCCACCTGGTCTGATCAGCTAGGGGTCTTTGGGGGGCCCTCTCCCTGCTCTCGTTTGTTTTTGAGCGTACCCCCGTTTTTAAACTCCCCTCCCACGAACAACGAATTTGTGCCTGGAGATCTCCTGATTATTGTAAGCGAATCGAGTCCTCTCTCCATCCTCCGATGCTACTGCCGTTCCTGTCTCTGTGCTTGCTGCTGTCCTGGGGAATGGTAAGAACTCCCTCTTGCAAACTCCCCCTGTCCTAGCTGCTGGCCTTGTTTCCCCAGCAGACAGACCCAAGCTAACTCCTTGGTCTGTAACTGTAATCTGTTTCTGGCTCCGCAGCGCCTTTGCTGCTAGAAATAAGCCTGTGCCGCTGCTAGGCTGTGCCTTCCTGGACTGTATCCTGGGCTGCCGGCTTGCAGCCACCCCACTGCCGCGGCCACCACTAGTTAACCCCCCTGCCCCCCGGGTTGTACCCTGGGCACACACCACTCTGCCCTCTGGAACTGCTCCCCCTCCCGATCAAAGAAGTGGCAGGGAGTGTAAGGTGCACCTATTAGAATCAGGTTCTTAGTCCAGATAAATTGTAATTTCATTTTGCATAGCTGTGGTTAAGTTAGGTTTAAAGAATTGTTTGTATTGTGCTCTGTAAGTTAGGTTTAAAAAATTGTTGCATTGTGTTCTGTTACTTGCTAATTTGTGTAGTCTTGGTTAAGTTAGATCATAGATAAGATTTTGCTGTGTTCTGTATAATTGTGGTTAAGTCTGTCTTCCCGCTACCCTCCCTCCCCCCGAGCTTGCCCGTGTCTCCCCCCGAGCTCCCCAGTCACTCGTTGCAGTCTCTCTGCTGTTTAAACTTGCAGCCTGTCTGCTCTCTGTGTCTCCCTGAGTTTAAATCTCCCTCCGCAGCGCCTCTGCCTTTGGTCTCTGCTCCACCACGTACTCCTCTTCCCCCATCCTCACTCCTCTATCACTGCCTTTCTCTCTCTCTCTCTCTTTTAATCCCTTCCCCCACGTGCTCACCCCGCTCTTACTGCTGCCAAACCTCAATTGTATTACTAAAGTCTAGCATAAACCCCCATCGGTTACCCTTTTTCTTTCTAACACACCTCACATTTTACATTTACACCACTGTGACATATTTTTACCTAGAGTTGTTGGTTATTTAACACATTTTACCCATAACTGTTAGTTGGTTATATGCTGCTGTAACACACCCTTTACATAGAAACTGTTAGCTACCTGTTACATTTATACTTCAGTGTTAATTGGTTACCAACTGTATTGTACCCCACTGTATTGTACCCCACTATTGAAACCCCCTATCCTATTTACTAAAAGAAACCCCTCCCCAATTGTCTACCTTAACAAACCCCATACCCGTCACTATTGAATTTTCCCTGTTTTTGCATTTTCTTAATAAAGCTTATTTTGCACCCCACCAGTGCAGTAGTTGTCCCCCAAGATCCCCTACCTGCTGGCAGGGTCATTAGCCAAGGGCATATTCCTTACCCCTTCGTTATCTGTAAACCACCAGTAAGGGATCTCTCCTCTAAAGTGCTGCAAGCAGTGAGGGTTCATGTATATGTAACAGATGTTGTGTACCAATTTCCCATATTGGCCTGCAGATTCAAGACACCCCCAAGTCAACAAATACAGCATGCCCACTGGATGTGTGATTAATGTTTTTCAAAGAGACACAGGTGCTGGAAGCTGGAGCTTCCTTTATGAGCAGTTTTTTACCAGTTAAAATAAATAAAGTTAATTTCACTCTAGAAGATCATCAGCCAGTGGTACTTTTCAATAATAGATCCAGATTCAACTTCTAAGGCTTGGTCTACACTTACCCCCCAATTCGAACTAAGGTACGCAACTTCAGCTACGTGAATAACGTAGCTGAAGTTCGAAGTACCTTAGTTCGAACTTACCTTGGTCCACACGCGGCAGGCAGGCTCCCCCGTCGATGCCGCGGTTCCCCCGTCGACGCCGCGGTACTCCTCTCGTCTAGCTGGAGTACCGCAGTCGACCGCGATCACTTCCTGGTTCGACTTATCGCGTCCAGACAAGACGCGATAAGTCGAACCCAGAACTTCGATTCCCAGCCGCCGAACTAGCGGCTGGGTGTAGACATACCCTCAGTGTGTATAGCTAAGATACCAGAATTTAACTATGCATCCTCAAAATACAACTCTGGAAAAAAATTAGCTTAAACTGTGAATCTGTTTTTTATTAAATAAAGCAGAAGCACCAATTACAAAGCTGCATACATGAATAGAAGCAATTGTTTAAAACTGAAAGCCTACTAAGTTAAAAAAAAGTATCTAGACCGTTGTTTCAAATTACTTTTGCTAACTGAAATATGACAATACTATGCACTGCCACTGACTTCAGTGGCAGAAGGACCATTCCCCTGAGTAGTAACTACTTTAACTCCATAGTATTCACTGCAAACTCTCTTACATCTCTAAATGTATTCTCTATTGGAAACAGTTATAGTAATTTTCTACACCACTTAACTAGAAGGGTTTTTTTCGCCACTAACTCAAAGAGAGCATGATTGGATCCCATAATATACTATAGAATACACTATAAAAGTAGATACTATATAGCAATACAGTATAGTTATTATTGGAAACTTCACTACAGACAGTGCAGTATCATGAAAGCCAGGAGATAGTATTCCTATATTCCTAGGTTTCTATACATAAAGTATTGTAATGGAAATTATATTAATTATACTATCTACTAGAGTAAATATACTAGTAAATACAGAAGTGTTTCAACACTGTAGCATTATTTCTGCAAAACCAGTATTGCACATTTTACTATAGCAATATGATAGATTTACTGTAGACAAGATGGGTGAGGTAATATCTTTTATTGGACCAACTTCTGGTGGGGAGAGAGACAAGCTTTCGAGCTACACAGCGCTCGTGTCATTTTGTTACCCACAGCAAGAATCCTTTAACATAAAAGCTTCTGTTCTAAGTAACTGTTTCTTCTTCCCCATCCCTTAGTCAATGTCATTCAGGCCCCCATTATTCAGCTAGATTCAGGAACGATTCATCATCTGCAATGAACTGCATCTACAATTTTGCACTATAACAAATTGCCAGGAAAAGGCATTAATAAAGGGCAGATAAGGAAACTGTGGGAGCAATTCATGTGGGCAACAAATGTCTGCACAAATGAAGGCCAAAACAGAAAATCAGACGCTCAACTTAGAAGTATTTGCCCAGCTAAGTTGTATTTTACTGCTTAATGGACAAGCAATAATAATTATCCTGGGTGCATTGGTTAACTAACACATCTGGCCTACAGTTGAAAATGAGAATTGTACTTTGTGCTTCAGGTTCTTATACTTACACACAAAACTACTGAACAAAGTTGATTTACCTGCCAAAAATCCTTGTTCCTTCTCTGGCTCAGCCAGCTATATCTAGACTATATTTTGGAAAGAAGACAAATGGCTAATTATGTGTGGGTATCACCCAAAATTGGAAGAGCCATTTTCTTCTAAAAACCAAATTGGAGTTCCAGGCTATGTTTGGTAAAGTTGCCTTTATTTCTCTTTATCTGCTTGTAGGTTTTATTCTCAAGGCAACTTCTTGTACCTTTTTCCTTGAGACACCATTTACAAAAACAACTGTATTGTGGCAGCATATTGTGGCTGTAAAATGAATACTGAAATTAGCTTAACAGATAATTTAAGAAGCTGAGAAAAACAAAATGGAAAACAATACTTCAGAACATTTTAACAGAATTTCTGGCTTCCAAAAACACAAGTCAGTCCCTTTGCATACAAAGTCCCTACTCTATTTTCTATGGCTGATGAGAATTTCTTCAAGCTATAACTTAATTTAAAGCCTTGATCATTTTTGCCACTGCCATTATGATTGTAAGTCAGTATTTCTAAACACTAATTATTAAAACTGTGAAAGACATCAACTTTAAATAAAAGTTTGCCATCTGTAGGCATTTTACCTGTTACCAAGGATAGGCTCTCCAGAGGCACCCAGTGCTGAATAGTCCATGCCATAGAAATTCAGCCCCAGAAGAATTTTACTCCTCCATTTGGATTCAGGATCAAGCACCTGAACACAGGCCCGTACCCAGGGAAGAGGGGAGTTTGGGCCAGGCCTGTTGGGTCAGCAATGGAATAAACAGGATGTCAGAAACAGTAAGTGTTCATTTTCAGATAACAGCAGCTTTGTATTCTTGAACTAATTATAACTTGATGAGCAAACTACGGCACATGAAAAATTACAAAGGCTAAATGGACAGTCTCTTGTAGTCTGAACTCTAGTTTGATGCACAAAGCACACAACCTGCTTTTCAAATGACATTGTGACCCCTTTCTAGCACAAAAAGGCAAAGAAACATCTCACATAAGTCAGAAGAGAAGGCTTCCACCTAGCAGTTTTTCCACTTCACTGGGCCTGGGATAATGCCCACAAGAGAATTCAAAATACTCAGTGCCTTGAGTTGTTTTGTATACCATTCTGACCTTTACTGTTATGTTGCAATGTAACACACCAGACCTAATCCTGTTCATTTTACTCACACAAGGAGTCAATAATTGGCAAGCAGGATTTAATCCATTGTTGCTTAACACTCCTACCTTGTGGTAATGAATGCAGAATTATCTGGATGGGCAATGGCATCATAAGGAAAAGCCATGTTTGTAAAATGAACAATTGGACCACACAGACTGGCTGTCGTCATGTGCACCAAGCACTCAGTACTCTAACATAAAGAACAACATATTCCAGTCTTGTGAACATCAATGGATTTCACCCTCTGGTGGCTATCTACCTCAAAGTGTTTTGGATATCTGTACAATTAAAAATAAAATCAAAATAGTAAGCATACTGTTCAGAAAATACTTTGCGAAAAAATATGAGTTGTTCATATTTAAAGGTAATGGTGTAGTGCCAAAATGGGGGCAGTGTCCTGTAGTTCATATGTTAAGACTAGGCATGGCAGAATTTGATTTTTTTTTTTATAATTTCAACAGATGCAATGTTTATTTTTAAGCATTTTTTCCTATTTTTATCAATTTAAATTTCACAGTTGCGGGAAATTATAGGGAGTCAGACAATTATTTCATGACAGTAGATGTAGAAATTCAAAAATGTAAAGCTTTATAACCAGTAAAACACTAATTTTCAACATCGTATGTCGAAATATATAAAGTATCTAGCCTTAAATCAAACTCTAATAAGTTCACAAGGAGCATTTTTCTTACATTGTCTAGCTGTAAATTTTGACCACCACTGGAAGTATTTTTCATTGGTTTGTGCATGTACAGTAAAATTGATGCTAACCAACATTTACCAATTTAAAAAAAACCTAATCCTCCCAAGCCTAGATAAGACCTATCCAAGGAAATTCAGAATAAAAGATTAAAACCAGTTGAAAAAATCCTGTCTCAAGCTAAGGTACTACTATAAAATCACATCTATTTAATAATGGAAATGGCGGGTGTTATTACAGACTCTAAAAGAAGTGACTCCTTGTGCAGAAAGAGCAGCTGCACTGCAGCAACAGCAGATTTAAGCAATTGTGTGCACCAGTTAAAGAACTGACTCAGAATGTCTCCATAACACCGTTTAAAACCAAAGTCGCTGTTCCATCAAAATTCCACCTCAAATTAAAATGATATCTTATAGCTGTTTGATTTTGATACCAAGCTCAAGATCAAACAAATCTAATACACTTGTGCAATTCTTTAATGCAGTTAAGTTTTTAAGGCTTTGTTTATTCAGCTAATAATTTATCACTTGCTAGATTCTCTATCTTGAAAGTGTCTATACAGTTAATACATATAGAAGATAATGATGCAACATTGTACATTTTAAGAATACAGTCTTAGCAGTATTGTGTTCCATTGCCAGCTACGAGTAAATGTCAGTCGGAGAACCTAAGCAAAAACTGCCGGGGTCACTTTGACAAGCTTCCTGTTTTGTCACTATTTTTCACTATTTTCTTATGGCTACACAATCAGTGTAGCCATAAGAAACCGGCTGCATATGTGGCTGGGACTGGAACATGTTTCAGCACAGAGAATTTAACAGAAATATGTTCAAATCTCAGTTCTCATTCCCAGCTATTATTTTTTTTAATTCTAGGGCTTTAGGAGTGGATTGTTGAGAATGAGTGGTGGAAACTGAGAAAGAGTAGTAGTAGAGGCAGGATGTGGGAAGATGTGGGAATGAGAGAGATATATAAACTCTTTTCCAAAAATAAAGACAAGCTTCTTTTAAACATTTGATTGGAAAAACAAGCACCAAACACAAACCTGTCTAGAGGTTATCAAAATGCTAATATACTAGATATGACAAAGATCCCTTAGGAGTGCTACAGATTAGTACAAGTGAATGGTATGATATTCCTAATGGCAGGGAGATTTTACTAACACACCTCAATACTGACCTTAGGAAACCAAATTTCAGCTATGTATTGTCAATTTAGCAGGAGCTTCAGAAGCATATTTTTATCAGGAACTTGAGTTTGAAGTCAACCACGGCCAGTGGGAATGAAAGTACACCTCTACCCCGATATAACGCCGTCCTCGGGAGCCAAAAAATCTTACCGCGTTATAGGTGAAACCGCATTATATCAAACTTGCTTTGATCCGCCGGAGCACGCAGCCCCGCCCCCCTGGAGCGCTGTTTTACCACGTTATATCCGAATTCGTGTTATATCGGGTCGCGTTATATCAGGGTAGAGGTGTATTTAGTATAGCATTTAAAAACAGTTTCTTAAATGCTAGAGTCTACTCTAAGACCAAATTAGGCAAGTACAAACATCAGTTGTGCACAATGCCATTTTTCCACAGAATGAAAGTACACTTGTACATTCACCCTATCATGGGTTTTGAAACTGCACCAACTAGGGTCTGAAAGCAAAGCAAAGATCATCTTACATAAAAGAAACTAACGTCCAGTTACTAGCAAACAAACTCTTGAGCTGAGGTTCAAAACCCTTTAAGAGATCTGGATATCCAATTACCATTAAAGTTAATGAGAATAAAGTATCCTAATCTTAGACATCTTTGAAAGTCTCAGCCTTCATCCATAATCCTAACTGCTAACCCAAAAGCCTTATCTGGTGTAGTTAGAACAAACTATCCATTCTTCTTGTGATCAGCCAAGGCTGTACCTTTCACAGCTACATAACTGACAATTAATTTCTGGTTATCTGTGCCCAGCCATGTAGCCTTACCGCTGTGGTGTTGAATAGTCGTATGTCATGAGACTGAAGCTGTCCATTACTGGGGCCAATTGATCAAATTCTTTCTTTGTGAACATTCCCAGCTGATTGGTCCTTTCAACAAACAAACAAAAAAGACAAAGTATTATATATTTTGGGTTGCTCTCTCCCCTAGATTAGGGGAATTAAATTTAATTCAGTTTTATCACATAGCACAAAACTTTCATTTTGGGATTGCAGTAAGACGCCTCAGTGACGTTCTTAAAATGAATCCTTAAGACAAAATATTGAGTACTACTACATTGCCTATGGGAAAATGTCAAAGAACTGGACATCCATAATATACTTTTAAAGATATATTTGCAACATAAGTACAATTAATATCAAAACTATGTTCTAATCAAATTTCTTCATGTAATATTGGACTGAACCAATACACTAATAGTCTTTGACAAGCCAAGCAATTAATTGTTTTTAAAGTTGCTATTTCCATTTAAAATGCTAAGCTATTCTGAAAAAAAAAACAGATTTATAAATAATTAAATGAATCGAACTGTTCCTACAAAAACATGAAATAGATAATTTCTTGAGAAAATGCCCTCCCCTCATATTCATGTCATAGGAAGTGGCAAAAGTAGTCTACGCTGCACTAAGATAACTATTTTCTCAACATGCTAAGCCCATTTTGTTTCTTTTTAACCACTGCTAATACAACCACAAAGTCCCAAATAATGGAATGACAACAACACCGGGTGCTTTCAGCAATAGATGGTGGTATGTACACTTGCTTCGAGGTTGGACATAAGTGCTGCACTAACAGCAATAAGGATTACTTTAACTCTGAGAAGGTGTTGCAATTACTGAATTTTGAGATTTAATTTACCAAGGTCAAGCAGTTTGACACCATTTAGCAAGATGTATAGCTTAGAGAGCCAAAACACTGTTTTTCCTGTGAGATCTAGTATTTTTGTACAAACCTATATAAGAGGATGAATGAATTCCCTTATTAAATTTAGCCATTTTCCTCCAACAACTGACTTTAAGCAATGACCCATGATCCTATATGAAGGAGGATGGGAATCTAAAACCTGGAGAGTGTGGCAAAGGGAAAAAAGGAACAAAGAGGAGAGGTTTGTTTCCTGGAAGATTAGTAAAACCTGGAATTCAGGTTAAATTGAATTGGTAGAGGGGGAAAAATGGCAAAATACTATTCTATAAATGCCTGCCTTGAATTTTCTTGACTTGAGTAGAGCAAGGACCAATGCATCAGTTTCTCTACTGCAAGCTTAAGTAAAGGGATGAATTTAACAAATTTCTCTTATAAAAACAACAAAAATCTCTCAGGGTTTTTTGTTATTTTTAGAATGACCCTTACTTATGTAACCAAGTGTCAAGTCTCCAACCCAACTTCATGTATTTTGTTAGTTCTGGGCATTTGGAGGCCCCTGAATTTCTTCTGTTTTCTTTTTAGGTAGGCTGGGAAATACTCACTAGGTACTCTTTGAAATTCCTTCAAAGAGCAATGGTCATAACATCAGAGAAAGGGCAAGTTAAAGCAGCATTATGCCTCTTCCTACCACTCTCCCCAGGAAATATAAGACAGCCTTGATAAAAACATACCCCAAAGAGTGGGCAGGTATGGGAGAAGACACTGGAAGGAACACCTGTGTCCCGCCAGCCATAGGGATCTGGGAGAGCTGGGGAAGAGAGAGAGAAAAGGGAAACAGCTCACTCCCTCCTAAGTCAGAGCTAAACATAGAGAGGAATTGTACAAAGGACCAATGAGTGTGGGTTGCTACAAACTCCATTTTACTTAACAGAAAAGAGCAAAGTTATGTACTTGCAAGTACATGTGGTGCTATTCTGTGTGTCACCCACAAATAAAATGTAGTGAACATAATTCCCATTAAAGGAATTAGAGGGAAAGTATTTCAGAGTTCAAATTTTTCCTGACCAATAGCTTTATAGGAACACAGTTATTAGGTCTAAAAATTTACGACTATCCTTTATCTAGAAATGCTGCAAATAAAACTAATTCCTGCTCCACCACTCTGGGAAAAAAAGTTAATGGAGCAGAAATTAAGAAGTGGTGTGGAATAGTCATTTTCCATGTGCACGTTGACATACGTGGACTGAGTATGAATGATATTTGCAAGTCAGGTCACTTAACCTGACAGCACATATTAGAATCAGATTATTTACTTCCAGTATAGATAAACATGTCAGCAACTGTTTTGTTTTGATATATACTATGGTAGCCTCGTGTTCCAAGAATCAATAATTTAGTTGCCACACGAAGGAGTCCTTCTCTTCTTCTCCCCAAGGCTTCAAGCACAAATTAAAAAAACAATCTCCTCTTCTGGGACCCACGTGTGAGCCTCAGTCTTCTCAACCGTGATCTGCCTGGCATTTTATTGCAAATTTAAATCACAAACTTTCTACAAGAATAAATCAAACGAAGAGTGTCTTTTTGTTATAATGTCATGGTAACCTGAACGCCTGTAGGCAAAACAGTTTCCCTTCCACAACCCCAGCAAAATGCATTTTCTGTAAATTGATTCTGATTATTTCTGGGAGGAGGCATAAGGAGTAATTATACCAAGCATTAGATTTTTATGGTATGTTGTATTGCTTGGTAGATTAAGCAGGGTAATACTTTAGTGAAACTCAACGATGCAACTTGCCCACCCCAACTTTTTCAAATGAACTACCAAGGAATAGGGAAAAGGCATGCAAAACACTGTCATCGTCTCACACACAGAGGCTTGTAACTAAACTGTTTCAAATAAGTGTAACCCTCCGCATGCTGGGAGTGGCGCTCTGTTCCCCTCTAGCAGTGGCTAGGCAGCTAAAAATTGATGATCTTGCTACAGTCTTGGCTAAGAAACGTGTCTTTTAGATCATACAGTAGCAGCTCATGCATTTAGTTCCAGAGATCCCAGGTTTGATTCCCACTGCCAACACCCCTGTGTGAGGCGGCGTTACACAAGAAAGGACGATTGGCCAGGAACAAAGGCCTACAGAAACATGCTCCATCGACAGAGGGTGTAAACATCTATCACTTTCAATTCAACATCAGTCAATCAATTCTGCACAAACAATTTGCAAAACCCCTCAGCTGCAGAGATGGCGGGGGGAGTCATTTTGCCCAGCGCAGGGCCTTTCAGAAATGTTCTCAGTAAAAGAATTGATACTTGAGGATAGAAACTCAGACTCACAGACTTTAAGGCCAGAAGGGACCATTATGATCATCTAGTCTGACCTCCTGCACATCACAGACTACAGACCTTCACCCACCCACTCCTATAATAGACCCCTATCCTCTGGTTGCGTTACTGAAGTCCTCAAATCATGATTTTAAGACTGCAAGTTAAAGAGAATCCACCATTTACACTAGTTTAAAGCAGCAAGTGACCCATGCCCCGTGCTGCAGAGAAAGGTGAAAGAACTCCCAGGGTCTCTGCCAATCTGACCCAGGGGAAAATTCCTTCCCAACCCCAAATATGACAATCAGTTAGACCAGGGGTCTCCAAACTTTATGAGACAAGGGCCATATTAGATTTTTGAAGGGGCTTCACGGGCCGAAGCATCTGTGAAAAAATTAAATATATGCAAAATTGTTAAAAAAAGAATTATTATTTTAGGATTAGTGAGAAGTATGGTACTGATGTTTTTCTGACAAAATTGCATTTAGCTGTGGTTCAAAGTTAGTGTTCCCTATCATCAAAATTGATTGTAAATGTTCATCAGACAAGGTCGATCTGTAGTTGGATTTCACATATTTCATCATCGAAAATGTTTTTTCACACACATAAGTAGTGCCAAACACTGACATTAATCCACAGACAAAGTTTTTTACATGAGCATATTGATCACTTGGCAGGCATTTATAGAACTCTACCAGATTTCCTGCCTTATATTTGTCCTTCAACAAGTCATTGGATTGCAGGTCAATCACTTCCATTTGAAGTTCAGGTGGCAGTTTTTCGAGATGGCAATCAAATGGGTTTTGGAAGATCCGTATTTCTCCTGCATTCACATCAAGGTCAGAGAAACGCTCCTGGAACTGTAGTTTCAGATCAGAAATGATTTCTTGTGCAAACCTAGTTGGGAATCGTGATTCAGTTTCTTGGTTGGTTGAACTTTTCACAACATGTAAAATGAGCAAAGCAGTCCCTCATCAGTTGGGACTCGAAAAGAACTAGTTTTTGCCTGAATACTTTCACCTAGGTGTACATGTCACAGATAAGCCCGTTTTCCCCTTGTAGTCTAAGATTGAAGTCATTCATGTGCTTGGTCAAGTCTACGAAAAAGCTAATTTCCAAAGCCATTCACTGTTTGTGAGTAAAGGTAGAGGTCGTTTTTTTTTTTATTATTATTTAAGAACATTTCAATTTCAGTTCTAAACACGAAAAATCGTGACAAAACCTTTACACAGCTCAGCCATCGAACTGAAGTGTGGTAGGACAAATCGTGATATTCTGATTCTATTTCCACCAGAAATGCTTGGAACTGACGATGGTTAAGTCCATACGAGCGAATGAAATTCACGGTTGAAACTACTGGTTCCATAACACATGACAAATCCAAATATTTCCCACACAATGCTTGCTGATGAAGAATGCAATGAAGAATCATAGGCTTGGGACAGCCCGCACTTTCACAAGCTTTGTAGATTTGTCCAACCAAACCTTTTTTTGAACCGCACATGTTTCTACCTCCATCGGTTGTAAAGCACTTCAGTTGTTTTCATTGCAGGTTGTATTGAGAAAGTGACTTTTCAACTTCTTTGAAAATCTCTTCACCTGTGGTTGTTCCATGCATACTATGCACAGAAGCTAGTTCTTCCGTAACTTCAAAATTACTGCCGACCCCGCGAATAAACAACAGCAGCTGCTAAGTATCGGAAACATCGGTTGACTCGTCAAGTGCGAGGGAAAACCACTCAAACTTCTTAGCCTTTTGATTCAGCTGGAAAATTATATTACTGCCAATGTCCTTGATTCTGCGAGCAACTGTGTTCGCCGAAAGACTAATTGTCTTAAATAAATCTACTTTTTCTGGGCATATTTCTTCGGCTGCTTGAATCATACATATTTTAACTAGCTCGCCATCAGTAAATGGTTTTCCTCATTTTGCTAATAGGTGTGCCACTCGGAAGCTGGCTCTTGTTGCAGCTTCGTTCTCAGTTTTCTTCTTCTTCAATATAAACTGTTGTAACGATAAGCCACGTTTCATGGATTCTAATTTATCTGAACGTAGCTTTCCTGTAAATTGAGAGTAGTTCGACAAGTGCTTGGTTTCATAATGTCTACGAATGTTGTATTCTTTTAGCACTGCGATAGTTTCGTTACATATTAAACACAATGCTTTACTACCTGATTCGATAACGAAATAGTCCACACTCCATTGTTCTTTAAACACGCGACATTCAGAATCAACCTTTCTCTTCTGTCCTTTTCCCAACATAATCGCCCCAATAGCAATGGACTTAAACACAACGAATATACGTTTGTCACTAGTCTGACACACGCTAAGACAAAAACCGAGGGAAACAACAATGACTAATCACACATCCGGTTCCTTCTGCCACTACTAACCTACCTACTGTGTGCTAATTGGCTCTGCGACCCTGGCAGGAATGCAGTGATGTCATGAAGTTCTGCCACCGCTCTGAGGTTTCCACTGCTGGCCCCTTGCCAGCTGGGGTCCCGCCACTGGCCCCACCCAGCGCCCGCTGTTGGCCTGGGTGAAGGAACCCAGGCTGGCAGCGGGCTGAGACCCTGACTGGCACGAGCCCGCGGCAGGAACCTCAGAGCAGCGGCGGGCTGAGCCGCTCAGCCTCCCGCTGCTCTGGGATTCCCGCCATGGGCTCCTGCCAGCCAGGGTCCCGCTGCCCGATGCGATGTCGGTTGGGGGGCTGGACAAATCAAAGCCGTGGGCCATAGTTTGGAGACCCCTGAGTTAGACCCTGAGCATGTGGGCAAGACCCAACAGCCAGAAACCAGGAAAGAATTTTCTGTAGTAACTCAGAGCCCTCTACATCTAGTGTCTCATCACCAGCCATTGGAGATATTTGCTGCTAGCAGTGGCAGATCGGCTACATGCCATTGTAGGCAGTCTTATCATACCATCCTCTCCATAAACTTATCAAGCTCTGTCTTGAAGCCAGTTAGGTTTTTTGCCCCCACGGCTCCCCTGGGAAGGCTGTTCCAGAACTTCACTTGTCTGATGCTTAGAAACCTTTACCTAATTTGAAACCTAAACTTGTTCATGGCCAGTTTATACCCATTTGTTCTTGTGTCTACATTGGCGCTTACCTTAAATAACTCCTCTCCTTCCCTGGTATTTATCCCTCTGATGTATTTATAGAGAGCAACCATTTCTCCCCTCAGCCTTCTTTTGGTTAGGCTACACAAGCTCTTTGTGCTGCTAACATGCCTTTCAGCTGACAATCTCAAATCACTTCAAAGTTTAAATTAATCCTAAACTCCACTCTAAGGCAGATATTTCCTCTAGTATACAGCTGAGGAAGTTGATATACAGAGGGCCAAGAGACTTGCCTGGTGATATATAGCAAGGCCCTGAGAATCAAGGGACTTGCAATCCTATGTTTTAGCCAAAAGCCTGTCTTTCATCTAGGCTTTGAATATTAAGCATGTATTAGAGTCAATGCAGTTGCAGTGACCCCATCACCATTTATCAGAAATATGTAATGTGCATCCTGGAGGAAGCTCGTCATTAATTTCTCAGTTGACTGAAGGTGATTTGATCTGTTCACAGAAGTGCAACTATTAAGGGGGAGAAGTTAGCTGTGCAAGCACACAATATAAAAAATCAGAATATTTAAAAGAACAATATCTCAAGAAGTTCTTTATGTGGAATTAACTTTGCCCTCTGAATGGCTGCATTTGCATTAGCTCTGAGCAGGGCCAGTTCCAGCGTTTTTGCCGCCCCAAGCAGCGGGGGGGGGGGGAGTCACAATCAGCGGCACTTCGGCAGCGGCTCTACCGCCACCACTTCATTCTTCAGCGGCAATTCGGCAGTCCGAGAGGGACTGAGGGACCCGCCGCCGAAGAGCCGGACGTGCCGCCCCTTTCCATTGGCCGCCCCAGGCACCTGCTTGCTGCGCTGGTGCCAGCCCTGGCTCTGAGCTTACCTCAACACAGTTAAAAAGGTGACTGTGCAATTTGGGGCCTAAGCAAATATGCTTTTTTTTAAAAAGTGTGAAATGAAGCACTGAATGTGAGAGAAGTATGATCTTCCAAAAGGAAGATAAAAATAGAAATCAGTTGTTAATGTGTGCAAACATACTGTAATTATGCAATATCTTCTATAAATGACATAATTCAGTATCAAGAGAAAGTACGTATTGTGACAAAGTTCCTCCTCTGCCTTGGTGGGTCCTGCGCTTTTTGGTGGATTTGCTCACCTCAGAGGTTCACAGCAGCCCTCAGTTTGGCCGCTTCTGTTAGAGGCTCAAACCTGCCGTTCACTCAGCTAACCTCATCACTGGCCAGCAAGGGGGAAACGGAGAACAATTTCCGCAGTCTCTGTATCCCACCTAGTGGGTCAGGGACAGGCCAGATCCCTTTCCAAATTAGACCTTCCCTTCTGGTGTTTCTCACAGACCAGGTCAACTCCTCCTATGTCCGATCAGGAGTTGGGGGGATGGAGGGAACCCGGGCCCGCCGTCTACACTGGGTTCCAGCCCAGGGTCCTGTGGATAGCAGCTGTCTACGTTTCCTGTATCGTGACAGCTACAACTCCCTGGGTTACTTCCTCATGGCCCCCCCAGCACCTTCTTTATCCTCACTGCAGGATCTTCCCCCTGAAGACTGATCACACTTGTACTCCTCAGTCCTCCAGCAGCTTCTTACTCCCTGCTCCTTGCACACCCTCCAATAACTGATGGGAGGTCCTTTTTAAACCAGGTGTCCTGATTAGTCTGCCTGCCATAATTGATTCTAGTAAGTTCTTAATTGGCTCCAGGTGTCTTAATTAGCTTGGTTCTAGCAGATTCCTGATTGCTCTAGGGCAGCCCCTGCTCTGGTCACTCAGAGAATATAAAGCTATTCATCCAGTGGCCAGTATACTTGCCTTCTACCAGACTCCTGTACCCCACTGGTCTGGGTCTGTCACAGTATAAAAGAGGGGGGGAAGTGTTCCTTTTACATGTTAGGCCATGTCAAATCCTTTTACTCCATTCTAAAATGCAGGCATGACACATATTTGCATCTGGGTTTTTCTCCCCTCCCCCCCACCAACAAATGAGGCTCAGTTTCCTTAATATTCTACTCAGACACATTCGGGGAGTCCCACTTGATTCTTTAAGTAATCAACTGTTCAATGCAATTATCTCTAAAACCTATTCAACACCAAAAAATTCCAGGCATCCAGTTTTGGAAACAGCCTAGATTTAATTTGAATGCACATGCCGTGCCAAAGGCATTCCCTGAGTAGAAGTTCATTGCAGAAAATTTTCCTTTGATATTTAGCCTTTATTTGCTTATTCATTTCATCCCACTCCTAACTTTTTATTAGGCTAAGTAGTTCCTTTAACTTGCTATGGGTTCACACATTTCAATATATAGGCTTACGTCCCCACTTGGTCATTGCTCAGACAAGCTATAGATTCAGGGTAAAATTGTTATTTCCCTTCAATCCCCCTGGCCATACTTCTTGTTCCTAGAAACTCCCTCCAATTTGTCAGTATTTTTCTGATGAGTCCTAAACTAAGCATAGCATTCCATGTGCGATCACATCACAACCCTACAAGAAAGCACCTATTTCTTATACTATATCTGAATATGCAGTCCAAAACTGCACAGCCCATTTTTGCTATTCTGCTGTCCATGTTACTTCTAAAACTATATATGATTCTGAAATGTAGTAAAGTCTTTGGCATTACTGATTTCCATGTTTCTCTTTCCCATTAAATAGATTATTTTCAGCCCTCAGTGGTGTTATCAAATACTCTTTATTTATTGTAATCTGCAAATTAACATGCTCTTTCTACTGGAGACATATCTGATGTTTAACAGCTGTCTTAAACGACTCTTGCATTACTCCAATTCCTACTTCTACCAACTTGGTATTCTGACATTTATCATAACTTTGTTTATGGCACTTTTTTATTCACAGGTCAGCATTTATATCAAAGCCTGTATGAACTGAGTACCAAGTTTTGAGGTACTGTCAAAAGTTCTTTTAAAATCATATTACAATGCATCTACCACTTACCCACTAATTTTTAAATTTCTATTACAATCAAGCTTGTTTAGAGTTATTCTTTAATCTCATGATGCTTCTTGCTCATGGTTCTATTAACCTCTGCAAAATTTGCAATTTGTTCTTTGACTAGGAAAAGGAGGCTAGACTTACGAAATGGCTATTGCCAGGACTACTTGTTCAAAGTTCCATTTTATATTTGTTTTTTTCCCATCTTCTGGTCCCTCTCCAGTTTTCTGTGTCCCTTCAGAAGTAATTGACATTGGTACAGTATATTTACTACAGCAATTTCTTCAGCATCCTAGGATGCATATCAACTGGACTTTTTAAATAGTTTATGTTCAGATAGTCCAAAAAAAACCATCTGGGCTTTATTGGTAAGTATTTTTACAAGTTTCTCACTTCGTGACCATCTATACCATATTTCTTGTTGAAAAATAGAAAAAATATTTGAGCATATCAGCCATTCAATCCACTTTCATTTACTTTTAAATGGACCTACTTTTTCTGCCATTTGTCATCTCATTATACTTACCCCGCAAATGAAGCAAGGTAAACACAAAGCTTCCTATAACTCATTCGGCTTTTCTCTGCAAGTTTAAACTATATTCTTGTTTGGTTACCTCATCTCTTTTCCACTTACAGTACAGGGCTTTTTCCTCTATCCTCAGGTCTTTGAACACTCCTTCATGAAGGAGACTGTTGGCTCCTTATTCACTGTATGCTTCTATTTCAGAAGTCATCTAGTCAGTAATGGCTTAATTGTCATATCTTGTAGAACTCCCCAATTTCTCCCCACACTAGTAGTTGGCAAAGCTTCTCCCCACACCAGACCTTCCTTACTGGATTTCATATTTCCTCAAAATTAGGTTCCCTGAAATTTAACACCTTTGTACTATTGAATTTTGTGATCTCAGTGCCCAGAATTCAATTTGCTCATGGTCAGTGGTTTCAGGATCCCTTTTTATTCTTACATTCAATCTGTTCTCCCTTATTAGTAGGAAGTAGAGGCTGGCTTCTTTCACTGGAATTTCTACCTTTTGGATCACACGAATGCAGACATTGCTAATGCTAGCCAAATACAAAATAAGATATACGGTGGCTCAGATATTTTATTTCCTAGAATGAATCCTGGGGGGAGCAGTCATTTTGGTAAATGTAGCTGCAACAATAAGCAGAAGTGTCAAATTCTGGCTCACCAAGTCAAAGGCAGGATAACAGCTCCCTGAAGCACTTGTCGCCTCGTAAAGCAACATTTTGAATGATAAGTAATCTGTGCTTATGATAGCATTGGATGTAGCAGCCAGGTCAATGCCTTGGCCTTGACAGGACTCTGCAATAAAGAGCCATGAATGATAATTACTGACATAGTCCTTGCTGTCAGGAAAGCACATGGACATGCTGAGTCAGGATGCATAAAGGGAAGATTTCCAGAGAGATAAAAGCAAACAATACACAGTGAGTGGTGAGTTCAATGTAGGTTGATGGGGACTTTAAAGAAGCGCAGCAGCATCTCCAGCTCTGCTTGCCAGTGCTAAGAGATGCAAGGCCAAGACTAAAAGCACCCTCCCTTTTGGGCCATGCAGTTCTTGAACTCAGATGGGCACAAGAACTGAGATTGTTGTTCGTTCCTACATGTGAGGGTGGAAGGGGAAAGGCTTGTGCTATACCTTCCTGCATACATGTGCACAGGCCAGATGAAGTCTCTCCCTCAGCATGCACATTCATGCACATAACATATCAAAGCTCCAATAGAGCCCTGCTTTATTCAGTGAGGGCCTCAGAAAACTTGCATGCTTAATATTCAAATAAGTTGTTATGCATTTTGTGATACAGCCTCCCTTTGCTCATATCTTTGGTAAGTGCTGAAAACCATACAAGAATTCAGAGATTGATTCTGGGGTTGGAAATCTCACTGCATGCAAGTCAAAGCTAAATTTTCACTGGAATACTCAAAACGTTTCAATGAGGACTATTTTGCCATGCCATATTAAAACTGTCTGCCTCCAGCCATTACAGCTCTACAGGCACTGAGCATTGCAAAAAGAAAATGGTTGCTCTTTTGAGAAGTTGTTTTGGAGATTTGCAGTAAGTCATTTTGTTGCTGGAGAAATCAATGATACTGAGTCTAGAGTAGTGTATATTACTTACACGTATTTACACCTCTACATACATGAGTACTGCTCATCTTAAACAGCAGTTAGCCAATTTGCACACAGAGACAATTCCCGAAGGCCAGCTCAGTCACCACAGCTCAACTATAGCTCCCTCCATTGCGGTCCCCTCCAACTCTCTAGCCACCCCAGAACACTCTCCTCACTAATACACTAGCAATTTTGGAACACTGTTGTCCTCCCTTTCCCAAACCCCTGTGTTTGATACTTGCAAGACCTCTTCTTAAGCTTCTGTCATGACCCCACTTCTGCTAGTGCAATTTTTATTTTTTACACACACGTGCACACGGATGTATTCCCCCCCACCCACCAATACAAAACCTTGTTTTTGTCAAATTGCCTGATGGCCAAACCATTTTTGCTCACACAACATAAAAGCCTACCTTCAGTAAGAGAAAGCATGTCTGCAAGAGTTCATCCCAAGAGTGAGCAACTGAAAATGTGGAATTCTAATGGAAACACAAAAACTTATCCTTCCAGATCTAATGAGTAGGAACTTATGATGGCTATATATAAACCCCACATCTGTAAGGAAAAGGTTATGCAGTTGTTCTGGGCCCAGGCAGCCCCAACCACCACACCTGCAAAGCATGCATGACTTGGAGGAGGAGCTCAGAAGGAGAACAGGCCAGCTCAGTAGGGCAGCAGACAATGGAGGTGAACTGACCTACATTCTGAGTTCCTAGAAAGGAGCACTGCAGGCGCTCCAGCTGCCTGAGGCCTGGCTTTGTAGCGATGTTGCCAAACCCAAAGGGAAGAGATTTGTGATTCTCAGGAAGTCTGAGACTTTATCTTTGATTCCAGTTATTTACAGTCTTTATCTATTGTGAAAAGAGGGAACTGGTAGGAAGTGATCCAGAGAGGCAGCAGTATAGCACTCTGGGGTTTAGGAAGTAGCTGCTTACAACTGGGCCGTGGATTAGAACCCAGTGAAGGGGTGGGCCCAGGTTCCCCCATCAAACCCTAGGAGCACCAAAGGCAGAAGCCTAATCATGATATGGGGAGTCTAGATAGAGAAGGCCCTGAAGACAGAAGAGTCAAGCTCCCAAGACCCTGAGCCTTATGCCCCTCACTTTAACTAGAGGGCTATCCATTGCTGGACTGTTTATATACCCTGAAAGGGATAGACATCCATGCGTGACCTGGGCAGAAGGCTGAGCCAGAGAAGGGGAAGATCACCGCAGAACCAAACTAGCTGTCAACGGGGAGTGCCAGCAAGGAAAAGAACCTGCCACATCATTGTGATAACTGGGACTACAAATTTACCCTAATTGTGAGCTCAACTGTTTAAAAAAAAAAGTACTTGAACAAATTATAACGTCATAAGACATCACATAATTTATAATAAATGTTGACGGGAAAAGGTATGAAAGAGATGAAAAGACTGAATTAGTCCAAACAAAAAGGCTTATTGATATAACTCAAGAACTATGTTAAGACCATGCTAGGGAAACAAGAAAAGCATGGAACCAGAATTGGTGTGTTTGGAAAAAAGGCCTAATTGGTGGACAATATAATGAGGAAATGGGCTATTCCATTTCCTTTATGGGTCCTTAAAGAGACTTTGGGGAGAAAAACTGACTATTGGAGCAAGCTTCACCATCATACCTGCCAACCCCCATTATCTTCTGGGACCCTGGGTCTTCATCATCTTGATCCTGAGAGATGTCCAGACCAGACCAGGCCAGATCAGATAGAGGGTCCCAGATAACTTCGCCACCCCTACCGGCTACAGCTGAATCCCAACCACCACCTGGGATTAAATGGACTTTAACAACAACTGCTCCATCCCATCCCAACTAATTTCTTCTCTTTTCCCCAAAAGGACATTTATTACCATTTTTGATGCCATTCAAGAGATGATCACACAAGGGGTTTTTTCCTTCTAAAACTCTCTCCATCTAATGGGGAAAGGGAATAAGGGATGTAGTTAAAATGAAAGCCCTAAGACTTCACATTTCAAATGATTGAACTGTCTTTCCTTCTTTTCTTTATCTTCAATAAAAGGTTAAAAGGATTTTTAATGGTGTCTTTGCCATGATACTAAGCAGACTGAGGTCTCGGTATACCAAATCCCAAACCTTCTTTAACACTGTTTAATGTTCGACATTAAACATTACTGGGTTATGTTAACACCTTTGGCCCAATTATTCCATCTAAATTAATACAGCCCCTCCCCCTCCTTGGGCAGCACCTGCAGTGAATGATCTTCACAGAATTGCTTGAAAATCCCCTGGCAATTATTCGGTTGGATAGTATAGCTCAATATATCATCTCACTAACTGGGTAGTTTGCATAAGCTAACAGTATTAACTGAAGATTGAGTCAGACCCAGGGCCACAGGAGAATATGTACAAGTAGGTCACAAAAGTGCCTAAAAGAGGGAGAGATCCATGATATCAGGAAATTGACATCTGAAAACAGAGAGGCAAAACTGATATAGTTTCAGAGCCAATCGCCAGTAAATAAAAGAAACACAAGTGCTAAATTGTCTGGGTCTAGGAACATGCAACCCCTTTTTTATTATTATTAATTATTATTATTATTATTATTATTGAGGAAATTCCTATAATATGGAAAAAATATTTTGACATGCATATATTTTAATGCCTGAAATGTTAACTTAGCAATTCACTCAATGATTAAAAACCCCACTGCAACTAACCATGTATATTAAAACAGTAATACCAACAATAAGGAATGTTTAAATCTTGCATTTAGATAGATATCTATAACAACCACCCTTTGTATTATAAACTCTCTTTCTTTTCTCTACAACAGTTTAAAATGCACAACAGTCACTACCTGAAAATTGAGCTTTGCACAGTCTGCAGAATGGATGTAAACTAGTTATTTATACTGAGATGCTTTTAATGTTTAACATATCTATCACTGGGTCTGTCTTTTTGTTCTGTGTTTATACAGCACCTAGCACAATGGGGTCCTGGTCCATGGCTAAGGCTCTTACGCAATATAGTAATACAAATAACTAAATCTGTCTGTATAAACTAGGAATTTACTGTTTGCATAGTGTGCGTAACCAACTGACTTAGGCTGGTGTCAGGTCTGTAATAATATTTACATTAACTGTATTTCCAACCCCAAGTTTTCAAAAATCAGGATTCAGACCCCCAAAATTGTGAAACTGATTTTAAAAAAACCTCACAATTCATAAATAAATAAATAAAAATCAAGTATGTTGCTTTCTGTTTTCAGTTTTTAGGAAACACTCATCACATTTTCAAGCTTTTCTCCACAGCTATGAGGGCAAAAATCTTGCTTTTTAGAGATGAAAGTTGAGATATTAATCTTTGACAAGCCTCCAGGAGCCGGGACTTTAAGTCACGAGACTCACGATAAAATTGCAAGGGCTAGAAACGGTAACGGAAAACTGAGTTTACATGATAGAACAGGTTTAAACTAGGTTTGTGAAGCATCACATAAACATGCACCTGTATAAAGTGCTTTAAAAAAGTGTACTTACTCTACTCAGACAAAATTCCCTATTCAATGACTGCAATCTAGGTCTTGTAACAAGAATTCAGGGCCCAATTGTACAACCACTGATCATGCCTTGTAGGTGATTAGGACTCTACTCATTTCCTTCAAAAAGAACTGAGAGCACTCTATCATAGGAGGTGCTCATTATCCTATCAACTTAGGACCCTATATTGCAGCAAGAGTCACCTGAATTAAATTGATTTGGTATGAGTTATATCTTCAAAATATGAGAGAACCACCATGTTCCTACTTGTTCACATACTTCAGATGTACATTTTGACTTTTTTGTACTAATGCTATATGAATCACTGTACTATCTTAGTTAGTTATTTTTAAAAACTGACTATTTTGTTTGTTAAACACACACACACACACACCCTTAAACCTATTAATGGTCACCATAGGGACCCCTCGTTTTTTGAGCATTGTAAGAGCTATTCGTTTTTGAGGTATGAAAAAATTTGCACGTACGCACTTTTAAATGTTATAAGAAAAATAGAAGTGGGCAAAAGAGGGGATTACTTACCACACATAATAACTGTTTTGGACTATTGCCTCCAGAGAACCATTCAGTAGGCATTGTGTATCCAAGCACACAGTTACAGAACCTAACATTTTCAGAAAGGTTTTGTTCTTTCTAAATAGTAGCCGACAGCTCTTATGTTTGTATACATAGCATGACCTCCCCAAGATAGTTATGGGATTTGAGAAGAAAACAGGCAGAGAAACTGACTTCAGAAGAAAGTCAGAAACTTTCGATGAAGTGCAAAAAATGCCTTGTTTATCTAAGGTGGACTAGCTGTCAGAGCTTTTACCTCTAAGACCCTGCTGGACAAGATGATTGCTACCATGAAAGAGAACAGCAAAAGGTGGAACAGAGAAAAATTCCAGGGGCACTTTTGTAAGTTTGGTGAGCGTCAAATGCCCACCAGCATCACCATCTTCCTCGGGTAAATCTTCAACCAGTCATTCCTTATCCATGAGCTGATCTCGTCCAAGCACTGGAATATCTTGGTAATATGTGGTAAGTAGAGCTGTGTCATCTGTGTATTGCTGGCACTTCAGTCCATGTTGTCTTATAATTTCACCCCAGTGGTTACACATAGATGCTGAATATGACAGAAGAGATAACTGATCCTTGTGGTCTCCACAAGGTCTAGTTGTGGACGTGTAGCTTCCCTATCATCGCTACTCTTTGAGTGCATCCCCTTCAGGTAGAAGTCATACCATTTTAGCACATTACCCGGGCCCCTGACACCTCTCTCAGGTAAGAGAGCAGTATCTCATGGTCAATGATGTTGAATGCCTGTGGAGAGTTCCAGGAGGATGAAAATAGATGTCTGCCCTGTATCCATCGACAGCAGAAAATCATGCACTAGTACCACTAAAGCAGTTTCAGTTCCACGTCCTGACGTGAATCCAGAGGGTGCAGGTTCTAGAATACTAGCTTCAGTTAGATGAGCTTGAAATTGTCCTTTGAGTAGCTTCTCTATAAGCTTGCTCAGGAATGGACAAGCTTAACTCATGCCCTTGCCATCCTCCATATATTATTCCCCCATATTATGTTTGGAGCAACCTAAAACTGATCAGCTTAAACTAGGGGAAAAATTCAAGCTACTTATGCAGTTTTAAGGCCTTTTAAACTGTAAAAACCACATTCCAAAAATCAATCAACTTTTGAGTAACAGCAAGAGAGTCAGGGACTGACCAGGAAAATGCTCCTTAAAAAGACAACATCTTAAAGTGTGTACTTTAAATTATGTACATACACATGTATGAAAATTGCTCACAGCTTACAATACTAGAGGCATGGAAAAAGTACTTGGCCTACAGGCATTGGTTGATTTGTCCTATGGTTAGTAGCAAACATATTATGGAAGCACCCAGAGGCCACAAATTGGAATTGGGGTCCCAATATGCTGAACAAATTATAAATGGATTGTAAATCCTCCAAGGAAGGTATTATCTCTACTCTAGGGGCAGGTCTTCACAACGGGGGGGGGGTCGATTTAAGATACGCAAATTCAGCTACGCGAATAGCGTAGCTGAATTCGACGTATCGGAGCCGACTTACCCCGCTGTGAGGACGGCGGCAAAATCGACCTCCGCGGCTCCCAGTCGACGGCGCTTACTCCCACCTCCGCTGGTGGAGTAAGAACGTCGATTCGGAGATCGATTGTCGCGTCCCGACGAGACGCGATAATTCGATCCCCGAGAGATCGATTTCTATCCGCCGATTCAGGTGGGTAGTGTAGACCTAGCCTAGGACAACAACAGCTTGACATAAAGATGAAGGGAAAGCCATACATGTAAAGGGAGAGATTTCTTTGAGGGTCACGCCAACAAACATTATACAGGCTGAGCCATAGTTCAAAGTGAATGGTGGTTTAAATTCAGAAGCAGAAAAGTTAAAGTGTCTACACCCTGTAGTTTCAATACCTTCAGCTACTTTAGCCATAGCTGCAGTTACTCCAGAACAGGAAACTAACATTCAGATTTCTTCAGAGACCCAAAGTGCTATTTACCAGTTGTTCACTAAGGATGCCTAGATTTGCAGTATCAACACTTACTGTCACAACTAACATATATCCTACTACGTATGCCCAATTTTCTCCACTTGCTGTGGATTAGCATTCTAGGCCTTTTTAAACTATTCAAGTATTTTTAATTTTTTGAAGGCAAGAACCTCCTGACTGACTTCTTGGAATAGAAGAGTGCGCCAATTTAGAAAACTAACAAGCCAGTTGGGAATGTCAAATGCAAGAGCTGCAGATTCATAAAGTAAGAGTGTTGTCAGAGGACAGTTCACAAGGCAAGAGTGCTTCAGATCACTGGGGAATTTTAACTGCTGACTAGCTGACAAGTAAAGACTTACTGCATTCTGATCTGGAAACAAAATAGTACTTACATACCATATGAAATTTCTGCAGATCAGTGAGGGCTGGCATTTTATCTTGATACATATTCCCCCGTCCCCCATCCCAGCTGTTGCTTTTGCAGTACTTGCTCTCCAAACAGAAACGAGCACATGATCTGCTCCTGCTGTGCAGAGGTCAACACACTTTTCCAGAAGCCAAAATCATTACCTATGGCCCATCTGGTGTAAACCAGAAACAGAAGTCAAGAAGTAGGGAGTTTGCCAACAATGTCATGTCCTGAATAAAAAGTATGTAAATGTTAGTCAGCAGACATCAAGGACTGAATGGGCCTGGAGCTGTCATCCTCTTCCCATGACAGGAGAGTAATCCGGGTCAGGGTTGAGGCACATAGGCATGGCATCTTGGACTGCCATTGCCAATGCTGATATTTTGTGGATAATTTGAAATTTTATACCCAGGGCTGGTCAACCAGCTTAAAAAGATTCATATATAATCACAAATCAAGGGCATGACTATTGGAGGGAAAGTTTCTTTCCCTACTCCTTACTGTATTGCCTTAACCCATTTTAAGGGTCCAGCTCTCTTCAACTCCTTTGCCTCCATCCCTTTTGTTAAGTTAATTAAGCAAGATTATGCAGAATGAACATCTGCTGCTCTTCCATTAGTTTCTCTTATTTCCAAACTATTCCAACACCCTTGATGCCAGGGCTCAATGCCCAGGCAAGCCATGCTCCAAAAGCAAAGCTTTACACAGGGTGAGCTTGTATCCCTAAGCATATGAATCTGATTTGAAAACACTAACATGCCAAATGTAGAATTTACTCCTCCTTACAAAGATTAATGAGTCCTTTTTATTTTTGCATAACTGTCCGGTATCATACCAAAAGGTATCTATTTCCCCTACAGAAGTTGGTTCAGAATCAGGAGCTCTGCAAAAGTTAGGGTTGAGAAAGCATAAATTTCAGATATTGGTCTGTACCAGGTCAACTGACCTACAGATTTGCTCACTGTCTTAATAAAAGGCATTGAGATCTTATCTAATAGGAATTCAAAGCTGTATTGGACATTTACACCAGCTTCAGTATTTGGAAGTGCAGCCTGATAATAGTTACATTAATTTTAAATAGCAAGGCATAGTCTTTGAAAGCCATTTATCTCCAAGAATAGATTTGTTTCTGAGCTCCTCTAAAGAATCTATATAAAATACATTGAACCTCCGGTGTCTGCAGTCATTCCCATGCCGCAATGCGTTGGCAGCCCGACAAACAGCAGCAAACAAGGGCAGTCACTGGTCTGAACAGCATGCAAGAGAAACACAGATTCAACTTAGTGCCTTTGTTCAGACATCCACATTAACAGCAGCCATTAGAATAAGGTTATCAAGAACAAGTCTGATCAGTAGGGCTACCCTTTATCTTTTTATAGAGAGGAAAAAACCTAATGAGGATGATGGGAGTGTTTATAACTCAGTGTTTGACTCTGTGTTATTACCGTTCCTTTAAAAGGTTATTAAACATTGCCAATGACAGTTACTCAGAAGCAATTACCAGAATCATAAGCTATCCATTTTGCAACTCACCTCAAATGACCCTCACTTCTGCAACTAATAAAAATAAAATTTAAAAACGAGACTTTTAAAAGTGAAACGATACGAACACAAGAGTGGAACAAGTAACCTCATCACCCTATTTTATTTAGGTCTCATCTATTTCTGCATCAGTGATGATAGCTATAAAGTCAAATGTATCTATACTCATAATTCAGAAGATCACAATATTACTGTTATACAAGTGTAAAATATTTGGGCAGCATTCAACAGTTGCCACCTGCTCAGTGTCCCATCCAGACAGGTTAATACTGAGCTGACTGTAATCTGGAGCTGGAGGCTGGCTGATGGCAATGTCCAGGACTTAGTTTTATCTGGACTAGTAGCTAGTACTTCATCCACAACCAGATCAGCCATCAGCTGCAGGGATTCACCAAACTGAGCCAGGAAATCAACGTCATCAGTGTATTCAAGATCTCAAAGCTCTACACCACTGAGAGCCGCATGCTCAAGCTTATCCATCAACCAATCAATGGAGACATTGAACAGCAATGGTGACAGAACACAGCCTTGCCAAACGTCCATGGAAACAGGAAACCACGATGTGTATCTGCCACTGACTCAAACCCAGCTTTCTGTTCCATTATGGAACTCTTCCACTAATAACACTATCTTCCTACGGACACTGAGTCACCTCATTAGACCCCACAAACATGTTCCATGCACTGAAACAAAGGCCTAATGGAAATCTATAAAATATGCTGTGCCCATTTATTAAACTCAATCATTTTCTAAAAAAAGTAGCCTTAAGGTAAAGATCTTTGTGGAACAACCAGGTATCAAGCGGCACTGAGTACCCAGACCTTTGCCATGAAGTGCATTGTTGATTGAGATATTAACACAGAAGCAAAGACTTTCCCTGGGATCGACAACAGTGTAATACCCTTATAGTTATAAATATTCGGCCTATCACCAATTTTGAACAGAGGCAGAATAAATACCCATCTTCAGGTTGCTCAGGATGATATTTGTGTGCCAGATGTCTGGAACAGCATGTGCAGCCATGGTGCAACAATACTCTCACCTGTCTTCAGCATCTCAGAGGTAATGTTGCAAACCTCTGGTAACATCCCAGTCATAAACTTATGGACTGCAATCCAGACCTCCTCTTGGTTGAAGAAAGGTGACAACTGAGGAGTATCTTGAAATGATCTTTCCAATGAAGCAACTGATCCTGAAGATTCTTGCTGTTGCTGACATCCAGCTGCTTTACTTGACAAGCTGTGGCCACCTTCCCCCACAACCACCACTAAGTTGAGTCGTGGGTGTGGAGACTGCACCTGGCAGCATCCTGGTCTAAACTGACTGCCAGAGTCAACCACCAGGATTCTCTATCTTTCTTACACGATGACTTGATGATGTCCCAAAGTCAAATCCATTCAGCCTTTGCTTTTGCATTCAACAAACAATTCAAAGACTCAAATGGTAGCCTTGTTTTTAACTTAGCTCTAACTGCAATGAGCATCTCCTCGCTGATCCATGGTTTATGTTTAAAGGGCTGAGGCCCCAGCACTGAACTGACAACAGTCAGCACGAGTTGATCTGAAAATGCCTTTCTTCATCAGATGACAGAGGAAGAGCGCTTTCAGTCTCTGATGCTTCGATATCCTTCAACAGCTCAGAACAGAAAGCTATCTGGTTGAATTGAACTAATTTTAGCCTATTAACTGATTTTCTTTCAAGTCAGAGGCACACTTTTGTCAGCAGAAACTGATGTCCAATGTCAAATTCAGCACCTCTACAAACTTTTACATCCATGACCATTGACCGATGTGATTGTTAATGAGGGCATGATGAATAACTGTCCTAGTGAAACCATCTGGGCTGTACCAGATCTGCTTGTGAACCTTTAGGTGACAGAAATGTGAGTCAGTGATCACCACGTCACTGGCAGCCAGAAATTCCAGCAGTCAATGCCCTTTCCTGTTCTCCTGCCCGACACCAAACTTCTCAAGCATACACTTGACTACGTGTCATTAGCTTTTCCTATTAGCACATTAAAGTTTCCCTGGATCATGAGGACATCTCTTCTTGGAGCTTCATTAACGATTGACTGGAGCTACTGGTAAAAGTAATCTGCGGCCACATCATTGGTGTTAATGTGACCACAGTGTAAGGACGGTAAGATGCTCGCAGATGCCTGGAATCAGACAGTGATAGGTCGCTCATTAACCACCTGCCAACTCTGCAATGCCCACCATGCACTGGGTGAAAGTACAGTGGCTATCCCTTGCTAAGGCAATCTATCGGGGCAGTCTGAGTGGGGGGGAGAAAATGTGTGGTCATCAACTTTCTTTTCACGGCTTCCTAGCCAGAACTCGTCAGATAAAGCACAGATAGCAACGTTCAGACTTTTAAACTGCACGACGGGGAAAACAGCTGTAGCTCTTTCGGACGTTGTTCAAATGCTCCAGGCACCATTTTATATATGATACAGGATACCGGAATGGCCCTTTTACAAGCTTTCATTGGTCAATTTCACAGCAGGAGCAGAGAAACTCTTGGCTGTTTGCCAGTTAACTATGGGTCTTGAACCCTGGTCTACAGGGTTCTTAGAAGCCAGTAAGTTCCAACCTGCTACACAGTGACCTGCTAACAGTTGCTAGAACTAGAAGCTGAACTCTGACAGAGGGCTTAAGTCCTGAGATCTGAATGGCAGAATTAGGGGTGGGGGGCCCCCGATTGTATTTAAACCAAGCATAGGAACAAGAAGTTGTCCAGGAGACTGGGTTTCCCCTGCTTAGGACCGCTTCGCTTGTGTTACTTCCTCCTACTGCCTGACTCTGATCTCCTAGTATCTGACCCAGCCTGGCTCCTGCTCTGACCACTAGGTCAGACCATCCATATCCTGGTCATGACACTGTTTCAGGTACCAGGACAACTGACAATAGTGTTGCAGGTGATCAGCTTCAGTATTAAACATCCTCATGATGTGAACGTACTGACCATGAAGGGCTCTCCACATCCTGAGACCCCACTTTTCTATGATACCTACAAGAAAATGAACAATTAGTCTACAGCGTGAGGGACAACATGGTATAGTTGATTACATGGAAATAAGGTGGGGAAAATGTATATAATTTTCACAATTTGATGTCATCCTTCTCCTTCACTTTTTATCTATTGCTTATCTTAGTGGATCATTGCCCGCCCAAACAGCTTGTCTTCCTGTGTTATCGGAAACACAAAGCATAGCCAGCTCACTCCATGAATATGTTACCTATAGTTTATGCATACTAATGATTTTAGCATTATTTCCCATATGTAATTTCATATTTCAAATATGAGGGCAATCAGAAAGAAAGTCTGCCACCAGAAAAGGTCAGGACAGTGTATCAGGAGTATTACTGCTTTCACAAAATTAGTTTAACATACCCCAGTCTGTCACAGGCACGTTGACCTTTCGCTGCTCTCAACAGCAAACATTGGTAAAACAGCACCATGTTTAATAGATACTGCTCAGTAAGTATAATTGTTCTCTCTCATGTTTGTGCTCTTGTATTTAACAAAATCTGCTGATTCAAAATCCCTTTTGAAATAAGTTTCTGGGTTCCTGCTGTTTCAATACCTCATGTTATTTACTTATCCAAGTTGCAAAGGTTTAAATTTGCCTCTCAGTGATCTGGCAATAATAAAAACCTGAAGTGTTGGTGTCCTCATTGCAGAATGTACTGAAACCTTAGAATATACTTATTTTATAATGTAATTGAGTTTGTTGGCCCTATTATACCATAAAGATTACCATATTGTTTCCTTATTTGTTCTGTTTCGAAATTACAACTTGCTGTGCATGTTTATAAACAAAACGTTCTACCTCCTAGGATAGGAGCCACACAAGAACACCTGTTTGTTTGCAGGAAGTTACCGGAAGGTATTTAGAGCTGTGGCAAAAACATTGCAACAACTTTGAAAAAAGAAGAGTTTGATCTCTTGTAAAATAAAACTCAAGATACTTTAATAATTGTAATCACCTTTTAGGAGTGTGAAATATCTGATTCCTCTTATATATGCAAACACTTGTTATATGTAAGGTTCTTTGAACGGGGCAATTGGTATTGATTTTGATTTAAAGAAAAGTAGTAGAGCATTTACCAGAGTGAAGGGAGAGACTCAAACATTTAAAAAAAATTGTATTTGCAGAAGATTTAGGGCTTGTGTGTTCCCCATAATTAATACCCCAAAGAGGAATTTGGATAGCCCAGAACTAAGGAAGCTTGGAAAGCACAAACCTGCAACCAACAGTAAAAGTGAGTAAGTTAGTAAGTGTTCATAACGTTACCTAAACTGAAAAGGGAACAGAATTGACAAAAGGGGAATGAGCTGTTGTTTTACCATGTTCAATGTAAACAAAAAACTAAATGTATTACTGTATCAATAGCAATGTCAGGAGTTTTTTTCAAATATTGCCGCTAGTGCCAGTTTTATCCCAACATCCCCAGAAGGATGTAAACTATCTTCTAAAGATAAATTAACAATCGTTTGAAGTTTAGAGGAGGAGGCAACATATGTTCACTGAAAGCATATAAAAAGGTTCTTTTGAAATAATGTATTTATTTTGCCATCTCACTGTCAACCATACCTCAATTAATTAGACTCAATTGCTCCTGGGCATAAAGACTGCTTAGGTTCTAGGTGAAAACATCATGTAGCTCTCACGCAATATGCTCATAATGAATGGAGATGAGCCATTTACTGAGTTTTAAAATACCATGCAATTTTTATGACAACTTTAGAAGTTATTGTGCTCACCACATAACATTTAAATTATGGACCCAATCCTCCAAAAGTTGAGTTAATGCATAGCCCCTTGCAGCACGGCCCCTGTATAAACACAGTAAAATCAGTTTTGTTTTCTTATGAGTGAATACCTGCAAACAAAGTGATAGGACTAGCTGCACTGAAAAGAACTCAGTATGGTATATTGTGTTTGGGCCCCTTTATAAATTTGGCTCAGCTTAATACTTTACTTTATTGTCAGGATGGATAAAAAATGATTTTTTTTCTGACAAAAATTTTTTTAAAAGTTTTTATTTAAATCAGATTTTTTATTGTTATTTAAAAATAAGCCTGTTTAAAATGAATTCTGAATTTAATACAAAATATGTCCAAGACCTAAACTTATTTATAATCTCTTAAAACATTTAAATACAAAATAAATATGCTAAAATCCATGAACCTCTATAAAAAATTGAGTTAAAGGATGTTTTTCTATATAAAAAAGAATCAGGGGGGAAAAATCTAACTTTTGAGGTCCAGCCTTATAAATATGGCACAATAGATCATGTACTGTATTAAGGGCTCATTTTAATAAAAGTCAGTGTAATGTGCTGTTTTGTATGTTTAAGTTCCAGTTACCATACTAATACAGCTTGACACAAATCATGAGCAAAAAGTTAATTATCTAATAAATAAGCAATAGACCATTCACTATTTTCTAACATACGAAAAATGTACAATTTAATACATTGAAAACATTAAAATTAAATTGCTTAAATAACTGTTATAGTGAAACCTCCCAAATAACAAAAAGATGTACCGAATCGAGTGTAAAGGCTCTATTAAGTTGTAAACAACATGCTTTAATTGTTATGTCAACCAACGGAATGCACCTTTCTTTAGAAAATAATTGAAGTACAAATGGAAAAGTTAACTAAAATCCATTATTTAAATTGAAGCCTTTCACTTTGTGGTTTAAATCAATCCACCCTATTTACTGTACTTTGACATCATCTTAGACTTGAACAGCAATTAGTGACTAAGGGTATATCTACGCTGCAATTAAAAACTCATGTCTGGCTTGTGCTAGTTGACTCAGGCTCACCGGGCTTGGGCTAAGGGGCTGTTTAATTGCAGTGTAGATGTTCAGCCTTGGGCTTGAACCCAAGCTCTGGGACCTTCCCTCTCGTGGGGTCCCAGAGTTCAGGCTCCAGACTGAGCATCTACACCTCAATTAAACAGCCCCTTAAGTCCAAGCCACGCAAGCCTGAGTCAGCTGCCACAGGCCAGCTGCAGGTGCCTAACTGCAGTGTAGACATACCCTAAAGGGCTGAGTCCACTGAAATATTGGCACCTAAACTCTCACGGACATGAATGGAAGTCAGAGTACTTCAAACCTCATGCAACTTTATTCCCACCCCATTGTGATGAAAAGTCTTTTGAGCCTAATATTAGGCGAAGGGATTTCACCTACACCTTGCTCAGTTTGGTTAAACAAACCAGCAATGGCATGACTCCAGTAACATTCTATTTGTTGCTTTAAGTTCAGAGAGAATTTCACCTAGACCACCCAACAACTATTAGCACCACTTTTTCATCTGGCTTGAATGTGTATCAACAAGCTTGAGAAATGTACCTGACACCTTAGCCCAAGGACTAAGCATACTAGTCCTACCTAGTGTGCTGCTATGCCCCTTTAAGTAAAGTACCTTCCAACTGCATTCCTTTTAAGCACAACATGCTCAATCAAATTTCTATTTAATATAAGTTAATAACCTCCCCTACATTTGATTTTGTACCCTTCCTGGCATAAATGTTTCCTGTGGCAGATCTTGGTGTATCATTATCTTCTTTTCAGTTCCTTATTTCTCTACATTGTGTTCCACCTCCTACTTTCCATTACTCCCCACCAACCTTAGTACCATACTCCATTTCCAAAGTAGCCTGTCACCCTCATCCCTTCCTACAGTTCTGAACAGAAGCAGTGAAGATGAATGAAATTCTGGTCACTTTCCACTCTGCTACAGCTTTGGACATAAAATGCACAGGCACTTGAGCTGTCTAAGATGACCTTGTGAATAGAAAGGCTCTTTGCAGCCAGAACAGAAAATAAACTGAAGGGCTAGAAACTTAATTTTAAAAAATAATGAAAGCTTAGATTTAGCAATTAGGTAAGTTCTCACCCTCCAGGAGAATGGATTTTTCAAGCCTTATGCATCCCACCTCAATCATCTGCAGCTATGGATACACAAAATATTGTATGCAAGGAGTATACATTAAGTTCAAATATTTGAGGGGGAGAACAGTGATTTTGGTTCTCCTGACTTTCAAATAAAGCCAGCAGCATTGTTGCTGTGCATTTCATGAAACTAATAAAAGGCTAACAATCTGATAAGGATTATTTGCTGAGAGAGCAGCAGCTTTAATATGCTTCTTTCAAAGGGTACGTCTTCACTACCCGCCGTATCGGCGGGTAGCAATCAATTTATCCGGGATCGATATATCGCGTCTCGTTAAGACGCGATATATCGATCCCCAAACGCGCTCACCGTCGACCCCGGAACTCCACCAGAGCGAGCGGCGGTAGCGCAGTCGACGGGGGAGCCGCGGCCATCGATCCCGCTCCGTGTGGACCCCAAGTAATTCGATCTAAGATACTTCGAGTTCAGCTACGCTATTCACGTAGCTGAAGTTGCGTATCTTAGATCAATCCCCCCCCCAGTGTAGACCAGCCCAAAGTCTGGGATGTAAAAAGGTAAAGATGAAAGACAGATGCTCAATTACAAGTTTAACTGTGCTTGTTCTGCTAGCAAGTAACAAATGTGGGCAATTCTATTCCTTAGTAGATAAATATTCCAAAAATGCTATAAGGGAGAAGGAGGACTGATATCAAGGTGTACCATAGGTGTGATCCAGTGAAGAATGTGAAGATTTATTTGCTGTGGCAACTAATATGTGAAAATGCAAGTATGAAAAGAGATACCCTACAGAATTGATTGTGAGTACAATTAAGACTCATTTCAAGCAAGTAAGTCAGAAGTTTAACAAAACTAGATACCGTCCAACTCTGGTACTGTGACTCTGGGTACACCTAAAGGATAACTGGAAATGATTATATGCAGTTCCATTGTTCAGGGTTTATGTTGCATGGCACTATGGAACAAGCAGTGCTATCAGGACAGCTTCTAAGCTATGGAACTAGGATGAGCAATTAATATGTACATTAATATAAGCTACTTTCATGGCCGAAGGTTGTAATAGTAGACTTCCTGATCAAACTCTTGCACAGATCCAGAATCATATCTTCGAGAGGAAGATCCAATGATCTAAGCAGTCAATGAAGCAGAAGACACAAGAGCATCATCATTAACCCAATAAAGGATGACTGGTGTCTGTCCTTGATGTGAAATCCAGGTTACATCCAGAAGTCTTCAGACTTACAGCAACAGTTACAGGAAAAAAGACAATATAAAATTCATTACAGCTAGAAAATCAGACTTCCCAGTAGCCAAAGACATCTGGGCTACTGGGCTTCTGTAGGCACAGACTTTCCATGTCTTATCTCCAGGTGAAACCAATCTCTCACTGTGTTCAACTTCTCCCAGTAGAAAATGTCTAGTTGTACTGTGGTAGCACCTAGGAGCCCCAGTCATGGATGGGGGCCCTGCTGTACACAGATGATTCCTGACCCAAAGAGCAAGTAAAAGGTAAGAGACGACAGATGGATACAACAGACAGAGAGAGCATAAGGAAACAAGACAATGTGGGTCAGCAAGATAGGCAGCATCGCCAGCTGCCTAACCACTATCAAGTTTTTTGTAGGTATCACAGCAATGGCAAGTTTCATGGAGTGATCTGAAGGAGGACAGTAAGATGGTTTTGCAGATTCATTGGAGCACAGGCACTGGAACCTGGGTCTCCCACCTGAGTGCCTTAACCCACAGGGCCATACAGTCATTCTAATAGTCCCTCTCTCTGGCCCAATGCACATGTAATTATTTATGCACAGAATAACAGCTTCAACAGGAGAGATAGAGACCTTCCCCAGAGTAGCCCACTGTCCAGTGGTTAGGGCACCCAACTTCAAATCCTTTCTCCACATCAAGCAGAAGGGGGAACTGAACTCAGACTAAAAGCTATAAGAAGGATGGCATCACCACCTCTTTCTTCCACATTGCCCACTCTTTTGTGGGTTTAGATGTGTTCAGAGCATATCTACCACATCAATCCCCATACACAAGAGAGGCAGGGGAATGCCTAGTTTGAGAATCCCACTGGGGCTTATATTCGAGATAAATGGTGAGCTGCTGGGGACAAGCAGCAGGACTTAGGTGGCTGTGTGCATGCCCACCCACCCAAATTTAGTTCTCTTAGGGACTTTAACAGAGGACTGGTCTACACTGGGGGGGGGGGGGAAATCGATCTAAGATACGCAACTTCAGCTACGAGAATAGCGTAGCTGAAGTCAACGTATCTTAGATCGACTTAGATTGACTTACTTTGCGTCCTCGCGGCGCGGGATTGACAGCCACCGCTCCCCCGTCGACTCCGCTTCCGCCTCTCGCCCTGGTGGAGTTCCGGAGTCGACGGGGAGCGCGTTTGGGGATCTAGACAAGACGCGATACATCGATCCCCAATAGATCAATCACTACCTGCTGATCCAGCGGGTAGTGTAGACATACCCAGAGGAAACTTAGGCATCTAGGGACTTTAGGCACATACAGGGCGGTAGCAGCTGAGCAAAAGTTCTGTGAATGACAGCGTCACCTAAATGTTGGACTTGGGCACTGACAGTAGCAGTTCGGCACTTAAGTGATTCCTACCCAAAACGTGCTTGCTTGGCTTATCTCAAACTTTGTCTCCTTATTGTTTCTACCCCAGTGGAAGAGCCATTCTTATCAGGACACTTCCTCATTTCAGCACAACTCTATTTTCTGCTGGGAAGAGATCCAAGGTATCTCATCTGCTGCTCAAACAACAATTTTTACCAGGCTCCATCAGCTCTATGGTCCCAAATACAAGAGTGGTAGGAGCTATACACCCTTAGATGTACAGTCAACATCTGAAGGATCATACAGGCACCCCTTCTCAGGAGGCCATGTGTTTGGCTAGCTCACTGTTAACCCAAGGATATTGTGCTTGATAAATTTTTCCACTTGCAGAAGTCTTAAGTGGAGTCAGACTAAAACTGAAAAAAATGTTAACCCAGTATTATATATGGATTGGGTTTTTGGATATAAAGTTGATAAATTGTTTAATGGGACTAATTTTGTGTCTCGGGTCTGGAGTGGCTGATCTTTTGTGGCACCAAGCATAGGGTACCTGTGTTTTTATTTAAGTTAAAGTGGAAATCCATGAAATAAATAGATGAATTGGTACCTTTCAATAAAAGCAACCTTCATGAACCCAAAAGATATTACAGTTTCAACTCTTGCTGTGGCTGCATTCAAGATCACACATAATAGTCTCTTCTATATTCTTAAAGTAACAGACCCCAAACATCAGCTACCAGTACATTGCTTTAACTTAAGTGAGAAGTATCCCCCAGATTTTAATTTATTAAAGACAACAGTTGTTGAGAAATGTAATAGATACTATATTGAGGCTCATAGAGGGTGTATTCATTTACAAGGAGTGTTTGTATATTCATTTGTAAGCACTCATGCAAATGCTAAACACATGCCAGCAAAGAGCTGCAACACAAACAAGGTGTGATACAAAACAAAGCAATGCTGGCTTTTATGGATTAGGAATACAAGGAGAATTAGATGTACGTGACCTGAAATTCAGTGTTTGTTAAAGCGTTTAAATTTGTAAAAAATGGTTGCCTGTGTCCATTTCAGTTTAATCTCCTACCAGAAACAAGTTTAGCTCCATGCTTTCATGCCTCATCATGGCACACCAAATGAGGGGTCATCATTCAACTAGTAAAGAACATACATTTTTGAAGTTAGTAACTAACAAAATGAGTCTAAGCCAACAATACAGAAGTTCAGTTCTCTTTTCCAAAAAGAAAAGCTACAGAGCGTTATCCCAGCAAGATGATCAGCAAGTTAACATTTTCAGCTGCTGGAGAAAAATGTAGGCTACAATGAAGATTATGAAAATAATGCTAAATGCCATTAGAATGTAAGATGCACTCTCTTCAGCAGCCTAGTAAAAAGGCACATTAGAACAGAGAAGAGGAGAAATGATGAATCACAGTAAAACAGAAACAGGTTTTATCATCTCTCTGCTCTAAGAACTATACAGGAATGGCTGGTGAGATATTTCCAATTTCCCTTAAAGTCCTTTGTCTTATAATGCATATGTAAAGGGGAAAAATCCCCTGCCACCAACTTTTTACTACTTTTTAAAATGGAATGTCAAGAATACTTACCCTCAGCATACTACAAATGGGTTGAGAAATCAAGTTAAGGCATCAGACTGTTTGAAAGGTAGGAAGTGCTTTTATGCTTTCAACTTTTTTTCGTCAAATAAGAAATCATCCACACTAAGGAGCAGAGGTAAAAATCATGTCTGGGATATAATAGTACCTAGCTGAGAATGGATGGGGAGCAGAAAGATAATTTGAAATTTTGTGCTTAACATACAGATATGGCAAACTATTCAGAGCAAAGAAACCATAGAATATTTGCCAGAGACGTGATTCTAGACAGAACATGTAAATTCGCATCAGGTTATAAATTTAGTAGTATGGACTTGTTCAAAGTCTTAAACCCATTTTGGAAAGGTTCGACTCAGCCATTATAATTTGCTTGGGCCGGAACTGATCCTGTAAGTTCTCAGCCTAGAAGCATATTTCAGAACTTCATTCTAATAACCTCAACCATTTTTTAATTAAATACAAGGCTATGAAAGCTAAACTTCTTTCAGCTTGCAGCTTACTTCAAACTTTTACAGAAAGCCTCACTAATCAAGGGATAGAAAAGTACCATTTTAATCATTTAGATTAGATTGAGCCTTAGCACTAGGCCCTGCATAAAGGGCGGTGCATATCTGCAGAAGGAACTCTGGGATGGAATTGAGACAATTCTCTCCTTGATCCTGGGTAGGGAGATAAATTACTGCAGCCCTCTACAGGCTAGAACTTACTTTCTCCATCCATGTTGACTCAACTTTTCTAGCCTGCACTTCCCTCCTCCCTCCGCACTCAGATTTACTGGGCATTAATACTGCCACACAAGCAGATAAAGGGACCTTGCTCCCCCTTCTTCCCTTGCACAGCTGCATTAGGCTGGCTCACAATCGAGCTCTAAATGTATGTCATCAAGTTTAAGTTATTTACTTTAAATGCTAACGATTTTTTTATTGCTTGCAGAGAAGTACTAGTATAGCCTTAATGTCATAGCAAATGAGTAGGCACACTTCATATATCTGCTACCATTTACCAATCCTTCTTGAGAACCCTGCTAAGTCTGGGTCTCTGGCAACATCCTTATTTGTCCCTCTGATTGTTTCCATCATGTAAAGGTCAAGAACATCTGTTTTTAAATTAAATACAACTCTGATAGATTAGTTGCCAGTAGCCTAGCACTTTAACTATCTCAAGGCTTGCTGGGGGGGGGGAATTTACTCCCAGTCTACTGTATCCAACTTTTGGGGGGGAAACACTTGTGGAGAACTCGTAAATCAATAGAACTTGATGTATACTTCTATTATTCTGACGCACAATCATGAATGCTGAGTCCCATAAGGGCAAATGAAAACATACTCTTGGAAGATTTCTGTTTTAGGCTATTAAGCACGTTATTGAGACAGGTAATAGAGAATATTTTTGTATAGCATGACTGGATCCTTGGCTTAAGTAGTTTCATGCACCTCCAGTATTCTTGTGCTATATTTGTTACAAAATAATGAAGTGTAAAACCCCACAAATCTTTACTTGTGTCACTAATACCTCCTTGGATTTTTGAAAATGAAGTTATTTAAAAAAATCTATTTTACTTTAGACCATTGTAACAGTTTATGCTCAATATAGATAAGCCTCCAAACTTTTGAAGGCTTAAAGAGGAAACTCTTTTTGAGATTCAGCAGTTCTACCACACTTTCTTCTATAACTGGAAATTCTTGATTAAAATAAAGTTACCATCTTTAATAGTTTCATCAACCTGCTATGGTATAGAAGATATAAAAACTGACATTTTAATAGTGATCTTCCTTAAAAAGCTGAGCTCCCTTGGCTATGCCAAAATATACGTTTAGAAGTTTTACTTGTTCAGGTCCCATAATCCACTTTAATATTCCATAAAAGCTTCCAGATGAAAGGAAAGGAATCTATTACCTGTTACTCATCAACCAGGCACCCTCCTCCCTGCATCCTTAAGACTGATGTTACAAAAGAAAGGAGATTCAATGTGTAGGGCATAAATTGCTCAGTGCATATTCTGACATATTATAGGCAAATGAAGGGCATGATGCTATTAGATTATAAAGTCAGTGACCCAACAAATGGCACTGCTTTAATAGTGTATAAGGAGAGGTTGTGTTTTAGGAGACAATAAAAGTCACATTAAAGTGACCACAGATTAAGTTATTTACCGCTATGCTTAACAGAAATAACAGCTTTCAATGCCCTCAGTGTCCAGGAAACCAATCCACAGCACTATTCTACCACATACCTAATGTCTATTATAAATTACAAACGCATCCCTGCTTCCTGACATAGTGGGATGAACTACAGGGCAGACTAATTTATTAAATTGTCTTCAAAACTGAACTCTCCCTTATAGATTAAACCATCCTGGAGGAGCAGATGTTAAAAGACAAAAGCAATATGTCCAAAATTCCAGGACAATATAAAAGGGTGCTTTTTTTAGTCTGGTTTCTCTAGCACAGGGGTTCTCAAACTGGGGGTCGGGACCCCTCAGGGGGTCGTGAGGTTAGTACATGGAGGTCACGAGCTGTTAGTCTCCATGCTGCTAGAGCAGTGTTTCTCAAACGTCTGTACTGGTGACCCCTTTCACATAGCAAGCCTCTGAGTGCGACCCCCCTTATAAATTAAAAACACTTTTAAATATATTTAACACCATTATAAATGCTGGAGAAAAAGCGGGGTTTGAGGTGGAGACTGTGTATAGGGATGTCATATTTCTGAATGACTACTGGGCCAACAGAACACTTAAATTCAGCAGCAGGGAACTCTGCTAAGTGAGCCAGCCACACTTCACAACTCTGCTAACCAAGGAGGGAGTTTCAAAACACTCAGCTGATCACTGGTCCCCGTTTCAGTCTATGACAAAGCAGAAGCAAACAGTGGAAGCTGGTACCTACATTTTAGATTGCCTAATGCTTTCCTGGATAAAGGTCTCGTGTAAGTATTTCTCATAGACTCATAGACTTTAAGGTCAGAAGGGACCATTATGGTCATCTAGTCTGACCTCCTGCATGATGCAGGCCACAAAAGCTGACCCCCCCACTTTCCCTTAACTCAGCTGTTGAAGCTCTGAGCTTGCACACCTTGATTTGCAGAAGGGCTTTGACATTCAGCTGGGCAAACACCCTCAAGCTACAGCAGTGCCTTTTCTTTACCCTCCCATAAAATTCTGCTCAGCTTTCACTGAGATATAAATTCACTTGCTTTCGTCAAGAAAGTTTTGATAACGTGCTAAAAGTGAGTGAACCGAAAAGTTGTGAGGCTGAGCTGATGCCACTACAACCAAAGCTACCATGTGCTGAGCGTGCAGGGGAGCAGACGTAGCAGCAGTAAGGATGTGTGGCCAAAGGCAAATGAGGCTGCTTCCCACAGACCCTGCACATGCCCCTGGTAGACCAATGCCGCCTCCTTGGTGGCTCCATACAGCGAAGGAACAAAACTAGGCTCCTCTCCCATAACACCCACATTTGGCCCACTACCTGAATCCTGGGGCCTCACGTTGGCCGGAGCTCCCCAGCTTCCAGGGGGTCGGGAGGGTGTAGAGAGCTGGGCTAGACTGGGCTCCCCCTCCAGAACACAGCAGTCTATTGCGCCCCCCCACCCACCCACCCAAAGGGATAACAATCTTCTACTGCCAGCTAGTGTAGTCAGTCCTGTAGCTCAAGTAGTAACAGTCTGCCCTGCAGTGCTGCACATTTAAGGTTCAAACCATGCTGATCGTACAAACTGGGGTGCTGTTCCTTTAACATTTGTATATAATTTCCTAAAGGGAAATTCCTCTTAAAGGGGGGAATTAACATTATTAAGGTTACAAACCAAGCTCTGAAAAATTAGGAAATGCCAGACTATCTGTTACCTGTACAACCTTAGTTCTGCCTCCTCGTGCCTATGCATTGAACTCCTTTGTTCAGTGCACATGATGGAAGCACAAGAGGAGAGGGTAGAATTGAGGTTGCATGCACAACTGTGAATGTGTTGGGGGGGGGGGGGTTAAGTTTTCAAATGCTTAATTTACAATGTAAATATCTCTCATATAGCGCTTTTCCTCAGTGTATTGGTACAGTCATTTTACAGATAGTATTAATAGTATTTTTGCTACCTAAATAATATTTTAATGTAGTTTTTGGTATATATAATTTTATTTAAAGCTAGTAATGGCATCCAAGTATATGCATTCAGCATATATTAGTAAGTTATGTCTTAGACCAGCAGTTCTCAAACTGTGGGTCGGGACCCCAAAGTGAGTCATGACCCCCGTTTTAACCCAAGCCCCGCCGCTGGGTCCTAAGCCCAAGCCCCACTGCCTGGGGCTGAAATCTAAAGGCTTCAGCCCTGGTTGGTGGGACTCGGGCTTTGGCTTCAGCCCTGGTCGGTGGGGCTCGGGCTACAGACTCCGCGCCCAGGGCTGAAGCTCTTGGGCCTTGACCCTCCCACCCAGGGCAGTGGGGCTCAGGCGGGCTCAAGCTTCAGTCCCCCATCCTGGGGTCATGTAGTAATTTTTGTTGTTGGAAGGGGATCACAAAGCAATGAAGTTTGACAACACCTGTCTTAGATGAACAGTTAAACCTGGGAAACAAGATATATGCACATTGCAGCACAGAGTTGCCAATACCAACAACGAAGGATAAGATTCATACAATATTGAGAAGAGAGTGAAAACTACAGTTGATCCAACTTCTGGATGAAAAGACTGGCCACACCAGCCAACACAGAAGCCCACTACTCAGATGTTACATTCCAGAAAGACACTAAAGGAAGCAAACCTGTGACAAAGCAAAGAGGGGAATTTGGCTATTGACAATCCTTCTGAGGAGAAACAAGTATTTTAGACTGAATTGTGGAGAGAAAAATATAGTACGAATGTCTCTGTACACGTTGTAAGAGTCAGTCACTTCATGAGAGGGTTGATGTCATAAAGGGACTTTAAGCAGCCAGAAGTGATTTTTTGTGTGTGGGGCTCTCTCAAGTACAGGGCATCAGAGAATAGAAGACAGACTCAGATATGCTGTAATAACAATGTTTGTAACCTGAACTTCTTAGACGAGCAAGCCAAGTTTTAGCATTCTCCCTAGACTGAGCCTGGTTTATTGTGTTATATAAAGCCTTAAGGTAATTTGAATTGTATTGATTTATAGGACTAATAACTGAGTCATTCCCATGGGAAGAAAAACAAATCTCTGACACTAATGAGAAACTGAGGGCAGGAAGGGGGTGGGGGAGAAGGCAAGTTGATGGTCAACGGCGAGGGACCAGAGTGGGTAGTGCTACTAGAATGACTGCAATCAAACTGGTGCACAGAAAGCCCGGAGACTGCAGCAGAAATTAGGAGACAGGAAGGTAAATTTTTTTCTGGAGGCGATCTCCCTAAATTTACCTCATTGGTGCTGTGACAGCAAAACTCAAATTAAGTCTCCGTAACTTCAAACTGTTAAGTACATCACATATTAAACCAATGAAGAGTAAACTGCTTAGTGCTCACCTCATTTTTGCCTTGATAAATTCCAAATTAAGCTAGCCCCACAAAAGACGTGTGTCCAAAAAAAAAAATCTGCCTATTTCATCTTTTCTAGTATTTAAATTGCTTCCCAACATAGAGAACAGCCAAATCAGCGACATTATTACGAGGAAGCAGATTTTACGTCTTACACTAAGGAAAGATAGATGAACGCTTTGTTTAGAAAAAACTGAACTCTGAGGGACATGAGGAGGGGAGAAGAGGAGAGAGAGAGAATCTGTTGCTGTACCTAGGAAAAGAAGAGTTACTTCTGACAACAGCCTCCCTCCAGTCCTCTTTATGAAAGACATCCATATAGTACAAGTGAAAGTTACTTTTAAGTTATGCCTTGTTGTTTAGGGGAATATTTTGTGGGTTAATAGTAATGCTAATACAATATCTACAACCTTGTCATCCATTAGTTTTATGATTGCTGTCACCATCTTCAAGTGGGCACCAATGATACTGCCAAGAATGACCTTGAGCGGGTCACTGCAGACTATGTGGCTCTGGGAAGAAGGATAAAGGAGTTTGAGGTGCAAGTTGTGTTCTCACCCATCCTCCCTGTTGAAGGAAAATGCCAGGTAGGGACCATTGAATTGTGGAAGTAAATTGTGTTTACGCAGATGGTGTCGGAGAGGGGGCTTTGGATTCTTCGACCATGGGATGTTGTTCCAGGAAGAAGGATTACTAGGAAGAGATGGGATCCAGCTAATGAAGAGAGGGAACAGCATCTTTGCAGGAAGGCTTGCTAACCTAGGCTTGGTCTACACTTACCCCCCAAGTCGAAGTAAGGTACGCAAATTCAGCTACGTGAATAACGTAGCTGAATTCGACATACCTTACTTCGAACTTACCGCAGTTCAGACGCCGTCCACACGCGGCAGGCAGGCTCCCCGTCGACTCCGCGGTACTCCTCTCGTTGAGCTGGAGTACCGCAGTCGACGGCGAGCACTTCCTGGTTCGATTTATCGCGTCCACACCAGACGCGATAAATCGAACTCGGAACTTCGATCCGCAGCCGTCGAACTACCCGGTAAGTGTAGACTAGCCCCTAGTGAGGAGGGCTTTAAACTAGGTTCACCGGGGGATGGAGAACTAAGCCCTGAGGTAAGTGGGGAAGTGGGATACTGGGAGGAAACACAAGGAGAAGGGTGCAAGAAGGGAGGCCTCCTGATTTATACTGAGAAAGCAGGGCAATCGGCTAGTTATCTTAGGTGCCTGTACACGAATGCAAGAAGCCTGAGAAACAAGCAGGAAGAACTGGAAGTCCTGGCACAGTCAAGGAACTATGATGTGATTGGAATAAAAGAGATTTAGTGGGGTAACTTACATGACTGGAGCACTGTCATGGATGGGTATAAACTGTTCAGGAAGGACAGGCGGGGGAGAAAAGATGGAGAAGTTGCACTGTATGTAAGAGAGCAGTATGATTGCTCAGAGCTCCAGTATGAAGCTGGAGAAAAGCCTGTTGAGAGTCTTTGGGTTAAGTTTAGAGGCGAGAGCAACAAGGGTGATGTCATGGTGGGCAACTGCTATAGACCGCCAGACCAGGAGGATGAGGTAGACAAGGCTTTCTTCAGACAACTAACAGAAGTTTCCAGATCACAAGCCCTGGTTCTCATAGGGGACTTCAATCATACTGACATCTGCTGGGAGAGCAATACAGCAGTGCACAGACAATCCCGGAAGTTTTTGGAGAGTGTTGGGGACAACTTCCTGGTGCAAGTGCTGGAGGAACCAACTAGGGGCCGTGCTCCTCTTGACCTGCTGCTCAGAAACAGGGAAGAATTGGTAGGGGAAGTAGAAGTGGGTGGCAACCTGGGCAGCAGTGATCAAGAGATGGTTGAGTTCAGAATCCTGACAAAAGGTAGAAAGGAGAGCAGCAGAATACAGATCCTGGTCTTCAGAAAAGCAAACTTTGACTCCCTCAGGGAACTGATGGGCAGGATCCGCTGGGAGGCTAATATGAGGGGGAAAGGAGTCCAGGATTGCTGGCTGTATTTTAAAGAAGCCTTATTGAGGGCCCAGGAACAAACCATCCTGATGTGCAGAAAGAATAGCAAATATGGCAGGCGACCAGCTTGGCTTAACAGAGAAATCTTCGGTGAGCTTAAACACAAAAAGGAAGCTTACAAGAAGTGGAAACTTGGACAGATGACTAGGGAGGAGTATAAAAATATTGCTCGAGCATGCAGGGGTGTAATCAGAAAGGCCAAAGCACAACTGGAGTTTCAGCTAGCAAGGGATGTGAAGGGTAACAAGAAAGGTTTCTACAGTTATGTTAGCAACAAGAAGGTGGTCAGGGAAAGTGTGAGACCCTTACTGAATGGGGGAGGCAACCTAGTGACAGATGATGTGGAAAAAGCTGAAGTACTCAATGCTTTTTTTTGCCTCAGTCTTTACAGACAAGGTCAGCTCCCAGACTGCTGCACTGGGCAGCACACTATGGGGAGGAGGTAAGCAGCCCTCAGTGGTGAAAGAACAGGTTAAGGACTATTTAGAAAAGCTGGACATACACAAGTCCATTGGGCCAGATGCAATGCATCCGAGGGTGCTGAGGGAGTTGGCTGATGTGACTGCAGAGCCATTGGCCATTATCTTTGAAAACTCGTGGTCACCGGGGGAGGTCCCGGACGACTGGAAAAAGGCAAATATAGTGCCCATCTTTAAAAAAGGGAAGAAGGAGAATCTGGGGAACTACAGACCAGTCAACCTCACCTCAGTCCCCGGAAAATCATGGAGCAGGTCCTCAAGGACTCCATTTTGAAGCACTTGGAGGAGAGGAAGGTGATCAGGAACAGTCAACGTGGATTCACCAAGGGCAAGTCATGCCTGACCAATCTGATTGCCTTCTATGCTGAGATAACTGGCTCTGTGGCTATGAGGAAAGCGGTGTACATGATATACTTTGACTTTAGCAAAGCTTTTGATACGGTCTCCCACAGTATTCTTGCCAGCAAGTTTTAAAAGTATGGATTGGATGAATGCACTATAAGCTGGATAGAAAGCTGGCTAGATTGTTGGGCTCAATGGCTAGTGATCAACGGCTCGATGTCTAGTTGGCAGCCGGTATCAAGTGGAGTGCCCTAGGGGTCGGTCCTAGGGCCGGTTTTGTTCATCATCTTTATTAATGATCTGAATGATGGAATTGATTGCACCCTCAGCAAGTTTACAGATGACACTAAGCTGGGGGGAGAGGTAGATTCGCTGGAGGGTAGGGATAGGGTCCAGAGTGACCTGGACAAATTGGAGGATTGGGCCAAAAGAAATCTGATGAGGTTCAACAAGGACAAAAGCAGAGTGCTGCACTTAGGACAGAAGAATCCCATGCACTGCTACAGGCTGGGGACCGACTGGCTAAGTGGCAGTTCTGCAGAAAAGGACTTGGGGATTACAGCGGACGAGAAGCTGGATATGAGTCAACAGTGTGCCCTTGCTGCCAAGAAGGCTAATGACATATTGGGCTGCATTAGTAGGAACATTGCCAGCAGATCGAGGGAAGTGATTATTCCCCTCTATTCGGCACTGGTGAGGCCACGTCTTGAGTATTGCATCCAGTTTTGGGCCTCCCGCTACAGGAAGGATGTGGACAAATTGGAGAGAGTCCAGCGGAGGGCAACGAAAATGATTAGGGGGCTGGGACACATGACTTATAAGGAGAAGCTGAAGGAACTGGGCTTATTTAGTCTGCAGAAAAGAAGAGTGAGGTGGGATTTGATAGCAGCCTTCAACTACCTGAAGGGTTTTTTTTAAAGGAGGATGGAACTAGGCTGTTCTTAGTAGTGGCAGATGACAGAACAAGGAGGAATGGTCTCAAGTTGCAGTGTGGGAGGTCTAGGTTTGATATTAGGAAAAACTATTTCACTAAGAGGGTGGTGAAGCACTGGAATGGATTACCTAGAAAGGTGGTGGAATCTCCATCCTTAGAGGTTTTTAAAGCCCAGCTTGACAAAGCCCTGGTTGGGATGATTTAGTTGGGGTTGGTCCTGCTTTGAGAAGGGGGTTGGACTAGATGACCCCCTGGGGTCCCTTCCAACTCTAATCTTCTATGATTCTATGAACTTCCTTCCCAATCTGTGCACATCGTAGCACATCAGAACTCAAAACCGGAATACACTGCTCCAGCCTCAAATCTTCAGCAGTTTGACTCTTCATTAGGAAGGAGGTTTTGTATTGCTTTCAGATGGTCTACAAACTTGCTTCACACCTTCCTTATGGAAAGGTACCCTCTTTCCTGCCCTCAAACACTTCTGTTCTCAATATTTTCCTGTCCTCCTCCTCCTCAAGTGTCAAAATCCTTTCTGTCTTTCCACAGGAAATAATACAGTGATTCTCAAACTTTTGTACTGGTGACCCCTTTCACATAGCAAGCCTCCGAGTGTGACTCCCCCGCCTTATCAATTAAAAACACTTTTAAAAATATTTAACACCATTATAAATGCTGGAGGCAAAGCGGGGCTTGGGGTGGAGGCTGACAGCTCGCAACCCCTCATATAAGAACCTTGTGACCCTCTGAGGGGTTCCAACCCCCAGTTTGAGAACCCCTAAAATAATAGATCCTTCTACCAGGCCACTCTGTTGGGTGATGCTTGTAAATCCTTTAGCCTACAGTTCAAGCCATGGTTTTTCACATCCCACCTCTACATGGGATATAACAAAATATAAAATTGTACTCCCAATTCCCAATTTCTTCATGCTCAGTAATTTCTTGGAATACAGATTATGTACCCCCTAATTTATGATATAAGAGAGATACTTCTAACACTATCAATTGTACTGTAATGATTTGCCTGTAGAAGATGCAGTTGGCCAGAATGTTGTTGTAATTTTGGGCAACAGTAGAAAGGAAACCTTTTGTTAAATACAAATCTGTTCAGGTAAGCAGTGGAGGAAAAAAACCCAAAGCTAGCCTATGAGATTTTCTACCAAAGAAATTGAATAGGAAGTGTATCTTTGAGTTAATACACAATAAAATAGTATATCGAATCAAGAAAATGTTTCCTATTCACAGCAAACAGAAAGATGACTATACCAAAAGGAAGGAGGAAGATAATGGAAATGGAGATTACTTGTCTGTAACTGGAAGTTCTTCAAGATGTGTGGTCCCTAATCTGCATTCCACTACCTACTCTTCTTCCCCTCTGCTTCAAATCATAACTGGATTCTCAACAGAGAAGGAACTGGAGACACAGTTGGTCCACATCTCCCCTTATATTCTCTATGCAGAGTAGGAATCTGGTTGATACCAGGTGAATAAAAGATAGAATAGCCATCGACTGGAGGATGGTATGCACTGATTGCTACTAGGTGAACCTGCAGTGAGAAGCTAGTCAGCAGGTATTTCTGCTATTTTAGACTCTGATTATACCTGGCTCTGTTGTGCCCATGTAGAGAAATGCCTCTACTAGGCTAGATAACATTTTCTGATAGAAACTTTCCTGCTGTTAAGAATAGTTTGTATGACCTCCAAACATGAATGCACTCGGTTTGACGCCCATGCAAATACCAAGCCATCAGTTGAAGAGAGACTGGGTCAGGATGCCTGACCCTGCAGCTTTCTTGAGTTAGCAGGTCCAGGAAGAACTGAATGCTGATGGCTTGATGGAATGGCATTCATAGCAGGTCCAGAAACAAGAACTGTCTGGAACACTTGGGTGAGATGAGAATGATTAGCATTTTGTCATTATGAATCTTCCATGGAATTTGGGATAGTAGAAGGGTGGGAGGAAAGGCATACCTCACATGGCCTGTACAGAATAAAAAGAAGGTATCACCCCTGGAATCCTGACCTTGTGCTGCTCTGAAACAATATACATTGAACTTTGTGTTCATCTGGTAAACAGACAGATCCCAAGACAGGACTGAGTGAAGATGCTGTTCAGCACTGAATTGTGCAACTTCTACTTGTGATCGGTGGTGAAATGCCTGCTGAGCCTGTCCACCAACGAGTTTTGGACACCTAAAAAGTATGTTGGAGAAACTCTGATGTGGTTATGGATACACCAGTTCCATAAGTTGACAGCCTCGATCCATAGTGGAAAGGTGTGACAGTCTGTACCCTTATGTTCACCCTTTTTTACAAGACTATGATAAATTTTGTACGAAATACGCCTTATGAGGTACCATCTGAAAATTCAATTTGCTGGTCATTATTGTCCTGGTAAAATGTTGTGGTCGCCGCAGATCTTGATGCAGTATTTGCTGCATCCACTGCAGCTTGCACAAGGTTTTATCCACATGTCTACTTTCCTCAACAAGGGCTTGGAATTGAACCCAGTCCTACCAGGGGAGCTTCTCTCTGAACTCCAATAACTTTGAGTAGCTCATAAACTCATATTTCACTAACAAGGCCTGGTAATTAAAAATTCTGAACTGGAGGCTGGGAAATGCAAATACCTTCCTCCCTAAAGGTAAAAGCATTCAGCTCCCTTGTTCACCGGGGTAGTCCTAAGGTGTTGCTACTTGGATCTTTCCATGTGTTTGTACTACTATGGAATTAGGAGCAGGGTGCATGAACAAGAATTTTGCCCCCGCTGCAGGCACAAAGTAGCACTTCTCAGCCCTTTTCAAGAATAGGGGTATACACTGCCGACTCATGCCATACCACTCTAGCTGCATAATGGCCTCATTCACTGGGAGCACTACCTAATTGGGTCTGGTGGCTACAGGATGTCCAAGAGTTTGTGCTACATATATTTTGAACTCTAGTGGAATTTGAAGCTCTGCTGCCACACTCTCCAATAGTTCTTGATATTGCCTATGGTCATTAGGTAGAGGAAATGAAGATGGGGAACTGACTCATCAGGTAAGGAAGAGGATGGATAAGCCTGTTGGTACTGCAATTACCAGCGGATCCAGTTAGTCGTCGTCCTGTTCCATATACTCCTGCTGAGCCGGCTGCTGCTGTTTGGGAGGACAGGGATGGTGTGACTCTCTGGTAGAGTGCACGGATCCAGGATGTTGTGTGTAAGGGTTCCATGGACTCCAACATGGCAAGTACAAAAGGATTGAAAGCTGGTTGGGGTGGACCCTAGGGCATTGGGTATCAGTGCTCTCTTGGAATGTTAACCTGTTGTGTGAAAGATTGGTCCAAGACACTCAAAACCCTGCCTGAGCTACCATCCTAGTTGAGGAGGTGACATATCATTTTGGGCATTGGATTCAGCCAACGAGAAGGCCAGAGCCATCTACATCAGCAATTCCATGGGGAGGAAACTCCAGCTTGCTGACAAAATAGGAAACTGACTCCTGTTTGAAGTGGTATCCTCCTCTGGGATCAATATGTTGCTCAAAAGGACCAGGCCCAAATGTAGAGGAGACCAGAGATCTCAGTTCATCCCAGAATATGAGGGATCCGTTATCAGTTCCGCTGTATCCAGTGTGGTGACAGACTTAGTGGTCAGCAGGTCCTTTCGGGACCAGGTTGATACCACTGGGGAGAGAGGGTCCCATCTGGAGCTTTTCATCAGTACTGGTGGTTGATGATCATTCAACTTATTAGAGGTGGTTGGCGCTATTGTTAGTACCAGGGCTGATACCACAGGAGCTTTGCTCTAGCACGCTTTCCCTTGGTAGGCTAGGAAGCTTAGGCAAACCTAAGTCCTTGGGATTCACATGCAAAGACTCACCATATTCGGAAGGAGTTGGAAAGGGATCCCTTCTCTTGGAAGTAGGCTTAGCGGGGGGATCTGTGTTTATGCTCGTGCAAGTGCCCCTACTCTCAAGAGACGCATGAGACAATGGGTCTATAGATTTCACTGATCCAGCCTCTACTCCAGAGTTTGTGCTCAGAGGGGCGCTGCTCAAGGTCTCCAATCAATAGATGGGGGTGGGGGAAGTGGGGTGTCTCCCTGGCCTGGGTTTGACTGGGGGTCTCATGGCTTTCTCCATGAAGTATTTCTTCAGTCAGAGCTCTCATCTCTTTGAGGTCTGGGGTAGAAAGGAGCAACAGATGCTTCACTTGGCAGAGATAATAGCTTCCCCAAGACAGTAAAGGCAGTGCTGGTAGCCATTGCTGACCAAAAAGGAGCAAGGACAAGAGACAGTTTTTGAATCCCAGAAACCTGGGCATAATCCTACTCCCAAAGGGGAGATGGAGAGGGTCTCCAGGGTGGGGAAACTAAGCTACACTAACTATACAGAAAACTATAAAACCACTAACTATATACAATTATATTTACAGAGATGAAGATAAACTGTGAGGATAGCTCTGCACAATGTATGATTCCAACTCAGGCCAGGCAGTAGTAAAAAAGGAAATGGAGAAGCAGGTCAGTCCTCACCACCCCTTATGTGCTCGGTACCAAGCATGAGGGGAATCAGGCATATGATGTGAATGTATACCCACATGTGGAGAACACATAGGGACCAGCACTCAAAGAAGACAGATGTGTTTTATTTCCTTGCTAGGACAGGATAGACTTGCATGCTTTAAGCTGTGAAATGGAAAGCAATAGGTTTTTGGGTTTTTTTGCTGCCTCAAAATAGGTTTAAAAGTTGGGAGCTAGAAAGTAGGCAGACACCCTTTTGTGGTCAAGTAAATACAAGAGGCAAATCAGACACTCAATCTTGAACGGCAGAGGCGTTACCCAAAGTAGTCCAGATTTAAGGAGAAGTCAGGATATAGAAAGAGTAATATTTGTTGCAATATAAGATCAACCAAAAACATATGTACATGAACTTAAGGATACTACTACTTCTATAATTAAAACGACAATGGTTTGCCCCTTTTGGCATACATGGAATGCCAAACAGCATGAAGTTAAATGAAAACATGAAAAACACATTCATCCTTGGTAAGCAGAAAACGTGAATGAGAAAACAAGCCATGTTGCTAGCAGGAAAGCAGAACATTCCTGGAGCTTTTGCTATTTTCACTGAAGAAAAGGAGCGAGGAAAGTCTGGGTGGGTAAGATGGAAACAGAGGGTGAATTAAGAAAATTTCAGTCCTCTACTTTAAGAAAGTTGTGAAGAAGGCAAGAGAGACTGGAAGGGAGAGCAGAAGAGATGTACAACAAGTCATTGCAGGAGACAGGGAAGCTGAAAACAATGTAGGGGGGGAACAATATAAGCTATAAGTGGGCAAAAAGAAAAAATGGAGTGAGACTTTCATTGTAACCTTGTTAACTTTTCATTTAAAACATTTTTAAGGGAATAAAAGGCATGAGTACTATGTTTATAACATGTTTAAGTTGCAGGGCAGAGCAACTTTTTCACCCTGGCTGGAAGGTCTGTTTTCAAACCAGCTATTTTGTAATTTTTTCAAGCATTAAAATTAACCAACTCTTTATAACTGCAACTTTGAAGAACAAAAGATGGGAACTATTCACACTTCATGATCCCCATTGCTCAATACCACAAAAATCCAGTTTAGTTCCTATTGCCTTCCCCATCATGGTTGATTTACTACCTTGGTAAGTGGAATCACAGAATAAAGTCACTCTTTAAGCATCTCAGAATCCAAGTAAATATTTCTCTACCACTTTGAAGGCCCAGGTTCTCATCCCTCATTGCATTTGCCATCTACAAGCTGCCTTTTCTGATGTCCTTTAAAATGTTTTGATAACATCTTGCCTATCCCTAAAATAAGTTTTTCATTTTCTCTATCAGCTGTTTTTCTCATTGCAAAGAGGAAGCATTGGGGACAAAAGAGATAACTAAACATATACAAAATATACGCTAGTCAATAGATTAGATTTGGTTTGTTTGCAGATAAACAAGAATTATTGCTCATGTTCAAAACCACACATTTTGTGTTCATGTATCTGGAAAAATAAGGACAAAAACCAAAAACAAATACATCATGTTCAGCTTACTCAGTCTGATATCTTTAAGATCATGAGGCATAATCAACAAGAAAATATGTAACTAAATCCCTTTGAGTTACAATTACACACACTTTCCCGAAACTATGGTGGTAAAATTTTAAGTCTTACTTTCTCCATCCCTTCTGTCTCAACCTCCCCTCCCATCTTTCAGTTCTCCTTCCTAGGTCCATTTCATTCTATTTCCTCAGCACACATAATTTCCAATAAAACGAGAACCTAAACATGATCTTTATTTCGAATCTCCAATCTGTAGCTTTTGTATATCCTTTTCTGCTCCTGTACCTTCTAAGGGCTTGCCTACACTGGAAAGTTGCACCACTAACTATTAAAGAGATACAATCACCCTAGTGTGGGCAGTTATTTTGGCACAGCTATTTCAACTCAGGAAAGGGAATAACTATACCAACATAAGCCATCTACTTACTGGTATAACTGCATCTACCTTAGGGCTTTTATTGGCATAGCTATTTCAGTAAAATAATCACACTACTAACCTAAAATTATACTGATAAAAAACAAGTTTAGATCAGCCCCCCCCCAAAAAAAACCCACACTGTTCACAGCCAGACCTTTTACTAAACCCAGGAATGGTCAGCTCAGAAGCTATATTAGGTTTTGAAAGCAGTCTTGAGTTAAACTCAGTTTTACAGTTTGGGTGAATGGTGCACAAGGAGAAATGGTGGATTGGCCAAGGTCCCACATGATTTACTGTCCTATTGGATCAGAACCTAGGATATTCCTAGCTCCCAATCCTTTGCTTTAGCTACTATACTCATACAACCTATGCATACATTTATAAAATGGAACAACATTTAGCAACACTGAGAAGATTTGTTGAAAAATATGCTGGAAGTCTCCTACTGCTCATCTGCACTGGCAGGCATATACATGACATTTACAACACAGCAATCACGAATCGCAGCATGTCTCTTAAAATATTACATGCAATCTTAATTCTGTCATCCCAAGGGAGAGTCTTGGCACAAATCATTTGCTTTTTAGATCACAACATACAATCTTGGTGCTGGCTAGTTTAGTTAGAAGTATGAACATCTTCCAGTTCAGAGTTACAGGAAATTCATGCGGTAGCAGCATACCTGGAAGACAGACAAATTCTGACTCTCTTAATCTGGGCCTGCCACCAAACAGCACTTGTCATTGGAGGGTTATTCCTTCCAATGGGTGGAGATTTAACAGGCAGGCATGGGCTCACCTTACACCTACTATTGGCAAGAGTTGTTTATGCCTTTTTAATACATGCATCTAGCTATCATAAGAGCAATAAGTAAAATAAAAGAATGTTTCACCTTCTGCTAAAAGCCTAATAAGTAGCTCTGCCGCCTCTGTGTCAACACCTGAGCCACAGTGCTAGAAGTGCTGGCCATAGGGGAGCAGAACATCACGGCACAAGATGTGTAGGACAGATTCCCAAGTGCTTTTCATTTTTGTTGGGAATCGTTCCTAGGGAGTTGTTATAGCCTCTTCTTATGTGCAAGTTCAAGCTTCATACTTTATATGTCTGGCCAAATTTCCACTTTCAAATTTCCATCTATATATTTTATTCCAATAGCAGCTTATATTTCCTCATTTCACTTTAGATCTCATTCATGACCTTTGAATACACAAGCTGTCAACTCAGCATAATGATGAGACACATTTACCAAGTCTGTTAGTTTGGCAACGCTACTAGAGTACGTGAGCAAGGCTAAAAGCAGAGGTTTCAAAGGATGGTTTAAAGTAGGCTTCAGCTACTATCCTACCCTTGTCTAGTTTGAGTTCTTCGCATAAAGTTTAATGTAGGAGGTTTAAAAGGGGATCAAATTTGGTGCCTTTCCATATCATACACTGGATCTCATATAGGAATATATTTTTATTGTATCAATGCTTTGCATTTTCTAGGTTGGATTTTTTCCTAAACCATCCAGTATTTTTAGCTCTTAAAATTGTTTCTTTTAAGATAGCATTTGCTGCTAGACTGCTTTGATCTTAATGCATACAAAAAGGAGCATAATAGCAAAACCTTAAATAAACTGCTTACATTTAAGTATGGTCTCCCTTTAAAATTTAATCAGGATAGAACACAAAAGGAACAATGTTTCAGCCCCTGGGGGCCCAAATTCAAGAGAGGCGTATTTGATAAACAGCTCTGTCTGCTTATCAGTCTTTTAGCAGCTACTGAACTATAAACTGTTATTTGATTTTTATGGTATTTATTTCTATGATTTTTGCTATATTTTTGATTAACAGTCTACAGTGATGCCAACAAATAAAGTATATAAGATCCACTAAAGCACATTTATAGAAGGTTAGAACCCAAACTGATTTTCAAGACACAATGAATTTGAAAACATGAGATATTTAATATGCCAATGAAAAGCAGTTTTTAGTAGAAGCCCAGTTATCCTGTAAATCTAAATTTGCAAGAATTTCCAGTATATGGAATTAAAATAAGGCAGGAACAGAGTTTAAGGATTCTGCCTATGGAAGTCATTCCATCCAACACATTCTTTACGATTTAAAGTACATTTGGACTCTGTGCACACATTTTAGGGCATTTCCATTATTTGTGCTATAAAACCTTATGGATGCATTTTAGGCTGCTCACTCCATTTCATCAAGAAGTCAAAATGTCCTGTGTAAAATTTATTTTTTTAGTTAATACAGCAGCAAGACATGTAATAATGTGAAGACAAATTAGTTATTTAAGTAACAGCATATAAGTTTAATGGCTGTTTCTATAAGCAAGCGCAGTGTCTGAATAAATCCCTGGGGAGCAAAGTGGAGAAAAATGAGACCAGATACAAAATGCAGATTATATAGAGTGATCTGCAGTCCTTTTAGATTCTTTTAAATACCTCTGAAAAAATGTGTATTTCAGAAAATATAGTATTTCACTGCCTTTATTTCTGTTAACCAATACATATATGTTAGACATAGTTTTACTATAAGTATTGGGAGTTCACGTTAACTGAATGTATTATACTCTCCCCACAATTCTGTTCACCCATGTCAAGTATCCCATAACACTTTGCCTTACCAAACGTAAGCTCTGGCTTAAGTAAATAGGAAAACTGTCAGGATCAGGACACGTGTGTTTTACCATAGCAACAGGTAGAGAGTTACTCTCACAGGCCAGTACTGGAATGTCTCAAAGAAAAAGGACAAGATATATAATTGTTCTACCTGGTACAAACCCAGGAGGTGCCTTCATGCCCATTGATACCTGGAATGCCTGTTTTCAGAACAAAGAGATAAGGGGTATGCTATGGTACCAGAAAAACAAGGTAGAAAGCAGATTGGTTAAATCTTGTTTCAGACGATGCATGCACACAATACCTTTTATTCGTAAACAGGATGGATATAAAAAGCATAGCTTTGGGAGTGTAACTTTGGGAGCACACCTTCTTTGTAAGGTGAATTTAACAACACTGCACACAATGGCTTCCTGGAAACTGGTATTATACTGAGCCTTCTTCTTGTACTATACTATTATTAACTTTGAGCAATAAACCCGTCTGATGTTATTGGGTCTCGAATGTATTTCTGAATGAAACAAAGTGTGGTCAAGCAGGTTTCAGAGTAGCAGCCGTGTTAGTCTGTGTCCGCAAAAAGAACAGGAGTACTTGTGGCACCTTAGAGACTAACAAATTGGCTGTAGCCCACGAAAGCTTATGCTCAAATAAATTTGTTAGTCTCTAAGGTGCCACAAGTACTCCTGTTCTTTTTGTGGTCAAGCAGTTGACTATGCAATTTATCAGCATTACTAAGTCCACATATTTTGTGGATAAAAAAGTTGCATAAGGTTACTTCAGGTAGAACACTGGGTTCTATTCCCAACTGTAAAATGTCAGACCCAAGTCCCATCCACTTAGCCACACTGGTTTGGGATTAGCAAACATATTGGCTATCCTGTCAGCATCCACTGCTTCAGCCACCAGATGGCTCTCTTCTCTCAGAGCCAAGAATAGACTCCAGGAAGCCCTATCTCAAAAAAGCTATCTTTGCCATCTAACAAAGTCCTCAAAGTCACTTCTGGCAAAGCCAGAAATAGAACCCAGGTGCCTTATACAGCAAAACAAACTCTTACCCACTTTACATATTTGCCATGTTACCTCAATGAATATGCAACTTGGCTATGCTGTCTATATAGTAGAGATACTCATATTCACCTCTGCAAAGTACCAAGACATATAATTTGCCTGGCAAGTAGTTGCACATGGTGAGATCTACAGAGAAGGGGAATCCCATTAGTTATTTCTTTGCTAAAAAAAATTCTCTGCATTCTGGTATTTCTGATGTATCTTCATGCTCCTTTGTTTTGCTCCCATGGGATAATTTTTTAAAAGGAGAAAATATTTCCTTTTTTGTATAAAATACATTTTAAAAACAGTTTAAGTATTTATGACAGTGGATGACAAACCTGCTCTAGCACTTTAATGCAGTGTACTGTTATTCTAGATGTTCTACAGCAAGTCTTAGGGCAGTAGAAGTTACCAACTAGTAGTTATTTTTCAGTTGCTTGAGAAGTGAGACTCTTTTGCATTCAGTACTTAAGGGCATGTTTGTAGTTAGAGAAGAACTAAACAAGTTAAATGGTTGGCTCTCATGTTCAAAGGTCAAAGCTATCTTGGTCTCCAAAGGTCTTTCTACAATTAATGAATATTGTATCCTGCAAATCCAACTTTCAGGCTAAGCCCTGGTCTACACTATGAGGTTAGGTCGAATTTAGCTGCGTTAGGTTGATTCTATAAGCAATGTGTCTACACATCCAACCCCGTTCCATCGACCTAAAGGGCTCTTAAAATTGACTGCTGTACTCCTCCCCGGTGAGGAGAGTAGCGCTAAAATCGACCTTGCTGGATCAAATTTGGGGTAGTGCAGACGCAATTCGACGGTATTGGCCTCCGGGAGCTATCCCAGAGTGCTCCAATGTGACCACTCTGGACAGCACTTTCAACTCCAATGCACTAGCCAGGTACCCAGGAAAAGCCCCGCGAAATTTTGAATTTCATTTCCTGTTTGGTCAGCGTGGCTAGCTCAGCAGCACAGGTGACCATGCAGTCCCAGAATCACAAACGAGCTCCAGCATGGACCGAATGGGAGACATTGGATCGGATCACTGTATGGAGAGAAGAATCTGTGCAGGCCGAACTCCGATCAAAACGAAGAAATGCTAACATATATGCCAAAATCGCACAGGGCATGGTGGAGAGAGGCTACAACAGGGACACACAGCAGTGCCGCATGAAAGTTAAGGAGCTCAGGCAAGCCTACCAAAAGACAAAGGAGGCAAACGGTCACTCCGGGTCAGAACCCCATACATGCCACTTCTATGATCAGCTGCATGGCATTCTAGGGGGAGACCCTACCACTACCCCACCACTGTCTGTGGACACCTGCAAGGGAGGAGTCTCATGCAACAGGGAGGAGGATTTTGTGGATGAGGAAGAGGAGGAGAAGCACAGCAGGCAAGCGGAGGATCCGTTCTCCCTGGCAGCCACAACCTTTTCATCATCCTGGAACCAATACCCTCCCAAGGGGGGTTCCCGGACCCTGAAGCCAGAGAAGGCACCTCTGGTGAGTGCACATTTGTAACTACACTACAGGGTTTAGAAGCAATTGTGTTTAATGTTCGATTTGCCCTGAAGACTTGGGATACATTCGCGGCCAGTACAGCTACTGGAAAAGTCTGTTAACGTGTCTGGGGCTGGAGCGGGAATCCTCCAGGGACATCTCCATGAAGCTCTCCTGGAGGTACTCTGAAAGCCTTTGCAGAAAGTTTCTGGGGAGGGCTGCCTTATTTCATCCTCCACGGTAGGACACTTTACCATGCCAAGCCAGTAGCAAGTAGTCTGGAATCACTGCAGCACAAAGCATGGCAGCGAATGGTCCTGGGTTTTGGTCACATTCAAGCAACATTCGGTCTTTATCTTTCTGTGTTAGCCTCAGGAGAGTGATATCATTCATGGTCACCTGGTTGAAATAGGGGAATTTTTGTAAGGGAACAGTAAAAGGACCCCGTTGGGCTGTTTGCGCTCGTCTAAAAGGGATCATCCCTGAGAATAGCCACGCAGTGGGGGGAGGGGTGAAGGGATCATCCCTGAGAATAGCCACATGGTTGGGTGGGGGGAGGGATGTGCTGCACATCCACCTGAAAACCGCAGCCCCTCCTTTTAAACGGCAAACCCAACCAGCATTGCTTGCTATGGGAAAGGAGGGCGCTGCAGTTTGAAACCATTCCCACATGTTATGAAGGTGGAAGAAGCCAACCCTCCGTATCCTTTGGCTTACCATGGCTGCCTGGAAACCGAATTCTGTTGCCCAGCCGTGTGTGATGTGTCACCGTACCGGCAGGCGCTCAATATAAAAGGCAAAATGCGACCTTGTACCTAAAACACATGTGCTGTCTGCTGTGAATTGCTTGATTCACTGTGAAAGAGTCTCCCTTTTGTTCTCAGAAATGTATCTTCTTAAATTCTACTCTCCCTTTTTATCCCCGCGCAGGTGCAAATGTTTCTACGCTCCCCCTATCATCTCCATCCCAGAGGTTATCACAGATTAGAAGGCAAAAAAACGCACTCGCGATGATGTTTTCCAAGCTCATGCAGTCCTCCCGCACTGATAGGGCACAGCTGAATGCATGGAGGCATACAGTGACAGAGGCCAGGAAAGCATACAGTGAGCGTGATCAGCAGAGGCAGGAGCTGATGCTGAGGCTAATGGGGGAGCAAACGGACATGCTCAGGCGTCTGGTGGAGCTGCAGGTAAGGCAACAAGAGCACAGACCGCCACATCATCCACCGTATAACTGCCTGCCCTCCTCCCCAAGTTCCATATCCTCCTCACCCAGATGCCCAAGAACACGGGGGGGGGGGGCAAGGGGGAGGAGGCTCCGGGCACCCAGCCACTCCACTCCAGAGGATGGCCCAAGCAACAGAAGGCTGTCACTGAGTTTTGATTTGTAGTGTGGCTACAATAAGCAATGTGGCCTTGTCCTTCCCTCCTCTCCCACCCCACCTGGGCTACCTTGTCAGTTATCTCACTTTTATTTTAATTAATAAAGAAAGAATGCATGGTTTCAAAACAATAGTGACTTTATTTCCTTTGCCAGCTGTGATTAAAGTGGGGAGGGTGGTTGGCTTACAGGGAATTAAAAATCAACAAAGGGGGTGGGTTTGCATCAAGGAGAAACACACACAACTGTCACACCATAGCCTGGGCAGTCATGAAACTGGTTTTCAAACCCTCTCTGATGCGCAGCACGCCTAGCTGTGCTCTTCTAATCACCCTTGTGTCTGGCTGCTCAAAATCGGCCACCAGGCGATTTGCCTCAACCTCCCAACCCATAAATGTCTCCCCCTTACTCTCACAGATATTATGGAGCACACAGCAAGCAGCAATAACAATGGGAATATTGGTTGCGCTGAGGTTTAACCTAGTCAGCAAACAGCGCCAGCGAGCTTTTAAATGTCCAACGGCACATTCTACCACCATTCTGCACTTGCTCAGCCTATAGTTGAACTGCTCCTTACTACTGTCCGGGCTGCCTGTGTATGGCTTCATGAGCCATGGGAGCAAGGGATAGGCTGGATCTCCAAGGATAACTATTGGCATTTCAACATCCCCAACAGTAATTTTCTGGTCTGGGAAGTAAGTCTCTTCTTGCAGCTGTTCAAACAGCCCGGAGTTCCTAAAGATGCGAGCGTCATACACCTTTCCCGGCCATCCCACGTTGATGTCGGTGAAACATCCCTTGTGATCCACCAGTGCTTTCAGCACCATTGAGAAGTACCCCTTGCAGTTTACGTACTGGTTGGCAAGGTGGTCCGGTGCCAAGATAGACGGAATGCATATCCCTATCGCCCCACCACAGTTAGGAAACCCCACTGCAGCAAAGCCATCCACTATGACCTGCACATTTCCCAGAGTCACTACCCTTGCTAGCAGAAGGTTAGTGATTGCCTTGGCTACTTGGATCACAGCAGCCCCCACAGTAGATTTGCCCACTCCAAATTGTTTCCCAACTGACTGGTAGCAGTCAGGCGTTGCAAGTTTCCACAGGGTTATCGGCACTCGCTTCTCAACTGTCAGGGCAGCTCTCATCTTGGTATTCCTTCGCTTGAGAGCGGGGGAAAGCAACTCACAAAGTTCCAGGAAAGTGGCCTTACGCAAGCAAAAGTTTCACAGCCACTGGGAATCATCCCATACCTGCACCACTATGCAGTCCCACCAGTCTGTGCTTGTTTGCCGGGCCCAGAATCAGCGTTCCACTGTATCAACCTGCCCCACTGTCACCGTGATGTCCCAATTGCCACATCCCGTGCTTTCAGGAACGTCTGTGTCCATGTCCTCCTCACAATTGTCCTCGTGCTGGCGGCTCCTAGTCAGGTTCTGCACATACTGCAGGATAATGCGCAAGGTGTTTACTATGCTCACAACAGCAGCGGTGAGCTGAGCGGGCTCCATGCTTGCCGTGCTATGGCATCTGCACGGGTAACCCAGGAAAAAAGGCGTGAAATGATTGTCTGCCATTGCTTTCACGGAGGGTGGGAAGGAGGGGAGACTGACGACATGTACCCAAAACCACCCGTGACAATGTTTTTGCCCCATTAGGCATTGGGAGCTTAACCCAGAATTCCAATGGGCAGCAGAGACTGCAGGGACTGTGAGATAGCTACCCACAGTGCACCACTCCGTGAGTCGATGTTAGCCATGGTATTGAGGACGCACTCCGCCGACTTAATGCGCTTAGTGGGGACATACACAATCGACTGTATAAAATCGCTGTCTAAAGATCGACTTCTATAAAATCGACCTAATTTCGTAGTGTAGACATACCCTTTGAAAAATAAGACAACAGATTCATACCATGTGAGCTGCAGAAAATATACCAATTCCAAAACAGGCAGTTTTCTTCAACAGAAAAGAGGTCAGAGTTTGAGACACTTCAGTAAAACTAAAACGTGTTCCTGATTTGCATAGTAGCTGTTAGTCATCTTTATGTTATTTGACCATATTACAGTTCCAAATAAAACAATTATATCAATGTTGCGATCCTTTAATATCTGACATTTAATACCAGCCAATCAAATTAAAAAAGTAACACTTCAAACCGATAGAAGGAAACACTTTACGCAATGCATAATTAGCTTAAGGAATAACTCACTGCCACAAGGTGTCAGACACACCAAGAACATCACCAAAGCACTTAGAGTAATATGGTGGCCCACCAAGTGGCCCCTCGTGGCTATGGTTGCATCTGTGGCTGTCCTGCCTCTATTTCCCTTCATCCAGGCCCCTTTAAGAACTCACACAGTCTCTAGTGACCCACCAAGCTCAATCCTTTAATTCCACCAGTTCTACTCAGGCTGTCAACAGAGTCAAATATCGAACTCAAAAGTACAAAACAATTTTTTAGTTCATCTTCCCTTCTTTAACTATGCAAGATCCCAACTTGCTCCTCAGAGCTGCTCCTTCCACCAGCCCCAGCTCCACAGTCTCCTGAGAATCCTGCTAGGCCTCCAGCCTCTGGCTGTCTCAGCTACTCTGTCAACCACACACCGGCCGCCCCTTTTCCCCCACACAGCTTCCTGCTGCCTTTTATATTAATAACCTGATTCCTCTCAGGTGGGGCTCACCTTGTAATCAAAGCTGGCTTATCACCAGGCTCTCCATAGGCAAGCCAGCTTATTACAGACATTTTATATGTACAGCCACAGTATATATTTTAGCTGATTAAAGAGATAGGAACACTCATTCTTCTAGGCATAACCCACCACTAATTGGAGAAGGATTTAAGTAACTTCCTATGGATAGGTGTGATGGGGTATACCTGTCCCGCACTGGACAGGAAGGGGTTAACCCCATACTGTGGGCTGAGGAAGCCATGCCCCATCGCCCCTGCTGGGTAGGCTCCTACTGGAACCACAGTATAAAAGGGAGCAATACAGCTCAGTCTGGGCTGACCATTGAGGAGAGAGGATGTGCACTGCAAGCGCCTGCACCCCGGAGCTGTCGGCGCCCCAGACCACAGAGGCCAGGCACACTGAGACCCTGGAGGATAGCTGACTGCCCACGGAAGCCCCCGAGGGGAAGGAGTCTCCAGGAATTTTGCTGGTCAGCTACCCCAGAGAAGCAGAGGACCTGAGGACTATGGAGCAGGTAGGCAGGGTAGAAAGTGGCTCAAGGGAACCAGACATTGGTCTGGTAGTGGAATCATGAACCGGGTCAGCATGTTTTGGACAGATCTCTGCTGACCCAGTAGTGAATACACTTGCAGCTGACAGGGCCCTGGGCTGGCACCTGGTGGAGTTGGGAGGGCCTGGATCATCCTGCCCAAGCTGCCAATCCACTCCTGGGTGGCGGCCCACCCTCTTTGCCTGGCTGCCAGGCCACACTGCCCTGCACAGGAGGGCAGTTTGCCTGCCCAAGAAGAATGTCAGACACCGGGTCTGCAATGGGAGTGTGCCACAGAGATCCAGAGCAAGGAACAATGATCAGTCACTACTTATACCCAGGGGCTTAAAACACATGGGATTCAGTGGTTGGATCCAATCACAACATACTGGTGTGTCCATCCAGAGTGTGGGACTGGACCCAGTTTAGATAACTACTAAAAAGGAATAGGGATCTTACTGCTTTAATGATTCTCTACTCTGTTTACTACACAAAGGAGTGAATGCATTTTACTATAATCCATAGTTGGCAGCAATTACTTAAGATCTTTAAAAGCATGCATTAGCCTAATGAAAAGCATTTTTGTAGAGAAATGATTGATAATCCATTGCAGAAAAACGCTACAAAAATGTTAGAGCAAATGAAAATGCTTAATCTGTAACAGATAACAATCAGCCACAGCAGAAAACTGCCTTAAAAAATGAACTACCGAATAGGATGAACTTCAGCTCTCAGGAACAGCAGTGAACTTCTTCTCCGTATGAAAGATCAGAAGGAAGCTGCAGACAAAAGTGAAGACCTTTTCTGTTGTTGCTTTTCATTTAACCAGAACTGCTGGAGCTCAAAACATTTTTCACATTATGTTTCAACACCCCTCTGAGGTAAAGACATACTATTCCCATTTTACAGGTGCAAACAGGCAGGCTGACAAAAGGTAGGACTTGCCTAGTATAATAAAGGAAGTATATGGCAGAATCAGAAATAGACTCATCAGGACCTATCTTCTTAGCATGTATTCTTGAAGAGGTTTTTCATTTTCTGCATTGTGGTGTGACACATCAGCACTAACAGTTATCCAGAAGAGCCACAGCAATTTGTCTCACTAGAAATTACGTTCAGACCACTTCATTGCATGCAGCCGCTGCCAGAAGTGATGTTCAGTTATTGGGGCCTGATCTATATTATAAAGTTTTACCAGAAAAACCTTCCCTATATCAGCACTGTATTGTATGCTTCCATACTTAAAGTTGAGTCCTGCCAACAAAACCCTCAACCGCTTATGACACTCAAGTTAAACCAGCTAGCTGAGCGACATAAGCCCTCTGTCAGTATAGTTCTACAAGCACAATGCCTGCATGGAAGCAGAAGTACCTGTACTGATGTAAGCAGTCCTCTAGCAACAAGCAATGACTGCTCTGGTTGAGCTTTCGAACTCCACTGCCCAGGGTCACAGTTAAAGCCCTGCAAATCTGCAGATATCTGCTTTATATCTGTGGATGCGGCTATCCACAGTCCATGTTTGCAGATCAGGTGCAGATACACATTTTTTATCCACGTAGGACTCTAGTCACCATGACTGGAAGTCTTCCTCCTGTTTAAAATCCCCAGCCCTGGAAATGCCTCTTTTCTGCCATTTCTACAAGCATGGCTCCAGCTCACCCTCTTGCTACTGCGTGACCCAGGAATGAAGTCCTAGATTTCCTCAGACTGTCAGGAGAGGAAGGTGTGCAGCAACAGCTGCAGAATTCCCTCCGGAATAAAGATTTTTGCTGACACCGCAAAAATCCATGGAGATAATGGGGTACAGCAGGGATTAGGACCAATGATAGGAAAAGGAGGAGGAGTTGCAGCAGGCTTATCCAAAGTCAAAAGAGCAGAGCCTCAAGTTCAGTATTGCCCCCAAGACCTGCACCTATGATGACCAGCTTGATGTCATACTGGGTGGGGATCCCACCAACACCCTGAGATTTGGACACCCAAAAACTGCAGGGGAAGACCCTCTGGAATTGGCAACCCAGGAGATCACTGAGAATGGGGATACAGATGGTGATGGGATAGCCAAGAGCTCTTCAAGTCCCAGCTGGACCCACAGAGCCAATCAGTGAGGAAGTGGACTTTGGTAGGTGTAATTTAATAGGACTCCCCATAAATGCAGGCCATTTTGTTTATCTTTTCTAGGCCCCCCGAAACACTTTGCCACACCTCCCCCATCAAAGCACTGGAATGGGTTACCTAGGGAGGTGGTGGAATCTCCTTCCTTAGAGGTTTTTAAGGTCAGGCTTGACAAAGCCCTGGCTGGGATGATTTAGTTGGGAATTGGTCCTGCTTTGAGCAGGGGGTTGGAGTAGATGACCTCCTGAGGTCCCTCCCAACCCTGATATTCTATGATTCTATGAAAATGGTGACCAATTCTGCATGGGGCCAAAGGAAGTCTGTTTTCAACTAGCTGCCTTATTTTAAAAGCATGAAATGGCTGTACTATGCAATAGTCAAAAAGATTGTAAAAACAGCCCAAAAGCATTCTCAAATACATTCTTTTACAGAAAATGCTTGCTTGCAAACCACAGAAAGCCACATTTAATGGACACAAAAACAGAGCACTTCCTCTGATTTCAAAGTGAAAGCCTACATACGACTTACAGATCTTTCAGTGAAACCGGTTACTAAGCACTCCCAAGTGTGTACATTTACAGACTGGGGTTACATTTAAAAAAAAAAAAAGGGTGAAAAATGCGTGATCGACTCAGGTTTTGGCTTAGACAGGCTAACTTCACTGACAGGGAAGACATATTCTCCAAATTGGTGCAAAGTGCTGAGTCTGGAGCAAGTGAAACTGGTGACTGGAGGAAACATATGCTGGAGGGGATAAAGCCAGATCAAGAGGTGCACCAAGACATGCTGCAGCTGTTGAAACAGACTCAGCTGCTAGAGCACATTATGGATCAAAGCACCCAAAGACGAACTCCACAGCAGCTACTACACAGCAAGGAGAACTACTCCTCCTAGCTCAGGCCAAACACCCCTCTCCTCAAAACTCCAGTCCCCCCAGCAGCATTATCCCTTTCATTTAGCCCCACTGGACAATAATGAGAACTGCTTAGGCTACACCATCTGCAACCTGTCAGTCATGCAGTTGAGTGTGGACGGTACCTTGCACTTACAAGAAAGTAAGTGGCACCTAATAAAATTCTGTTTTGTGAAAACCCAGATTTCCTGTGTCTTACAATGTGGAAATGTGGATCCCCCAAAAGCAATAACCTCCCTCCCCCTCCAAAAAAAAATAAATTGAGAAACCAGCTAAATTACTGTCTGGGTACTGCAAGATGTGTCTTAAAGCTTCCCTTACCAGGACAGAACTTGCAGTGGCCTTAGTAATTAGCCTCATCTCAGGCTACTCAAAAGCAACAGACGGCCTGTCCACCTCATCCCTCCACTCTAGCAATAACCTTCTCCCCCTTGGCCACAAGATATTATGCAATACACAGCATGCAGCAACAACAGGAATATTTTCCTTGCCTCCATCTAACCTTGTCATGAGACATCTCTACTTCCCCTTCAATCTTGCAAAGGCATGCTCCACAGCCATCCTGGACTTGCTCAGACAATAGTCAGATCTTTCCTTGCTTCTGTCCCAGTGTTTGGGTTATGACATCATGAGCCAGAGAAGCAATAGGCTGGGGCCCTTGAGAATCTCCATCAGTATTGCAACCTCATTAACGTCAACAGGCCAGTCCAGGAAAATTGTCCCTGCTTTCAGCTTATCACAAATTCCTGCATTTCTAAAGGTGCAAGCATAACGGACTTTTCTTCACCGCCACTAATGTTAGTAAATGGTCATTGGTGATCCACCAATGTTTACGTAACTATGGAGAAGTACTCCTTTTGGTTTATACACTCAGAGGCAAGGTGGGAGTGAGGACACAGAGTGGGGTTATGGATCCTGTCTATCACCCCACCACAGTAAATCCATCTATTATTTTTTGCACATTACCCGAGTGACAATCTTTGTTTAATTGCCTTGCACACCTAGATGATGACTGCCCTGAATACCAAACTGATGGCCCGCAGACTAATTGCAATCTAGGTTTGCAAGCTTCCAGATAACACTCACCAGCACTTACCACCCATTTCGTCACTGTCATCAGTTTTAGGCATTTACATTCAGATAAATAATTAATGACTAAGTATATCTAAAATCCAGAATGCCTAGCAGTCAAAGTCAATCATACGAGATACATAAATATTGCTGTTATATTGGCTGCCCATAGGTTCAGATAGAATCAGTACATACAGACTCGGAACGATTAGTGGCATTTCATATGCGCTGTCAGTGCCAAATCCTGAGCATAAAATGGTTTGACTCTGTGCAAAATGTCAGTCTCGCAGAGATCTGACCTTCCTTCTATCATTCGTTATAGTCAAAAGTGGCATTACATGCTTTTTGGCCAAGTCGCCAGCTGGACAAAACCACCCCAGCACACAATGCTCTCAAACTCTTCACGGCCATGCAAAGGGTATGCATACCCTGACCCTACCCGGCACCACCCCAGAGATTCACAAGGATTGAGCCAGATCTGGGAACTTCACTCCACGATGCCTGGTGTGATACCATCAACTGTGGCCAGTCTGCCTGGCGCAACGGTCCCCAGCATATTGTGTGTGTGTGATGTACTTAAAGGTTACAGCTTTTGTGGACATTGGTTTAAGAGGGTTTGAGGTTCATGAAAATAAGAAAAGGGGACTGTAGCGGGGTGGTTACCCCGCTCCTGCCTGAGGGGTTTAAAACAGCCCTGGCAGAGGGCTGGGGCAAAGGGAAAAGCTACTGGGCTGATTGGGGAAGTAGCCACAGCTGGGCCACGCCCCAATCAGGCCCCAGCTGGCCTGTATAAGAAGGCTGGGAGCCAAGAGCTCAACAGTCTCTCTCTGCCTTCAGAGAGAGAAGGGCCTGGCTGCAGCAAGCTAGAGACAGGGTACCTGAGTGGAGCAGGGCTGGGGACAGGCTGGGGAGCTCCAGCCTGGAAAGCCCCAGGCTGCGGCCTAGGGGAAGGCCAAGGGGTACTGGGGGTTGCAGAGGGCAGCCCAGAGCTAGGCCAAGGCAGCAGGTCCAAACCCCACCTTGCCAATGATGAGTGGCCTATACTGCAGTCTGCCCCAGGGAACTGGGGCTAGATGGTGACTGGCAGTGGCCTTATTCTGAGGTGAGGTAGGATAGTGGGTGGGGGTTCCCTGGTGAGGGGAGACCCTAGTACTGAGGGGTGTACTGCCGGGGGGCAGCACCCCAGATACAAGGGCACCGGGGTCCGGGAGGGACACAGGGCCAGAGGACAGGCGGATCACTGGCCTGCAGGGGGTGCTCCAGGACGCTGGAAGAGCTAATTCCCAGAAATCACCAGCAGGAGGTGCCGCAGGGGTGAGTCCGCTCCTCTACATGGACCAATTTCCTTCCAGATCTGCTGAAATTTACATTCTGGTTTACACCATGGTGACTGGCTTCCACTTTTGAATGAGTAACATTTCAGGAAGTAAAGAACCTTCCTATAATATTTATTGAAAGATAGAAGCAGACCATTTTTTTTTTTTTTACTACAGTTGAATCAGAAGTTCCTGTAAAACCGGTGAATTCGTATTGTGTGTTCTTTTCAAGTCAACTTTCTGTCTCACAGCTATTAGTGCCACGAAGGCCAACTCCTTACTTTGCCTGACTGTGTATATATAGTAAGACCATGCTGCATCTATTGCTGGTACTAGATGCATTTCACATGCATGTGAAAGTCAAACCAAAATAAAGCTGAGTTACCATAGATTTCACACCTTCCCCTAGCCCCATCTCTTAAACACCATTTACAACATTTTGAAAGTGTGCCAGAAGTCTTAAAGACATACACACACTATCCCACTCTTGGTGATGAGTCACAAAGTTTCACAAATGTCTGCTTTGTTTTTCCAGGCAGTTCTGCCCTGATATTTTGGACTGATGCACAGTATAAGGCCTTAATCCAAGCTATTTTGGAAAAAAAAAATACGAATGAGGTTAGTGTCTACGAATATACAGAGAGTGATCACAGGCATCGTACTAAAGTAAGTTCCTGCTCCTGCAAGCCACACTTAGTTTTGAGAAAGCTGTTCAATGTATTGTTGATGAGAGAACAAAGTAGAGTTTCTCATCTGGAATCTCCCCCATCAATGCAGTACTCACCCTGGTGTGACAGCAGGTGGGATGACCAGTATTAGCTTAAGCTGTGCTTCATGGAGAGCTTCTGAGAGGTGAGTGAGCAAATGAATCAGCTCCCTGTAATACAAACACATTGTTAGGCTACAGGCAATAGACGTGGCATGATATTCGCATGAGTAATTTAAAACTTAAAACTAGAGGTAAAGACATGCAACAGGCAGTACACCCTATCTGGAAGTTTTGTAGCAGGTGACACATTCTAGGCAGATTTGTCAAGGCATGCCCTCTTCCAGCATCACTAAGTATACAACACTGCTGGAGGTACTCCTATACTTATAATAGGTTATCATAGTAGAGCTAAAATTTTGCCTTTTTTGTTGTAATTTTAATTTTTCCATTTTCACATGTAAATTCTCAGCTGAAATGTACATTTTGGAATTTCCCCCGGGACAGCTCCTGAAATACAAAGACATTGGTGTGCGTATGTGTATCAACTATATTCTCATCAGAAGGGGTTATCCCTTCAGTTCATGTTCAGTAAGAAGAGACTTAAGCCAAGCAATAGAACTGAATTCTGTTCTGGAACAGACAGCTGTTGAACAGATTCAGATTGTCATTGTACTGTTGAATTTAAGGTTAGTGGAATATGTGAAGATGCTTTCAGCAAGCCGTGCAATCTTCAAAGTGTTTTGAGGCCTCAAGAAAACGTGGATGTTTTTAGAAACCTTTCTACCTATACATTTTATTTTTTTTTAAAAGTACAGAAAAACTTCTTACCCTGTATGCACAAAAATCAGATTTTTGTTTCAAGAGTTCGCTGACCCTGCCCTACCCTCTATTTGTGGCACAATTTAAAGGTTTCCACATCAGCCAGTTCTTATAAATCATTAGGATGTCAGGTGGAAAATAAAGTAAAAGAAACAAGTAAACTCTTAGGCCTGGTCTCCACTACACAGTTAGGTTGACATAAGGCAGCTTACATTGACCTAATTATGTCAGTGTCTACACTACAGCCTTGCTCCCACCAATGTAAATGCCCTACTACACCGACGTAATAACTCCACCTCCACGAGAGGCATAGGGCTCACATCAGTATAGTTAGGGTGACACTTGGAATGTTGGTAGTCCAGGTCGTTGTGGGAAGGGGGGCTGAGAAGCCCAGGTGGCTCCCCGACACAGCTCCCAGCAAGGAACAGAGAGCAAAGGGGGTGGCAGCCCACCAGGAGCCCGGGAGCCTGTGAGGCAGCTGCTATCGGAGCTGAGACTAGGCTCTCAGCTCTCCCCACTAACCCCAGAGGGGCAGTGTGAAGCACTCCTGGTGAGGACCCACACCACCGACCCAAGGAGGGTAGTGTAGACATGCACCACTGCAGTAATTACTAATTACTAATATTGGTCGACTTAAGTTTCTAGTTTAGACATACCCTGAAAGATCCTCTTTTAGAAAGCTGCCATCAGTAATATAATGAAGAGAAATCATATGTAGAAGCAGAACTGTTGTTTTTCAGACACATTTGTTTTATTCTTCAGTTCCCTCATGAAACACTGAGTGCAAGGATCAACTGGCTATACAGGCAGTGTTAAAGATCTTCCAATATTAAAGTTATGCTGTAATTTTCTCCCGGTTAGGTGAAGTGGATGATTTATCAGTAAACTACATAGAGATAAGATGTAGAAATTAAGTTTAATGACTTTTAGCAGCTCAAGCAGAGTCCTTTATTACTTTCACTTCACAAATTAAATACTGTCCCTCGGTGTGCGTTCCTTAAGTCATCTGATTCATCAGAACAAAGTCAACTTCCCTATTTAGCCATAGGCAAGGTGGAAGCAGACAGATGAGCTGAACAGGGAATTTAAAGTCTCTGTAGTTACACCGCAAACCTACAATGAACAAGTCAGAGCAAAGAGAAAATTCCCAACTATAATACTATCTAAGAACACAGACTTCTAGCAATTGTGGTGTAGATTTTGGTTTGAGAGCCAAATGGTTATTGCCAGAATTAAACCTAAATTGCGCTGGTGCAAGAGACACTTTGATGGTACCTGTTTACTCATTTTGCTTATATTGAACAAGAAAAAGATCCCTACGATTCGAAGGTACACGAGTGGGAGGCAGGTCATTTAGCAACGGCCATCCTAAACTGTTCATTCCACTTACTAGGTTACATTAGAACTGAAATCCCAGAAACAGACTAATTTTGTGTACAGTAATCCACTCCAGCTGTATGATGGGAGGGGAGAAGGAGTTCATCTCCCCTCCCTCACTCCCTCCCCCCTCTTCCCCTGGTACCTGATTATTCAACCAGAGATTTTTCTTAAGTCAGTCATCCTCTCTACAGTTAAGATTTTCACTTGGGGGTAGATTATATAACTCTGCAACAGTAGCCAAAGGAAGAAAATCTGAGCACTTTTTCAGACAGCATGGCTGAAACTGCCTCTGGAGTTTGCCAATAACTCTGCAATCTCAGTTTTGGCAAAAGTGGCAAACAGGAGATTCCTACTTTACTCCCAAGAGCCTAGCACACTGCTTCTGCAACATCCTCACCTCTCTGGAGTTTAAATGAGACCTGGTTGCCTCGGGACAAAACATTGCACTGAAATACCACTGAACCATTCCACTTGTCACTATCTTACATATATTCCCTCTCCCACCCAGAACAAAACACTAGATTGCAAGTAATCACTAGTGTCAGTTTTCTTCATTTGCCATATTTACCGTCTCCATTCTCATTCTGGAAGAGTAAGAACTGCCTTTCCCATCCCTCAGTGTATGTATTCCACAGTTAGAGCACCACTATCCAGTCAAACAAGTCATTGATTTAAATACAGCATAAGAGAATCCCTACCCTAAGCTGTAGCCACCCTTTCCATGAAAAGGAATACAAGAGTGACAGTACCACACCACATCTTCACACACAAGTCAGAAGCTCCTGCCTTTTATATTCCTACCAACCAAAACATCTCAATCCCCCGTACCTGCCTCATTTCCCCCAAATACCTGTTAAGACAACTGGACTTTGCAGCATAGCAGGGAGGTTAAATCTGGCCAGTTTTGAACCAAATACACTGGTGGAGTAGGGTAGATGGGGGATCATGCAAGCGAATGCAAAAACCAAAGGGTTCCCATGTAGGACACCTTGCTGGCAGTTCTCAGAGGGGCTGCAGCTCAAGAGCACCAGCAACTGGATGCAGTGTTGTACGTGGAAGAGTTGATCCATCAGGTAAGGAAGTCCTAGATCATTTACCGCTTTACAGGGGAAAATCAGCGCCTTGTCCACCACCTAAATCCTGGAGTTATGTGCTTTTAATCTCCACTGCCAAATGGATGTAGAGGTGTAACCCCCTGTAGAGTTCCTTGCAGTAAAATCCAGTCTTCAAATGGGAAAGGCACAAAGCACCATGCTTAGGTCTGGATCTGTGAGGGAACGTCACAGCCTCCTGACCCAATACAGGGGAAAAAGTGGTCTAAGTCGCTGCTGTTATTTGGTAGTCAGCATCTGGAACACTAACCAGAACCTTGAGTTATCAACTTAAATTACAAGTGCTGGCAAAATGCCCTCCATCAAGGTCCCCCACCACCACCTCGCCAGATAATCCTCAACAAAATCTACATTAAGATGGAGTCACAGCTGCCAGTTTGTAGCAGTAATTTAAGGGCCAACATTTCAGGGATGTTGTAATGCTTTATTTAGGGACAATTGCAAGCCTTAGAAATTCAGAATTAAGGTTACACTAAAACAAATCCAAATATGTTAAGTTAAGAAAGATAGTTAAGGCACCCAAACAATCTTAACTCTGTCCTGGAGTAACAACTTGCAGTAACCAGGTGATTATGATTAAGGCATTTTTATTTGCCATTGCAGATTAGAAGAAACTGATTTTTAATGTCATGTTAGTTTTTCATAGATTCATGAATTCTAAGGCCAGAATGGAACAACTGTGATCATCTAGTCTGACCTCCTGTGGAGCACAGGCCATAGCTGATCCCCAAAATAATTCCTAGAGCATCTTTTAGAAAATCTTGATTAAAAATTATTATTAGTGTCTTCATGTTCAAAATTTCACCTGAACATTGATCCCCTCAACATCCTTGAAGGATTTACCTGTTAGTCACTTTCTAGAGACGATTTATGGCACAGTAGTGTTCCTTGCACGCATGCACACGCAGCCACCCACCCACCCTTTCCACATTACAGATCACTGACAAAAGGTAGGATTAGAATTCAGGGCTTCCTGAATTCTTATGTCCCAACCCTGTTTGGCCTCTCTATATAAAAAAGCTGAGTAATGCCACTGCAGATTTCCTCAGAATGTCAGATCATCTCAGGGACCCAAGTAACTTGGCTTGTTAGAGCTTCACTGCACATATCAAAATTCCATATTTGGCTTATGGCGAGTCGGGGAGGAAAGTAACAGCAGAAGAATTGCAGCTTCATGTGCAAAAAACAGGATTTACAAACTGGCCCGCTAACCTGTCAAGCTATCTCTCCAGCCCATGAGAGCTTTATGCTGAATAAGACAGGATTAATGATTAATGCTTAAACACTTCATTTAGGCACACTCCCATTTGTCAACCAAGATAGATGATTTAAATCAGGTGTGCACTCTCCCATCTTCCCTAAACAGCAATAGCTGAATGTCCATGTACAGCATGCTATAAATTAAAACTTTACAGTGTCCCAATAGTGCTCTTTAGTGTCTTAAAACAATATTTTCCCATATTACCACTGACAATTTTGAAAGAAAAACTACTGTCTCACATTTTAAAAGTTATAATGAGGTACAGTATGATGGGAACAGAAATGGTCGTTATGCAAAGACTTCATTAAATATTTATGATATATTTCACCATTGTCAAATTTAACTTCAGAGATGCCTCTAAAACATTGGCAGTTTTAAGAATCTATCTTGAACCAATTAAGATCTACCATTTCCCTACTCTTCCAGGGCTTCCATTATCCCTGGCATAATGAAGGTCAATTTTCTAAACATCCACAGTTTCAAACTCTACATTTGCCCCCTATAAAATTTAAGTATCTGTCCACACATTTTGGCATCTGAGATTTTTCTTTATTACTGCAGTTCATGACAACACTGACCTTAGAATACACAGTTGGTCTTAATGCACAGTACTTGCACTTCAGCATATTTGAAGTCTGCCATCAGGCATGTTATCAGAAGCCCGTTACATCCTCCTCTATATTTATGTGACCCTTTGAAATTCAGCAAGTTTCTAACTTTAGCCTTTCTATAAGGTTGGTAGTCAGTAGTCCCTGAAATTAATGACCTCTCCGGGAAATTGGACAGAATAAAGCTGTCTACTTAAATAAGAAATTGTCCTTTCATGCCACTTCATTCCCTAGTTAATACCAGGAAACTAGAGTGAATTACAGCAAATCTTTGATTAATAATTACTCTTCCAAGGATTAACCTGAAGAATGGAATTGCCAGCACAAGTTTTTGTTGCTTTACTCCCACCAACAATTAATAAGATGCCTGAAGGTCATCTTCTGTAGGAAGCCAAGCTCCTGCAGCACATTATGAGAAAAGCATCTTTTCCCAGCAGCATTCATGAGCTGGTGGTGCCACCTATCAGCAAATGGCTGCCTGAATGACAGGAATAAACTACACATGTGGAATCTCCAAGTCTAGTATGACATTGAGTGGTATATTCAGGCCTCTACAACAAACTTATCCAGGACCTTTGGGGGAAAAGAACAGAATAAAAATTCAGTGAATTTTTAGGTATCAGATTAGTGAAAGAGAATCTGTCCAGCAAGCAACCAACTGCCTGAGGAGAGACAGGGAAAAGAGTGCCACTCTGCCCTCTAAACATTTCTCTTGTTACATTTCTCAAGCCAAATGCTACAGGATGAGAAGCTTGTGGAATTTTATTCTTCAAACCTGTCAAGGAATTTTTGCTATTGTTGAGTGATATAAAGAAAGTCACTTTGGAGTCAATTAGGAGTCACACTTGAGGGAAAGCAGTTACCTTGTCAGAAAACTAGGTTTTCTTCCACATTCCCTACCTCACATGAAGCAAAAGAACCTAATATTAGACTGAAGATCTGTCCATTGTACTGTGGAGTTCTGCAGAAAGGCTAAACGCAGAGTAAAAATATCCCGCTCATTAACAGAAACAGGAGTTTACTTGCTGTGTAGGACTCTGAAAAGAAGAGAAGATTAGCAAGATTTTCCCCCCTCATCTTTAATTGCTTCTAGTGGTTCTCAGCACAAGAGTGTAAATAGGCACCAAGTGGATGCCGCAAGAGGCTAGCCTGTATAAAGAGCACAGGATGACTGAAGGAAAAGAAAATCCTTAGTTCACAAATCAGTAGCAGGTGGGCATGCTGTGGAAAGAATGTTGTTAACGTTAGATCATATGGTTTCCATATTTGTGGAAACATTGGGTCTTGCAGGTAAAACCTTGTACCCTTGAATTGAGGCAGTTTGGACACCAAACAGACACATGCAGACCTGTACAGTGTGTACTGCACACTTTACCTTTTTAGTCTGATCTTATTTAACTTAACTGCTTCAGTTAGAACAATGCTTTCTTTTCTATAGGAAAATAAAAGTGGCCCCTTTAAAGGCAGTTCACTTCAAGTTTCTCAGATAAAAAAAGGTTCAAAGTGTACTAAAAACCAATATAGTCTTGGGATGCACCGGCAAAGAGTAAAAGTCAGAGTTGAAGGAACTGATTGAAGATAATAGGCTAAACAGGGGCAGGACCTCTGTGCAAACAGCCACAGCTCCAGCCAACATTGGAATACTGACAACATTAACTTTTTGCTCTCCAAAATAAGTTAAAGATGACCATGTCCGGTCCACTTTATAAGAGAAACAGAAAACACGATTTAAGGGGAACTTGAGCAGTCAGACTTTCAAGCCTTGGTGTGGTCAAACTAGTGCATCAGCAACCTTCTTGCTCTTCTGAAAAGCTAGTTGAAGAGAAAGGAGACTCAAAGCTTTTTATAAATAGCTATTTTTGGACTCATCAGAACTCCACACTTCCTGCTCTCTTACTGATGAGGAGGTGGTGATGTTTTGTTTGCTTTAGTTTAAAGTGACATCCCTAGATTCAAGAGTGTACAGAAATGAGTAAAGTGTGATGAACTAGGAAATGTCTTTTTTTATTAGTATGGTTCATACATCTGTGTTTATGGTGAGTTATTTGCTATGGAGTTAGAGCAAAAAAGGATTCTTAGGGGAACCAAGAAGGAAAGGCAGTATAATGGCCTAGCCAAGGTGCATCCCAACACACACACAGACACAATAGCTAGATTCACAGCCATGAAAAGGCTACTCCTCTGTCTCAATGCTGGTGACATAGCTCTTTTGCCAAGGCTGAGAAAAAGAGAGATCAAAGGGAACTCTAAGCAATTACAGGTCCTCAGGCCTAGAAAAAGGAGGGGGTTCAGGTGAGCTAAGAAAGGCTGCCAGGGACCCACAGCGAAAGCTGAAAGTCTGGCAAGGACACACACCATGCTGCGAGGAGAACAGCCTGTTT